>NC_090443.1:351728140-352034467 GCF_031143425.1 Pleurodeles waltl
GTCTGTGCTGTTTCTCCAACCCGAATGTGCAACACACCTGAATTTGAGAAACCTAAATGCGCATATCTGTTTGGCTGGCCTAAGATGGCCTGCCAAACTGACATAAGCACTTTTAAGTGCACTCCATTGACTCCACTCCACTTCTCCACCCCCCTTCTGTAGCAGGGCGCCCGGCCCCTCCCTGCATACGTTAGCTCAGCCAGCAGCCGAAAAATAAAACTATAATAAAATATTGTTTTATTTTTCAGCTGCTGGCTTTGAGCCAGTGGGGCAATACTCCTCCGCCATTGCGGAGGAGCCGCTGCTGCTTGCCTTATGCCTCTCTCTGTAGAGAAGGGTTCCATTAAGGTACTGCATAGCTTCGCTTGGGCCATTAATCCTTGCTGTAGTACCTGGGTGTATGAGATCAATTTTGGATCAAAGCTGAAATGAGCTAAGAGAGTAAATAGATAGTCCCAGGAAAGACTATCAAAGACTTTCTGAAAGTCAATTAGTGGCAAAGCTAATGACTCGTTTAGCCTCTCTGATAGAGAATGACATTAAATGCCCTCCATATATTGTGCATTGTTGTCCGGTGTGTCAAAAATCCACTTGGAAGATATGAAAAAGCTCATTAACGGTGTCATCATTGAAGAAGATGTAGCCAAAAGTTTGTACAGTATTTTGGTACATTTATAAGTCAAATTGGCCTGTATGATACATAATCACATCTGGGACAGTCTAGTTAAAGGATTACTGTTATAAGGTGTCCATCAAGGTCTCTGGGAGATGCACCATTGTCGTTGTACATTAGTTGAGGTCATTTAGAGGTTCAAACACAGAGATTGAAAGTCCTATGAAAAATCTCGGCAGGAATTTGTTGGGGCCCGGTGCTTTTCGGAAGGCCAGTTGCAAGATGGCCTCTAAAATTTGTTTAGTCGTTATCTCTCTCTCCAGTGCATTATTGTTTGCTTCTATGTGGTGCCTTAAATGCGTTTGTAAGGTGCTGTCATGAGGCAGAGAGGCCACCAGTGTGGACACTACCTGTCCCTCCGATTCCTGTTCCTCACGGACATGCTTGTCTTCTCACTCCACAGGACGATGCGGGGGGACTCTTTAGCACACGGGGAGATGAGAAGCAGTGGGCGGAGTGTGCCTGGAATGTCCCTGCCCCAGATCCCGCCATCATAGGAAGACAGGAAGAAAAAGAGGAGGACCCTTGTGGCGACATGCTAAGCTTGAAAGAGAGGACGCCAACTCTGCAAGTAGACGCTGAGAAGGAGGAGAACATCCAAAGTGTCAAACGACCGGTTTCCCTGTGTCAGCAGATGCGGGAAGGAGGCTGTCCGGAGCCCTGCTGCTGCAAATGCGCTCCACGAAGGAGCCCACTCAGACGCCAGCGGACCCAGCCTTGTTCCAGGTGGAATGTGGCTAAGGCAAGTGCATAGTAGGTTGCTGGCTTAGGGGAATGTGTGGGGCCCAGGCACAGTAAATCCTGCCAGACCGGTCTGGCTCTTAGCCTGCTCACATTTTTTATTTATATTCACTTAAGCTTATCCACATTATACGAGGTGCGGGTCTTCTTTGAGGGTGAATCTATCTGAGAGAACTCACTGAGTGATACTGAAACACAAATACCCCCCACGCCGAAGAAGAGTGACACATGCTTATATCAGGCACCAAGTAAATAGGTGATGGATACTTCATTTAAAATAAACAGAAACACTTTCCGGTCATACTCTTCTCTTTTCCTCTAAGGTACTTGGCGGGGCTGACCCTTCCTCCAGAAGCACCACCTAAAGGGGGGAGTCAAAGAGAAGACATCATATACAACCTTCTGTAATCACTAAACAAAGAAAAAGAAAGCACCTGTGGTGAAGTACCCCAACAAGCTGTCATTCCCTTATTCAAGAAGGACATATATCCCAACAAGCGCTCGTCTGGGGTTTGAGTCATATCAATGTACAATTTGCTGTAGAAGTTCATTTATGTTTGTTATATTGTGTGGGAGGGTGAGGAAATCCAAGTTTTGGCTCATGTGTTGAGTGGCTTTCTCACCACAGACTTCCCTAGTTTACCAGTTTTGGCCCCACAGTCATAGATTCTCATTTGAGATGCTAGCCATATATTCCTGGCTTTGTTTACTTGGGGTTGCTGATATAATTTTGTATGGGTGAGTTGATGTATGGTCTCATCTGTGTAGCTGTTTCCAGGTTTTTTTCAGCTTCTTGCACTTCAGTTTCTAGTTGTGTTACCTGTTTAGTTTTTTTGTGCTTTTGAAATATGGTGTTGCTAATGGTTTTACCTTGTATGCCTCCTATAACACAGTGGGGGAGTCTACTGTGTTGTTGTTTATTTGGGCGTATTGTGTGTATCTCTGAATTCTCACTTGGTTAACCTCCACATGCTCAGCCTACATAGAAGATACGTTTTAGGAGTATTCTCACAAATGTATATTTCTAGGGGCATGTGGTCAGGTAGGCCCATGGCATTTAGGCATATTGTGTCTATTGAACCTAAGCTGACAATGGCAATACAATCATAATCCACCCTGGAGAAAGATCTGTGTGCCCCTAGGAAGAATGTGTGGCTGTCTTCCTCAGGGTACGTATGTCTCCATATGTTGCTCAGTCCCACTGCTGCAGTGAATGCTGCTAAGGGAGGGGATGTTTGAGGTGCATTTAGTCACCACCTCTAATTTTTAAGCCTGTGGGTTTATCCAATAGGATGGTACTAATGTAAATGGTACTAATGTAAATGAAGAAATAATGTAGGGGGGTGCATAAACTGTAAGCAAAGTGATGTGTGTCAAATGGGGTGCCTGTGATCAAAATGCTTTGGCCTGTCTTATCTGTCTAAGTACTTTTGATCCTCGATTAATCAGAATTGTGCCACTTCGGTATCCTTGGGATCTTTGAGAGAAACCAGCATGATAGGCTGTATTTAAAAGTTGCATATATTTTTATCTTTTTTCGGGAGACCATTCACAATTGAGATGTGTGGATGGTTCTGCTGATATACATGTCTTATTTCTTGTAATGAGAGTAGCCAGGTTGCTTTGTACCTGATGATAATTTTCTGCCTCATAGTCAAAACAAACTAAGTAATATAGAGCGTTAAATTTCTCCCTCCTTGTAATTGCCTAGATGAAGTGTCTATCCCTAAACTTTGGACAGCTGGTCCATGATACATAGTAGCACCTGTTCATGGCCAAAATCTCTGCAGTTACTTAAAATAACTCTATCACCCAAAACAACAAAATATTAAACAAACACATTTCTAGAATGATAATATAGTGACTGATCTACTATTTGGATAGACCTCATTACCTTCAGCACTCTCTGGTGCCCTTTGTTTAAGGGGGGGGATAGACATGCTTACCCTTTCCTCTATAACATCTGCTTCCTCCCACCTTCCCTTCCCCAATAGTCAGAATGTTACTCCTTAGAATCATATCATTGTCTTTGCAGTTTGGTTACTGGGTGTTTTCAACACTCTCTTCATTTGGGATTCCAAGCTGCACATTATGCTCTGTCATCACTGGAGGGAAGGTCAGAGGAGCAGTGTCTGTAGGAGGCTGGCCTGGCTTGTAGTGGGTACCAGAGGTACTTACACCTTGTGCCAGGTCCAGTTATCCCTTATTAGTGTAGAAGAGGTGTTTCTAGCAGCTTAGGCTGATAGAAGGTAGCTATGGCAAAGCAGCTTAGGCTGAACTAGGAGACATGTAAAGTTCCTACTATACCACTGGTGTCATATGCACAATATCATAAGAAAACACAATACACAGAAGTACTAAAAATAAAGGTACATTATTTTTATGACAATATGCCAAAGGTATCTCAGTGAGTACCCTCAGTATGAGGATAAGATATATACACAAGATATATGTACACAAACGAAAATTATGCAGGTAATAGCAAGAAAAGTAATGCGAGCAGTGTAAAATTACAGTAGATTGCAATAGGAACACATAGGTATAGGGGCAACACAAACCATATACTCCAAAAGTGGAATGCGAACCACAAATGGACCCCAAACCTATATGTGCTTGTAGAGGGTCGCTGGGACTGTAAGAAAACAGTGAGGGTTAGAAAAATAGCCCACCCCAAGACCCTGAAAGGTAGGTGTAAAGTGCACCTACTACCCCCAGAGAGCACAGAAGTCGTGATAGGGGGATTCTGCAGGAAGAACAAACACCAGAAATGCAACAACAGTGGATTTCCAGACCTGAGTACCTGTAACACAAGGGGACCAAGTCCAATAGTCGCGACAGTGTCGAGAGTGGGCAGGAGCCCAGGAAATGCCAGCTGAGGGTGCAAGGAAGATGCCACCTATTGGTATTGGAAGAAGCTTGGAGTTCTGCAAGAAAGAAGAGAGCTAGGGACTTCTCCTTTGGAAGACGGATGTCCCACGTGGCGATGAAGCTTGCAGAGGTGTTCCCACGCAGAAAGACCGCACACAAGCCTTGCTAGCTGCAAGGGTCATGGTAAAGGTTTTTGGGTGCTGCTGTGGCCCAGGTGGGACCAGGATGTCGCCACTTGGAGGAGGAGACAGAGGGGGCGCCCAGCAACTCAGGGAGCCCTCACAGAAGCAGGCAGCACCCGCAGAAGTACCTGAACAGGCACTTGGAAGAAGAGTGAACTGGAGTCCACGCGGAGTCACAAAAGGGAGTCTCACAACGCCGGAGGACAACTCAGAAGGTTGTACACTGCAGGTTAGAGTGTTGGGGACCCAGGCTTGGCTGTGCATGAAGGAAATCCTGGACGAGTGCACAGGAGCTGGAGCAGCTGCAAATCACGTGGTACCCAGCAATGCAGTCTAGCGTGAAAAGGCAAGGACTTACCTCCACCGTACTTGGACTGAAGAGTCACTGGACTGTGGGAGTCACTTGGACAGAGTTGCTGAGTTCCAGGGACCACGCTCGTCGTGTTGAGGGGGGACCCAGAGGACCCGTGATGCAGTCTTTTGGTGCCTGCGGTTGCAGGGGGAAGATTCCATCAACCCACGGGAGATTTCTTCAGAGCTCCTGGTGCAGGGAGGAGGCAGGCTACCCCCAGAGCATGCACCACCTGGAAACAGTCAAGAAAGCCGGCAGGATGAAGCGATACAAGGTTGCTAGTAGTCGTCTTGCTACTTTGTTGCGGTTTTGCAGGTGACCTGAGCAGTCATCGGTCAATCCTTTGACAGAAGGTGAAGAGGGAGATGCAGAGGAACTCTGATGAGCTCTTGCATTCGTTATCTGGTGAGATCCCCAAAGCAGAGACCCTAAATAGCCAGAAAAGGAGGTTTGGCTACCTAGGAAGGAGGATTGGCTACCAAGAGAGGTAAGAGCCTATCAGAAGGAGCCTCTGACGTCACCTGCTGGGAATGGCCACTTAGAGCAGTCCAGTGTGCCACAGACACCTCGGTTTCCAAGATGGCAGAGGTCTGGGACACACTGGAGGAGCTCTGGGCACCTCCCCTGGGAGGTGCAGGTCAGGGGAGTGGTCACTCCCCTTTCCTTTGTCCAGTTTTGCGCCAGAGCAGGGCTGGGGGATCCCTGAACCGTTGTAGACTGGCTTATGCAGAGATGGGCACCATCTGTGCCCATCAAAGCATTTCCAGAGGCTGGGGGAGGCTACTCCTCCCCAGCCTTCACACCTATTTCCAAAGGGAGAGAGTGTTACACCCTCTCTCAGAGGAAGTCCTTTGTTCTGGCTTCCTGGGCCAGGGCTGCCTGGACCCCAGGAGGGCAGAAACCTGTCTGAGGGGTTGGCAGCAGCTGCAGTGGAGACCCCGGAAAGGCAGATTGGCAGTACCCGGGTTCTGTGCTAGAGACCCGGGGGATCATGTTACATGGCCATGTTCGGAGTTACCATTGTGACGCTGTACATGGGTAGTGACCTATGTACAGTGCACGCGTGTAATGGTGTCCCCGCACTCACAAAGTCCGGGGAATTTGCCCTGAACGATGTGGGGGCACCTTGGCTAGTGCCAGGGTGCCTACACACTAAGTAACTTTGCACCCAACCTTCACCAGTTGAAGGTTAGACATATAGGTGACTTATAAGTTACTTAAGTGCAGTGGTAAATGGCTGTGAAATAACGTGGACGTTATTTCACTCAGGCTGCACTGGCAGGCCTGTGTAAGAATTGTCAGAGCTCCCTATGGGTGGCAAAAGAAATGCTGCAGCCCATAGGGATCTCCTGGAACCCCAATACCCTGGGTACCTCAGTACCATAGACTAGGGAATTATATGGGTGTACCTGTATGCCAATGTGAATTGGTAAATTTAGTCACTAGCCTGTTAGTGACAAATTTGGAAAGCAGAGAGAGCATAACCACTGAGGTTCTGGTTAGCAGAGCCTCAGTGAGACAGTTAGGCATCACACAGGGAACACATACAGGGCACATACTTATGAGCACTGGGGCCCTGTCTGGCAGGGTCCCAGTGACACATAGACTAAAACAACAGATATACAGTGAAATATGGGGGTAACATGCCAGGCAAGATGGTACTCTCCTACAGTGTCCCATCTCTGATCACTCTCTGATGGGTCAAAAGGTGCTGCTTTCCTGTTGCGGTTGGAGAGTGTTTGTGGAGTGTGGCAGGACGGGGAGGGGAAAGCAGGGAAGGTGGGGGGGGGGGGGGGGTAAGGAAATAGTAATAAAATAAAAAATATAGAAAACGTACCTGGACCTTTCCCAGCCTGCCCTGTGGCCAATCCTGACTCTGCAGAGTTTTCTTTTAAAGGCTTTGCAGCTGCTGGTGGGGGAGGGGAGGAGCCATCCCTACTACCTTTTATGGTGATCTGGAATGATGCTTGTCTGTGTGGTGGGTGTGCCGCTCTCTAGGGGGTCACCCATTATTTGATGGCATGGGCTCTCCGGTGGAGCATGGAGGAGCGTCTCTTCTGCCCAATCCCAAGGGGCTTTGGGTGTTTCAAATAAGAAAGTTTGCGACTGGGATATCGTTATTGACTTGTCTGGGTGGAAGGACATGTAAAGGATGTTTATTGCATGCAGCTTCTTCTTTTCCTTGAATGACCTTCTTTGTTGGAGTCTGGGAAGATCATGATGTGGTTTGACTTGTAGTGTATTGTTTGGTCTGTACCATATTTAATCATGGGACGAAGTGATGCTGCTGGCGGTGGTTTTTGCAAGAGTGCTCAGTGAGTAGGCTCAATGATTAACCATGATAGTAGTCTGTCCCCAGTTAAAAAAACACTAATAAAAGACAAGCGATAGCGAATACAGGATTAGATTTGAAATTTCAGAGTTTCCATGCTCTTTTTTAATGCTGCATTCTGATAACATGAACTCGACCTAGTAATATTAAACAAATATTTTTCCCACCTTGAAAACTGCTTTTCTTATGTATAGTATTCAATGAAAGAATTAAGTGGTCTTGTTAGATGGGAAAGGCGCTCTGGTAACAAACATTGACACAGCCAAAAGATCTGGCTTTCGAAAGCTGGTGCAATAATTATTTTTTAATTGTACTTTTATTGCAAGAAAATGCCACAAGAATAGAAATAAATTAAGAAAACTTGCCCGCAGCAAAAAGTAGGGACGTTCTGCTTGCACGAAAAATGATAAATTAAAAATCACATTAACCATCACATATAATTTCAATAGTACAATACTGGTGCTCCCTAGGAGGTAAGTCTATTTTTAACAGCTGTAAAAAAAAACGTTAATTTTAATGCATATTGCAGCAAATTATGATTTGCATTGATGAAAATAAAAGGTACTATTGATTTTGAATTACTGTAACCATAAGACATTATTTGAACGCACAAGGGTGACTAAAAAAGATTAGGAATAGAAAGAATAAAACATTGACAATTGAAAGTATTGGCCACCAGACCTGGCAATAGGTGCACTTAGGTGGACATGCACATACGATCAGGCCAAATGTCATGACCCAGAGTCTGATTTACAAAGGCCCTCCATACTCGTGGCAGAGGCCCCGCAGTTGTGGCAGAGTGTCCACACTCGTAGCGGAATCTCTGCATTGAGAATTCTTATTGTGAAGATTCAACCACGTTTGTGGAGACTCTGCCTCAACTGCGGGCCCTATGCCACAAGTGTGGAGACTCTTTGTGAATCAGTCCCTCGGTGTTCAAGAGAGCCAAAGTCTGAGGTGTGCTGACCAATTGCTCCAAGATGTATGCTGTGATTAAAGGAAGCAAATTGTGAATGACAGTTGCAGGAGCGGCTCGAGGCACGTGGCGGGGGGATGGTGGCACAGAGGAGAGGGGGTGGAGAAAAAATAATAATAAAAAAAACTTACCTGAATCCGTCCCCACCGCCACCTCCGCGCAACTCTTCTTTCCTTTGCCGCAGACACAGGCTCCCAGCCTGCGCTGCGACCAATCTGAACGCTGCTGTCATCAATGCTGCTGGCAGCATGACAGCAGCGTTCGGATTGGTCAGAGCGCCCAGCCAGGGTGCTTCCAGGCAGACTGGGAGAGTCTGCCTGCTCTCTCCAACCTGGGAACGCAGTGCCAGGATGGGCAGAGTTTAGTGTGCATGTATGTTTAGCCGGCCTGAGACGGACAGCCAAACATACATGCGCACTGAGGGGGAGTGCTCAGCACTCCCCCTCTGTGCTCCTCACAACCCGTGGCCCTACCCCTTCTACAATACAATGATAATAAATGCAATTTATTGTCATTGTATTGTACAATTTTGGCAGCGGCTGCTGCTGGCCCTAATGGAGGAGCTGCCTCAGGACAGTTGTACAGACCAGTGGATGAAGCGTGCTTAAATAAAGACCTTCTATGCATTTTTATATCTATGTAATTTTATTCATGATTTTTTTTTGCTTAGTTGAGGCAGGCAAGACTCCAAAGCTGTCTCTAGGGCATTCTTGAAAATCAGAGCAACCTAGGCATCATCCTCGTCTCCTCCCTATATGACCCAACAGGTAAACTCAGTCACCTCCTCCTGCCAGCAGATCCTCTGCACACTCCAGCAAATGTTCAAATGGATCCCAGCAGACTGACTCAGGACAGTCACCCACACCTTAGTCACAAGCAAGCTTGACTTCAGCAATGCTCTCTACGCGGGCACCACAACGAGAAACATCAAAAAGCTGCAACTCATCCAGAACACCACTGCCAGACTTGTCCTTAAACTCCCATGCCCAGAACATATCTCCCAGCACCTGAGGACCCTCCACTGGCTCCCGATAGAAAAATGAATCACCTTCAAGCTACTCACCCCATACACAATGTCGGACCGGCTTACGGGAACCACCGAGCCTCCTTCCACACCCTCGACATATGGCTCGCATTTGAAAAAACACCACTGGAGGACGATCCTTCACCTACTTCTCAGAAAAGAGATGGAACAAACTTCCCTTATACTCAGACAAAGCCCATCCCTCACCATCTTCAGGAAGAACCTCAAGACGTGACTCTCCGGATGAGGCTCCATCCACACTCTCCCTCACTGCTAGCACCTTGAGACCCTCACGGGTGAGTAGCCACGCTTTACAAAAACTGATTGAATGATTGATTGAATGAAAACCTATTTCAAAAATGTATTGTGCTGGATTGTTCATTCATACATAACTTCGTGTAATAACATAATATGAAATCATCCATGGTAAGTAGATTGAAAAGTGCCTAATGTAGACATTCTGAATCTCATTTCTTTTACAGAGAATAAATAAATTTAGCTTTGTACCTTTAAGATGCCTTTATGACTAAATGATGAGTAGACTTAAGGATCAGAAAACCTGAATTTTAATGTTAGCTGCCAAACACTACCTTCAGTATGTGATCCTGGGGCACAGAATACGTCCTCCCTGTGCATTGGTTCGATATCTTCCAATACAATTGCATTTATAAAAAACTAGGAAAAAACATCCAATAAGCGAATTATCTGACTTTAAAGACTTTAATGGGATGAGTACATAATCCCTATTATTTTGGTACCATGTTCAGTTAATTGGGCTTTTTTAACACAATTTTTAAATGATAGTATACAGCATAGCTGGCACTCTTCTTGTTCCGTTTTCTTGCTATGCAGAATAAGCCTTTTCATTTTTACGATATGAAACATCGGAACAAATAAAAGTAGTGAATTATACCTTTGTCAGGTGGTAGGAACGTAATATATGAACAATTTAGAGAAGGTATTGACTTGCTGCCGGCTGAGAAATATTGAAGTGAGCCCAAGGGAAGGTGCGTGTGAAGGGGGAGGGGGGGGGGCGGTGACGGGCCTCATACCAGCAGCAGGCTGCTGGCCAGTTTTCAAGACTTTTATTTGAGTTTCCCTGTTTTGAAGATACAGTTTACTTGATATGTGTAATTGGGCGATTTTCAAATTGCATATGGTATCTATCTGTTATAAGTTCGGAAATTAATAAAGAGCAAAAGGGATAGCTGAACAGTTTTATTTCTCTCCAGGAAACAAACATCGCAAATCATCCCTCCCTATCCACTTACATCTCCAACTGTCAATCAACTGTTTCTTCACAGAGAAAAGTGAATGTACCACAGCTAAGGAGGGGAGGAAGGGAAAAGCGATTGCACCAACAAAGGCACATTTCATTAAGGGCACACGAATGGGGTAGTTACCGAACAATCCATTTCAATTTGCTACATCACCTGGAAGTATTGTTTTGCCTTTTGTAATACAGTTCACTATTTAATTACTGCCTCATTTGGGTGCTTAGTAAAATATCTAAAAGGCTCATTGCTATGATGTGATTTGTAATTACAGCGGGGTATTGAGTGGAATGTTTCATATGTCGTAGGTGACGTATTGATGTTCTGGGGTGGTGATGTCACAGGGTTCTGGAGCAGTTGGTCGAGCATTGTGGAGGTGTCTGGCTTTACAGGTACAGGTGTTTCTTTTGCCATTAAAATAAAGAAGAAGCATTAAAGTATTGCGTCCTACTTAACACTTTTTCTGGCGAAGAGGATGGAATACAAACATACGTGTTGCTCAGGCAGCAGCCAATGCTTCTTGCTCAATTACTGAGTAGTTCTTTTCTGTGTCAGGCAAAGATCAAGAGACAAGGCAGACTGTGCTTTACTATTTTCCATGCATTTGTGAAAGTACAGCTCCAATACGAACTGTACTTGCATCCACAGCTGCTGCCTGGGCCACAAACTTTTTCCATGCCTTTATTTGAGGTGGAAGGTTTACACTGAGAACTGATCATAAGTCACTTTTGCAAGTACGTGCCCCAAATGGCAAGATCTATTGTTCTAGTCGGTTAGCTAGCTTGTCAGTGAAGTTACAAGTTTATGATCGTGAGTTTGATTTTTTACCAAGGTAGAGAAACAAGGTGGCAGAATGTTTGGCAAGACTGTCTGCCAAGGCTGCTAATGACTGTATGTTGGAAACTGAAGAAGTGGTGGCTGGTACAGAAGATGCAAATGAAGGTTTTAAAAGATGTGTATCTGTGGACGAATGGATAAATGCAATGGATGAAGATCAAACTATTGAAGTAGTGAAATAATTGCTCAGAGGTGAAGCACATTATCTGAGGCAGTGAAACCATTTCACAAGATTTTAGGAGAATTGTCTTTGATTGAAAATAGGCTACTCATGAGGAAGGAAAAACTTGTGCCACCAATGGCAGTTAGGGAAATTTTTAGAGGTTTGGTTTTGAGGGGCACCTGGAGCAGACTCTCACTATCAAGAGAATTAAAGAGAAAGTCTGGTGGCCCAAAATGGATATACAGGCGAAAGAATGGGTTGAAAGGTCTCAAGTATGTAAAAACTCTGAGAAAGGATAGAGAGTTGGTTTCGGAGTGACTGTACACAATCAACAGATTGTTGAGACTGAAGCTTTTTGGGATAAGATGTGCCTAGATGTTATAGGTTCATTTTTGTGCCGTCCAGAATAGGAGAGGTTTGTGACATTTGTAGTTGATGTAAAGTCCAGATGGTTGGAGACTGTCTTCATGAGATCCATCACTACTAAGGGCACTATAGTAGTGTCTATAGCAGAGATATTCAGAAGAGAGGGAATTCCATCAAAGTTAATTACTCACAATGGTGCTCAACTCACTTCTGTGGAAATGAAAATTAGTTTTTCTGATCTGAGAATAAAACATGTGTGTACCTCGCCTTATATCCACAGAGTAATGGTCTCGTTGAAAGGTTGAATAGCTTGGTAAAAGGCACCAGGGAACTAGCAGTTCAAAGCTGTCTTAGATGTGCAGAGTGCAGTCAAGTATATATTGTGTGCACATCGCACCACTGCTAAATCTAGTGTGGGTAAGACACCTTTTGAATTAATGTGTGGCAGGCAACCTGGAACTAAATTAGTTCCCTCTTAGTTGAGTGAAAGTGAGTTGAAAGTGGTTGAGAATGCAAAGAGGATTCCTAGTAGTAAACAGTTGATTAAAGATGGTGGTTGGGTGAAGGTGAGACCTGGTGATGTGAGTGGTGGAAATTGGGTAAAGCTGGAAAATGGTCAGACATGGAAAATCGGTAGAGTAGCTTTGTTCCAGGAGGAAGGTAAAGGAGATATCACGGTGGCTGAAAAGGTGGAAGGTTGTAATGGATCAATTGCAATGGAAGGTTCCATCCAAGGATGGTCCATCCATTGCATGTATCCATTGCAACCATTCATTTCCACTGCACACCAGGATTTTGCTCCTGCTAAGGTTTAGATAATGGTGGATTTCTTAGAATTGTAATATACACAATAACAATTGGAGCTAAAATATTGTTATTCAACGGCCCTGGATCCTTTGACAGAACGTTGCGATTTAAATGATATTACGGCTCTACTCAAACTATAATTGCCAATCAATCATCTCCTGTACCAATAATGCCACTCATATTTGCTATCCTTTGGATTTCCTTCACACAGAAGTAAACAGTACTGTCCAAATGTGCCAGCGGCTATTTTCACCTGCTATTAGGGAGGTTGTATTACAGTTTTAACCAGGACCAGCACTTATATTCAATATCTCATAGGCTTCTCTAGTAAATTTAAGAAAACTTACTGAAAACTAGGGAGAGGATTGATCCTCAAAGGACACCTTGTTGTAGGGGAGAGGGGAACAATAAGTAGTTTTCTAGTTTTATCTATTGAGAGTAAGAACCTAGATAAGACTTTAACCATTGAACAACTGCGCCGGTGTTTCAAATCCAAGAAATTTAGAGGGGGTGCATGGCTGACAGGAGTGAGGTAGAGTCACCTAAGCCTAATGTTAAAAGCATTGCCTCCTTTGTTCTGTGGCAAGGTCTAAAGCGGGATTAAAAGGCATCAAACTGGCTTTTGTATCATACTTAGCTGGTTGTTTAGTGACACAGCGTTCATGAATTTTGGTGGGAAAGAAGGTAAGATTTGAAATGGGGTTATTGATCTCTTGCAAATCTTTTTTTGTGTGGGTGCAATTTTGCCATTATTTTAACTTCAAAAGCATGGGAGAATTTTTTCTCAATTTTCTTATGTAATTTCGGATGCTGTTGAGGGGTCGGTTGACTATTTAAAAGGGTGTCCCTGGTTGTTTTTGGATGAGTTGATCTCTTCCACAAGTAAGATGACTTTAGCCTTGAAGATATGATTCCTGCCCTCTTTGCGTTTGGTACAGAGAGATACATGTTTTTTAAAGAGGGGTTTTAGCACCATAAACATGCAGTGCAATGGGTCAAAGTGACATCCGTTCATCTCATAGTTCTTTGGGGATCCACTGGTTTGGCTTCTTGTTGTTGAATCCATATCAGTTTGTAGAGTCAAAAACTTTGAGGAGATCATGAATTCCAGGGTGGTTGGGTTGGTGCCTTTAAAGTTTCTGATCCAGAACGTAGGTTTTTTTTTTGACCCCATGATGAGGATTTTAAGTAAAGCAGGGAGAATGGAACCAAAAGAATAGGTGGACATGTCTACAAGAATGGGGGCTTGGCATTCGATGATTACTTTCTTAGAGATAAGAAGATCTAGTATGGAATCCATGCAAGGGGAAGTCACAGTGCTGTTCAAGTTCATTGCTCTGTAGAAAGAGAAAAAGCTGTGCCACTGCTGTCTTTTGTATATCCCCAGTGCAATTTAAGTATCTCAGAAAGACTATTTGCTGTGGACCTTGTTTTTTCCTTAACTAGTTACCAGCAAATGTTCAATGAAAAATGGATTGTGAGTGGGGATGTGGTAGATGATGTGGAATAGAGTGAGCCTTTGGTAAGAGGTTTTAATGTTGCTCGAATATGAATTTACCTTAAAGAACAGAAGACAAGAGGTGTTTGGTAAAGCAGAAATAGTTCATTTAGTTAAACACTATGGCCTGGAGAGCAGTTACAGAAATGGGGTCTGAGGACTGTCTCTTAGTGTACAATTGATCTGGGCACTGTTGTGTACTTTTCTTTGGGTACCATAAAACAATTGCAACACTCTGTTCAGCATAAAGAATGTGACCAGTTGGCTTGGAGTCATGAATAAGGTCCTGATAAAATATGCAGGTAAGCATTGACCTTTACGTGGACACAATGAGGGCCAGTAGGCAATATGTACAGATGTCCGTCTGAGGGGTCCGTGATCACTACATGTTGCTGTATGTGCTGTGTTCTGATTGGCTAAGTGTTCCTATCTGCATGTGGTATCTAACTTTATGGTATTTTGGGAATGCATGCAGCCCTCTAGTCATATGTATTTTATTGGGGCCAATCTCCTGGGACCATTGTGGTGTTGCTGTCTATCTGTGGGATTGATCTAAATTTTTTGTTTGCATGTTTGTCTGCTGGCTACGTGCTGCCCCAACTGTGACCTGTCAGTCAGTAACACCAAGCCTAGGTCTCAGAGCCTGCCTGACCACATACTTCGGGGTCAATGGAGAGTTTATGTAAGATAAATCACATAGTAACAATGCAATGTCGTTTTTATATGTGAACGCATCCTGGTGCACAATGATATTGTCTTTTCCAAAATTAACATCAACCTTGATAAATAAGCTTTGCAAAGAGGTTAATTGTTCAGTTTTTAGGTGTTTGCCTCAAAAGTAGGATCTAAATATAACAGAAACTCATTCCCCTATCTTTCCTTTCTCATCTTGCCAAAGGAACGAGTAGCTCAGGAGCAAAAGAGAGATTTGAATAGGATAATAGGAGTCTCTTAGGAAGGGTTTGATTTAGGAAAACAATGTGTAAGCTATGATGTTGAATCACATTACCCAGTTGAAGATGGTGTAAGGCCACAGATCTGCATTTTGTAGCATACGGTTGAATGAGAGAGATTTGTTTTTTGTAATTATGTGGAATACAATAGAGACCTGAAGAGATTTAGGGGGTTGTTGCTTTTTGTGCTTAGGCTTACTTTGTGTTCAATTTCTTATTGACAGTAATTACCTTAGATAGAGCCATGGCAGTGTTCGAAGAGACTGTGGGTTTACAGAATAGTAGTAGAGTATTGAGGCCCTCCTTGCATAAAGCCTGTAAGCATCTTCTGTGGGTGAGGAAGAGTATTGATGAAAATAATAGGTTTGAGCAGAGTCCTGCTCGCATGGAGTCAATAGTGAGGGAGAGACTTAAGGCTGTTATCCAGGACATGTAAAATGTTGCCCGTGGGGTAGAGAAAATTAGAGGGAGACCTAAATTGATGGATCAGTGACTCTAGCTTTTTGGCAAGAGATTTGAAGATTGTCTTTAATGAGTTATCGCTAGCAATGCAAGGAAGATGGGCTGAGAGATCCGGATGGGTCTTGGTGGTGGATGTACTGCTGCGACTGGAACTAAGTGCTGCCAAGTCCATATGATCATATTGAGGTTTATAAGTAGCTGGAGAAGATGTCTGCTCGGGAGTTATGGAATTACTCGAAGTGTGTTAGAGCTCATGGTAGGACTTAGTAGTGGAGGTGCTTGAGAGTGCTTGTGTGATGTACAGGTGGAGAGGATGAGTAACTGGGTATGGGAATCAGGAAGTTTGTAACCTAGTTAAGTGATTTAGAGAGTAGATATAGATGCTGGAGATGAGGAGATAGTGTGCTGCAACATGGTCACTGTGGAGAAAGTGCTCTCAGGTGCAGAGCAGAAGAGGGGATTTAATGAAATGGGTTTGTCTGTGGTATGGGTGGTAGATTTAGAATGACCAAGGAATGGGGCCAATTGTAGTGAGAGGTAGTTTCTGGGTCTAAGACACCTGCAGATTTCTGACAGGAAGAGAGTTGCTGACAACCATTAAACACAGGTGTCGTATCTAAGAGTATGGAAAAGATTGTAACTTTTGTTAAATTTTATCAGGTCAAGCCTGCTGGTAATTAACATGGGAATATGCCTAGAATTTGATGTGATGAGAACCAAGATCCGTATGTTATTCTCTAAAAACTCTTGTTGTATGATAACAGTCGCATTTGATAAAATTCCAAACACATCAGTATCAGAATTTTATTGGATGCACAATTATCCAAAATTTAGACAAGTCTGAATTGAGGATACTCTATGTAACCTGGCTGACTGATGTTTGTTTTGCTGATCATCTTTCACAAATCAGCATCTATGCACAAAGGCTTCAATCTTGTATTCTGGTTTATGTTTTCTGCCAGAACCAAGTGTAACGCGATTTACTGTTCCTTACCTAAACATTCCTGCATGACATGGCAGCACGTTTATGCCAAACACATTCAAATAAGTTTATAAAATACACCCCCCTTCCTTAAGTAAAGTGAAGGGAGGTAAAAGCGGCAAATGACTCCCTTCTGTTGCAGTGCCATGTATGCAATTGCAAACAATACCCGCCCAACTGGCAGCCATACGCCTGTTTGTCATGTGTTTTAGGGTGAGGATGGTATGTTCACAAAAGGAACAGGGCTTAAGGCAGCTGTCACCTGCGTTGGCCTCAGCGTGCCGGGAGCTCTGAAATATGCAACGAAAGGACGTTTTCGAAAAAACTCGAAGTTTTTTCAGAAGTTGCCAACATGGGAATTGTCTTTGCAGTTTTTTTAATGCTTCTAGATGGTAGTCTGTCACAAATGGGTTTCTGTTACTTTTGTATCAGCTGTTGGAATTCCAAATAAGTCTGCCCTTGGGTCACTGAAAAGATTTGCCATTCTGTTGCTGTACTGAGGATAAAAAAAAAAAAATCAAACATTTTGAATAATTTTAAATGCTCTTGAAGATGTCCTTTTCACATTAATCTGTCGAAAAAACGTGTAATGTAAGAAATGTGATTTGAAAACTATGTGACAACATTTTGAGTTATGGCCATGCAGATCTGCATTCATCTGGGACATTGTTCTTTCCAAGACATCTGAAGGCAAAACCCGACTCCGAATGTTCAAGAATGCCAGCCAAATAGCAAAAAAGCAAACAATACGGTGGACGAAGGTGACCACGAAGGGAAAGAACAGAAGGTCACCCAAGACAAATGTTGAGAATAAGAAGAAAAAATTATTCCTAAATACAACTTTTTTGCAATTATTGCTTGCCCAGCAAGAAAACTCTCGAGTGGCAAGCAAAACTATGCCATTGTCTCTTAATTGATAGTAAAACATATTGAGAAGCCCCCACCCTACTTTTCATCTGGTGCACATGCATGATTTTCTTAGATTTTTATCTTACAATGTAAATAGGTATGGTTGCTACTGAACATGCTTTGAAAAAAAAAGCAGAAAAACAAAAAACGCACAAAATCAGCAACACCTCCCCCCTCCCTAGCAAAGTGCACTTCATGTGCCCAGGGCCTGTAAACTAAATACTACTAGTGGGCCTGCAGTACTGGTTGTGCCACCCACATAAGTAGCCCTTAACCATGTCTCAGGCCTGCCAGTACAAGGCCTGTGTGTGCAGTTTCACTGCCTCTTCCACTTGGCATTTAAAGGTAATTGCCGAGCCTCAAACTCCCCTTTTTCTACATATAATGCACCGCTAAGGTAGGCCCTACGTAGCCCAGAGGGCAGGGTGCTATGTAGGTAAAAGGCAGGACATGAACATATGTGTTCTATATGTCCTGGTAGTGTAAAACACCTAAATTCGCTTTATACTGCTGTGAGGCCTGCTCCTTTCATAGGATAGCATTAAGGCTACCCTCATATACTGTTTGAGTGGTAGATTCTGATGTGAAAGGAGTAACCAGGTCATATTTAGTATGGCCAGAATGGTAATAGAAAATCCTGCTTATTGGTGAAGTTGAATTTAATATTACTATTCTGGAAATGCCACTTTTAGAAAGTGAGCATTTCTCTACACTTAAATCCTTCTGTGCCTTCCAATCCACGACTGGCTGGGCTGGTTGACAGCACCCTTGTGCATTTCACCCAGACAACCACAAACACAGGATGCTCAGTTACACCTGCACACACCTGCATACTGAATGGGTCTTCCTGGGCTGGGAGGGTGGAGATCCTGACACTTACATTTGAAAGGACAGTGGCCTGCCCTCACACAATGGACTGCCAAACTCCCTACTGGGACCCTGGCAGACAGGATGGAACTGAAAGAGGACATTGTGCACTTCTAAGCCACTTTTTGACGTCCCCCCCCACTTCAAAAGGCACATTTGGGTATTTAAACAGGGCCGCTGACACTTCTACAGACACTTCCTGACAAGATACCTACTGGGAAAGGAACTCTGAATCAGAACCTGCAACCTGCCAAGAGGAACTGCCTGGCTGCCCAAAGGACACACATGGACTGCTTTTCTGAGAAGGACTGCTGCCTTGCTGTTGCCCTGCGGCCTTGCTGCCCTCTGGCTCTGCTGAGAAGTTCTCTCCAAGGGCTTGGATTGAGCTTGCCTCCTGTTTCTTGAAGTCTCAGGGCCAAAAAGACTTTGGCCTCATTAAGAACACGGTGGTAAACACCGTCGACCGCAGTGGCGACGGCGAACAGAATCCCACCATTGGCGGTGAACAGAAACCCGCCATATAATGATGCAAAAATCAGAAACCGCCAAAAATCTCCCTACCAACAGTCACTGCCAGGACCTTGTCGGTGGAAATGCTGGACCTCCCACCCGCCACCGTCGAGCACACAAACACCCCGCCCTCCAAATAATGAAGCACAAATCACTGCGACGGTTAGTGGAAGCCGAACGACCATTGGCGGTACAGACCGCCATGGGCAGCAAGTGGACCCAACAGTAAGAAATGCATACATTGGTAAGTTTAAAACCCACACACCTGACACACATCCACAACACTATAAAACACACACAGACACATCCCACAATCCTTTGCAATGAAATTAGGCCAACCAATACAGAGAACTCCAGAAACAGACACTGAACGCCACAATCCACGATACAGACACCCAACCACACAAGACCACCCTCACCTTGATCCACAAAAGACACCATTCATAACACTCACCATGGCACCCCCCAGACACCCATGCTTCACAGAAAGGGAGCTAAGGACCATGGTGGACAAGATCCTGAAGGTGGAAGCACAATTATTCGGGGCACAGGTCCAGAACACACCCATCGTCAGGAAGATGGAGCTATGGCAGCAGATAATCAACAGGGTCAATGCAGTGGGACACCATCCACGCACCAGGGACGACATCTGCAAGAGATGGAACAGCCTGCATGGGAAGGTAAGGTCCATGGCTTCTAGGCACCACATTGCAGTCCAGAAGACTGGGGGAGGCCCTCCACCAACACCACCCGACTACACTGACTGGGAGGAAAAGGTACTGGCCATCCTGCACCCTGAGGGACTCACTGGACTATGGAGGAATGGACTTGGGTAAGTCATCTACAACTACCCCATCTCCATCACACCTGGAATGCATGCACCACCTCACCCCTCCAACTACCACCAGGACCACTAACCCACCCAGTCCACAATCACTACATCCAGTCCCCCTGCATTCCCACAAACCCACCAACAGGCCCACATCCCTCCCCCTGTGGGCAGCCACCCACCCCTGCAAGGAATCACAATGGCCTACAGCACCCACAATGCACCTCCACATCCTAAGCTAAAACGTAATGCTAACCTCACGAAAGCAACCCGCATGGCCCTAAAGTGTGAAACCTGCACTAACACCCCCAGTCCTGAGCATCCCATCCGATCCTGCTAATGTAACAGACATGGCCATTCCTCCCAACAGGCACCACCACTCATGCCACACTGACAGACCCGCAGGGAGACAGAGGCACCTCCCAGGACACTGGGGATGGAACCCTGGACACTGACGATCACCCTGGCCCTTCACACAGTCCTGGACTGTCACCATCCAGTAGCCCCACCCAGGATACCACTGACACCCCTACCACCCAGCCAACAACATCAGCCGTGGCCAACTGTCCACACACCTGTGTATCCAGGCCACAGACTGGTGGAACACAAGTACAGAGGCAACAGTCACCCCCTGCCAACAGGCAGGAAGATGATGGCCCCAGTAGAAGCGGTACTGCCAGAACTGTGCAGGGGACACAGGCACAGGGAGCTAGGCCCAGTGGGAGGGCATCAGTGGCACAAGGGGGAGGCCACAGGATGGATGCTGCAGCCCATGATGTGATCTCTGAGGTCCTGGGAGCATATCACCATACCCAGGACAGTTTGGCCCAGATAGTATCCACCCTGGAGCAGAGTCAAAGGATGCAGCTAGCACACCACCAAGAGGCCATGGAGCAGTGTAAACTGCACAATGCCACAATGGCCAGCATACCAGATGCGCTGCTGCACCTTGTCCCAACACAGCCTGAGGCCCACACAGACCAGGAAGCCCCTACTACAGGCCAGGATACAGACTGGACCACAACACCATCAGCAGCAACGGCACATGTGCCACCCTCTCAGGAAACACAGGGGAAATCCATCTCAACCTGTACTGGCCAACACCAGGTGCCCAAACGGACCCTCAGGCCCAGATATGGCACAGGAACACCTGCCAAAAAGAAGGCCCCCATAAAAAAATTAACTCTGGCAAGAACTGTTCTCCAAATGTCCCACTGAATCAACCACCAAACCGTGTGAAAACAACAACAAACTCCTGTAAACATTGATGGACCTACCACTACTGCCAACATTGCTGCGACCATGTTGCCATATTGTTCAACCACCAGTAGGCCACACCCATCACTGTAATCTGCACGATTTTATCCCTGCACCAAATAGAACACATTTTCACCTGTTACAATGTCCCCTGTCATTAAGTTGAAACAAAGTGAAGTATGGATGTAACTGTATGATAACTCTTGTATTGCTATCTGATTAGCAGGGAATGCACCACATGCCTTACATGTTGTTGTGCCTACAGATGTGTTGAAATTTTTTACTATATTGTAGTCTGGCATATGCAGACCTGGTCACAGTGGCAATGAGTATTGACCCAACACCCCCATAGATGACAAGGCACACTGACAGTATGATGCACAGACAGCAATCTCATCCAAGTGTCCCACAAAGTTACTGGAAGTAGAATTGTATCAGTTGGGTCCTGGTCTGTACATCTTCCCCCTTCTCATCATCACCCTGACTCTCATCCCCTCCTCATCCCCTCTCTAAGGAAGCTGGTCTGGATATAGAGCACCCTCCTCCTCCAAGAGGGGGATATAATTTCTCACAGACACGTTGTGCAGCATGCAGCAGGCCACCACTATTCTACACACCTTTTCAGGCCCATAGGCCAGGGAACCGCCAGAGATATGTAGGCAACAAAATCTAGCCTTCAGGAGACCTATTGTGTGCTCTATCACCCTCCTAGTACGTCCATGGGCCTCATTGTAAATCCTCTCTGCATCTGTTCCAGGATTCCTCACTGGTTTCAGGTGCCAACGCAAGTCGGGATAGCCAGAATCACCTAGAAAAAGGTGCAAAACAGGACATTCATTGACAACCCTCAGAGGCAGACAGCCTGGCTGTCTGCTATGTGGCAATAAGTGCCAGAAACACCTACCTATGATCCACTCTATGTCCTCTTGTAGTTGTTCCATCTTGTGTGGCACACTACTGTTACTCAGCACAAAGGAATCTTGGACTGATCCAGGGAACATGGCATTCACATGTGAGATTTTCTGGTCTGCAGTACACATCAATTGAATGTTCATGGAATGAAAGTTCTTTCTGTTTCTGTACACCTGTTCACTGACTCTTGGGGGGATGATAGCTGTGTGGGTGCCATCGATGGCACCTATCACATGGGGTATGTTGGCAAAGGCATAGAAGTCAGACTTGATGGCAGGGAGGTCAGCACTTTGGGGAAACCTCACATAGGACTGCATTCAGGAACCTGGACAGTATTATGCTAAACATTGGCTATGAAAAACCTGCACCCATGCCCACTGTCACTTGAAATGAGCCAATGGCCAGGAAATGGAGTGCAGAGAGCACCTGCACTTCAGTAGGGATGGAATGCTTATTACGATTTTCCGGTATCAGTGCTGGATCCAGTAATGCACAAAGTTCATGAATAGTTGCATGAGTGAGTCTGTAATTGATAATGATGTGATGCTCCACCATGGTCTGCAAATCAACAAGTGGTCTATACACCGATGGGGCCCTTCCTCACCACAAGGGTCTGTACCTAGGAGGAGTTTAAGACATGTGTGAGAAACAACATCTGCACCCATTGTTTTTCATTCAGCACAGCTGGCATGATTGCAGACGACACTAATACTTAGTGTGTGTGATATTACAGCAACATGACCATAATGATATATCAGGAATGGTCAGGTGAGGTAATGTGTAATGTTACATGCCTATGGGTGTTTAGGGGACAATAGGGCCTGCATTGTGCAGATGAGGGTTTTATAACTGCGTAGTTAAAGCCAAAATGTCTGCCCCCTGTAATCCAGAAGTGTCATGGTGGAAGTGGCCTCATACCACTAGCGGTTGACGTAAGAGCGTAAGGCGGTGTTCACCGCTGTGCGCAAATTCATTGGTTAACATGGTTGTCCATTGGCAATCTTAGCGTATCATGATCGCCGCTGGCGGTGACGGTGCACACCACTGCAGTGTGTGCGCGAACTCGTCACCCCAACTTCACTTGACTCCCCGATCTCGTGCATGCAGGTACTCCACTGAGTGTACTGCTGTGTCCTGCCTCTGGTCATGGAAATGGCACGAGTTGCAGTGGAGAGGGCCCCGGCCTTCATCAACGAGGAATTGGAGAAGCTCATGGATGGGGTCCTGCCCCTGTACGCCAAGCTCTACGGATGGCCAGAGGTACAGGTGAGTAGGAGGATTGGGGGGCATGGATGGGTGTAGTGGGGGTGTTGGCTGCATACATGTGTGAACCTGTGACACTGTATGGTCCAGGGTTCCTGACATGCTTCGTGTGTGTGCTGTTTGGCTGTTTGAAATGTCCATCCCATATTGGAAGTATAGCCAGCAGTATATGATTGGCCAGTGTCTGACCTCAGTGTTATTTTTCTGTGTGTCCCATATAGGTCAGCGCCCACCAGAAGAGGGCACTTTGGCATGCCATCGCCAAGGAAGTGTGGACCCTGGGGGTCTACAACCGGCGGAACACCCACTGCAGGAAGAGGTGGGAGGACCTGCGACGCTGGGCGAGGAAGTTCTGCGAGGCCCAGCTGGGGAAGTCCTTCCAACGAGGAAGGGGTGCCTGTCCGGCACTGACCCCCCTTGTGCAATGCATCCTGGCGGTGGTGTACCCGGACCTGGATGGGCGCTTGAAGGCTGCACAGCAGTCACAAGGGGGTGAGTACATATACCATGTTTTGGCCCCTTGATGGATGTGTGTGTGTGCATTCGTATTTAGGCTGTCTAGTGGCAGGGACTCTGACTGATGTCCATCTACATAATGGCCCCCGTGGGGAGTAGGGGTGTTTGGGTCAAGTCTGCAGTATGTCAGGTCCTTAAGTTAGTTGGGGAATGGCTGCAGATCAGGGTTCTGGGCACTGGTCAGGTGCATAGCCATGTCCATAGCGGTAGGTGCTGTCTGGTGGAAGGTTTTCTGGGTGGGTGTATGTGTGACCCACTAATGTACCTCCATTCAGCTATTTACAAGTGTCTCTCCTGTTATTTCTCCACATCCCTGTTCTCTTGTGTTGTCTGTGTACATCAGCATCATCTGGTGAGGGAGCTGAGGCACCGGCGAGTGGGGATGCAGCGACCCACGGATCCTCGGAGGCAGAGTTGTCCGACACCATGGGGACCAGTGGGTTGGAGGGCGAGGGGAGTAGCACGGGAGAGGCAACTACCACTGGAGGTAGTGACTCCGATACCTCCTCTGATGGGAGCTCCCTGGCGGTGGCGGACCCTAGTGGACCCACCCCTACTGTTTCATCTTCTGCCACCCCCATACCATCACCACCCTCCCATTTGCTCCCCACCGAGTTGCCTGTGCCTGCTCACCCAGAAGGGTGGGCGTCTCCTTCGCCCCAGCCACCTCATCCCCTGCCCCAGTCAGCCCTCCTGCCCTCACGGAGGAGGCTATTGACCTCCTGAGAACCATCTCTGTAGGGCAGACAACCATCGTCAATGCCATCCAGGGGCTAGCATCAGAGGTGCAGCAGACCAATGCCTACCTGGGTGGCATTCACGGTGCCGTGTCTGGCCTACAGAGATCTTTTCAGGCTCTGGCCTCCTCCTGGACGGCAGCTAGTGTCCCTGGTCATTCCGCCCCCCTCCAACCACCTCTACCCCTTCCTGCACCCCACTCCCTTCACCCGTCCAAAGCACACATTCTGACACGCAGGCACACACCTCAACACACAAGAAGCACCCTTCAAAACACAAACACCACACCTCCCACCACAAGCATACACACAGCTAACATACACAAGCACACACACCAACATCCACTTCCCCAAGTGTGCCCACCTCTTCCGCCTCCCTGTCTGTCCCCTCTACATGCACACACACAGTCACTGCACCCTCATTCAATGTTGCTGACCCTGTTCCTGCAGTCACCACAATAGCACCCATCCATTCATGCACCCCAGACACCACGCCTGCACTCACCACAATGACTTTAGTTGACACGTGCAGCACACTCACCAGACTAGCAGACACCCAGACAACATCCATTTACACTGGCAGCCTGTCTTGTCCCACTGTGTCCACCCCGCCCCCTCCCAAGACACGCACCAAAACACACACCCATCACACATCCACCACACCTCAGCATACTGTCCAGTCACCTGCACCCACATCAAGCACACCTACACCTGTCACGACCACTCCCTCTACCTCCACTCCCACGCTTTCCTCCAGGTCCACCCCAATCGCACCTAAGAAACTTTTCCTTTCCCGTGTTGACTTATTCCAACCCACTGGCCCACCCTATCTCGTCCCTAAACGTGCTCACCCTCTTGCCCTGTCCACTCCTCCAATGTCACAGCCCGCCCCGTCCACCCTTCCCATTCCTGTGCCCCTTCCCCGAGAGTAAGAAGCCCTGTGCTGAACCAGGTCCATCTGCCACCCCCGGACCAAGCCCACTCCCCCACCTTCCAAGGGCAAACCCAAACCCCCTCCACCTGCCACACGAAAGTCTAAGCCCCCAGTCGTATGTCCCCACCCCCACCACCCCCTGCCCCTGTTCCCTGAGGTGCCTGGGTGCCCCATTGTTGCCTCTATGGGGTGGAGTTCCTTAGCACTTGTGGAAGTCAAGTTGGGGCCATTGTGGCCCATTGGACTTATTGCACGATGGACTGGCCATTGGCCTTCTAAGCACTTCTGTTGCTCAGTGAGCATAATAAAAGTTATTGTGTAGCCTGTGTTGTTAGAGGCACACTCTGGAGCGGTGGTCTCTCATTTAATTGTTTGGGGGTGTTGGGCACATGTATATACTTTGGGCAGGTTGGACTTACCTTGTTTCGGGTAAGTACCTCTTGCTGTGGAGTGTATGGCTTGTGCTGCTGTGAAGGGTTGTGGGAGCGTTGCAGGGTGGGTGGAGTGGGTGGGTATGTAACTGTGCCCTTTCCTCCCTTGTTTAGTAGGTTGCAGCACTTACCGTCGTCGTCTTCGTCAGCGGTCTCGGTCGTGGAGGTATATGGCAAGGAGCAGGGCTGGCATGATCTGCAACTCTCTATCCATGTCTGCTTCGTGTGTTGTGTGAGCCTCCGGTGAGTGTTTCCTTATATTTGGTTTTGTTTCCGTCTGGCTTTGCATGGCGGTGGTTCCCGCCCCGGAACTGACGGCGGTCTAGTGGTTCATTATTTGATGAGCGGGTAGGGCCTTTCCGTCAGCCTGTGGGCGGGCTCTGTCGTCATTGTCGGCACTCCTCTGCTGGCGGTGAGTGGTTTTCAGGATGCCTGTGTTTCAGTTGGTTCTTTATTTGGCGGTCCGGACTGCACGTCTGTTGGCGGTTGTTACCGCCACTGCCGGCGGTGCGGTGTTTACTGACGTGTTCATAATGAGGGCCTTTTGTCTCTGCAAAGAACTCCTTGTGTGGCGAAAAGCAACTTATAGCCTGCTGGAATCGACGCACAGCCTGCCCTGCGGTGAGAAAATGACTGCAACGCTGAACCAGAACGATGCAGCTCCTGTGACTTTGTCCCGCAAGCCCAGGATTTCTCCACATCGTCCCCCGAATGTCCAAATACCCACAACCCGAAGAGGATCCAAGCCTGCACGCCGGAAATCAATGCAAAGCCCTTACTACTTGGAAAGCACTGACGTATCGTCTGTGTGCGCCCGGAGAAACTGACACGCACCTCCCCGTATTACACGCATCTCCTCCTCTGCGGTCCCTTGTGGATAATTTAGACAAAAATTAGGTACTTTGTGCTTGCAAGAGACACTTAGGGAGTCATTAGGATCCTGGTGGTCGGTGTAATAGTGGCGGTAGTGCCCCCAACAGACTGGCGGTACATACCACCACTATTATGACCTTGGCAGTTTGGCCAAACCGCCAAGTTAACACACCAACCGCCACGGCGGTAATGACCGCCGGGCTGGAGACTACAGTCTCCAGCCCGGCGGCTGTCACTAGGCAGCCCATGGCATTTTGACCCCGCCCACCGCCATGGTTTCCGTGGTTTCTGTACTGCCACGAAAACCATGGCGGTAGGCACTATGAGTGCCAGCGAATTCCTTCCCTGGCACTGCTAGGGGCCTCTCCCGCCCCCTCCCCTTCCCCTTCCTCAGAGTCCTGCCCACCCTCCCCCTCCAGACCCCCACAACATATACATGCACGTACATACACACCCATACACACACGCATTCTCACATTCACACACGCATGCATACACACTCAGAGCAACACTCACTAAGATACATTCAGGCACACACGCAATCACCCGACACAACATGCACATACACACACACCCATTCATGCACACACGCATTACACATTCATGCACGCATTCAGAGTCACACACACACACATAACACCCCCCTCTCCTGTTGGAGAACCCGACTTACCTGCTTGCAGGGGGTTCTCTGGCAGGAGATGGGACACAGCGCTGCTGCCAGCAGCAGTGTCCGCAGGCAAAACACTGCCAAGCCGTATCATGGCTCATGATACGGTCGGCGGCGTGACGCTGGCGTGACTCTGCTGCTGGCAGCAGCACAACCTTACCGCCGTCCGCCACCATGACCGTAGCCAGAATTCTGCCAGCCTTCTGGTGGAATTCTGGCTATGGTTATAATTTGGTGGACGGTCGGTAGCCACGGCGATGGTATGTTGGCGGCCGTCGGCGTGGCGGTAGGCGGCATTTGCCACCAATCTTATAATGAGGGCCTTATTGTTTTTAAGAACCTAAGACTCTTTTTATCTTTTTCTAAAGATATATTTCAACGTGTACTTAACAAATTTTGATCGTTTTGACCTGCATTTAATCTGATAAATATCTTATATTTTTCTAAACCTGTGTGGTGTATTTTTGTGGGGCTTTTGGATTGTGTGTGACTTACTCTGACTAGAGAGAGGGTTCTTGTTTGGACAGGAGGTAACCTGACTGCCAACCAAAGACCCCATTTCTAACATAGGTGATCAGCGGTGAGGATAGGACTTGTGTTTGTGCAGTGACATACAGTAGCTACACGTACTCTACCTACCCACAGTTGAAGGTCAACTTGATTTTTTATTTTTTTCTGCAATTTAGTTTTCTACCTGACATTTTAACGTAATCCCCATTCAATATGCCTCTGGCTGGGTCCCAAGCAGGAGCTGAAGATTTTGACCTAGCCAAGCTTGAGACATACACTATTAACCAGCTGAAGGGGCTCTGCAAGGGGATGGAGTACCTACCTGGGTGCCTTCAGAAAGGAGGAATACCAAAAGGTGCTGAGTGCCCGGGCAGAAGCCCATTCAGAAGAGAATGTTGAGGAGGAGGAGCCTGAGGATGGTCCCTCATGAAAGTTTTTGCCAGCAGTGGGGGTTGTAACCCCTGGAATTGTGCCCCTTGGTAAACCAGGGAGCAGTGTCTTTAGCCTTGGCCTAACTGCAAAGGAAAGGTATGGAGGCACAGGAGAGGAAAGCAGAGAGAGAGAGGATGAGGGAGCAGCCAAACAAGCGGAAGCTGAGAGAGCCTTGGCTGAAAAGAAACTTTTGTTGACTCATGAACTGAGTCTCAAAGAGCTGGGTATCAAGGCAAGGCAGTCTGAGTCCAGCAGTGATGGTGGCAGCATACATGCAGGACCTGCTGGGGAAAGGAAGGTTCGTATACCCAAAAATGTGGTGCCAAGTTAAGTGGTGGGAGATGACATTGATAAGTGGTCGGCTGCTTAAGAAGTTGAACTAAGGGCTCATGGGGTTTCTGAAGGGCAATGGGGGTATGTACCAGTAGTGGGGAGGGACACACTCCTTGCATTGGATCCAAGCGATCAAAACACATATGCACCCAAGAAAACCGCTTTACTTGCCAAGTTTGGGCTGACGCCTGAGAAATACCGTCAGAGGTTCAGGGACAACACCAAACTCTCCACACAGAACTGGGTAGACTTTTTTGATTTCTCCAGTAAGGCACTGAGGCCCATATTTATACTGTTTTAGTGCCGCATTTGCATAATTTTTTATTGGAAAAAGCGTAGTAAACTTGCAAAATACAATTGTATTTTGTAAGTTTGCGCCGTTTTTGCGTCAAGTAAATATGGGCCTGAATGAATGGGTGCGGGCAGTAAAGTAGATGACTATGTGGGGTTATTTAATATTATCCTGAAAGTGCATATGTTCAGTGTTTGCTTTACAGAGTTGCACCAGCAGCTAGTTGACAGTAAGCTGACTGATCCTAGAAAGCTTGCTGAGGAGGCGGACCTCTGGGTTAGCACCACAGTGTCCAAAAAGGTACCTGGGAGTGACCCCAAGAAGGGTTGTTCCGGTTCCCCCCAACAGAGTGAGGGGGAGGTTAAAGGTGGCCCAGACAAGTCCCAGAGTAAAGGGGGAGAAAAGGGTTCCAGTGCCCAGGGTGGTGGTTCTGGTGCGCAGTGGCCCAAAGCAACCCATTCCCAACCCTGCTGCTTTGAGTGCTCCCAGCTAGGGCACAGGAAGGGGGACTCTGGCTGTCCAAAGAAATCACCCACTGGTGGGACCTCTACAGGGGTGGCCCATGTGGCCTTAGGGGAAAGTAGGGCCAGATGTAGCAAAAACAAATCGCATTTTGCGAGTTGATGCGACTCGCAAAATGCGAGTCGCAATTTGGAATGCCAGAAAAAAAACGATCCGATTTTGCGACTCGCAGCCGGACTCGCAACGCATTGTGCGAGTCCGCAGATTGCGAGGTCGCTTTTTGCGAGTGTGCAAAAAACGAACTCGCAATTAGCGAGTATATGTCGCAAATTGCGATTACCTTAAAAATAGCTTGCAGGTGCAGCAGAACACTCCAGAAAGCACACCAGAACACTCTGGAAACACTTCCTGGCACATGATGATGACATCACAGCCAGGAAGTTTACTAATACACCTGGGAGGAGGGAGGACCACACCCTTTTATAACTGCCAGTCTTCACACAGAACAAACAGCAGCTGCCATGGAGGGAACCCCACGAAAAAGAAAACTCAAATTTTCTGAGAGGGAGCTGGAGGTGCTGACAGAGGAATGCTGTCAGCACCATGATGAGCTTTTTGGGAGAGCAGCCCTCAATGTTCCTGAGGCCACAAAAAAAAAACTCTGGCAGGACATCCAAGATAAAATCAATTCCCTGGGTGTGAGCCACAGGACAATCGAGGACATTAAGAAGAGGTGGTACGACCTCCGCTCCCGGACCAAGGAGAGGGTGGCTGAAAGGCTCCGGGAGATGAGAGGCACTGGAGGGGGACCATCATCTGTGCCACCACCCACACCCCTGGAAGAAAGGGTGGAAGAAACATTTGAGCAGGAGGCAGTGTGTGGATTTGGGGACCTGGACACCTCAGAGCCCAGCACATCAACCGGTGAGTACCATGTGATAAGCCTGTACCCCTATCAATGTCAAACCCCACCCACCATGTACACAGGTGCATGCACAACCAAAATAGCTCCATTTCAGGGTAGAAATTGCCAAAATGATGCATTATGGGAAATGTAGTCAAATAGGCAGTTCATAGGCAAATGTTTATTAGGATGTGTGCAATAGATAGTAGACACTGACAGTCTGTTCCCCATGTCCCACAGGTCTCCAGCAAGACACCCCCAACACCCCAAGCACCCAGGCCCAGGAGGACACCCCAGGACCCGCCAGCACCCCCACCTGCACCGTCAGCAGCATCCCTGCAGTAGTAACACCTGCTGCAACAATCACGCCAGAAGCTGCCCCAGCAACAGGCAGGGAGGACACAGGTGGGAGCACAGGGCAGCCACCGCTGCGCAGGCGTCGCAGGGCAAGACCATCTGGGCTGCTGTCTGCATCCAGGATACTTCCTCCAACCACCAGTGAGGCACATCTGCTGCGGGGTCAGCGCCTGCAGAACAGAATTTTGGGCAGGATTAGTGGTGTGCTGCACCGCTTTGTGCGAAACAACCATGCAAGCATGCAGCACCTCAACAGACGCATGGACATGATGTGCCAGAACACTGGGGACATTGCCCTTGCCATTAGGGAACTGGCGGGAGGACTGCTGGCCCAGGCAGAGGCTGGGCGGCGCAGAGATCGCCAAATAATGCAACGACTGGACAGGATGGCCACATCGATCGGCAGGCTCGCCATTAATACAACAGGCCTGTCGAGGCGGACAGTTGGGCTGCAAATAGAGATGGGCCATTTTGCTGGGGATGTTGCCAGGGGCCTGGGACGTCTCACCCACATAATAGAACTTATGGAGACACGGGAAATGTCAAGGGCCACAGGGGAAACACCCCAAGATAGTGAAGAGGGCTCAACAGTGAGCAGTGTCTCTGCCACTGACAGCAGGGTGCTGAGGAGTGGTAGGCAGAGCACCATGGACGCAGCAGGGACCAGCCAGGCTGGCAGGAGGGGCAGGAGATCATAGATAACACCCAGGACCATTAAATGTGGCACATGGCGTTAATGTGCCACATGACTGGTTGGCATTTTCCTGCCCATGGACAATTTCAACTTGTATATAGTTCTTAATTACAGTAATAAAACAGTTATTTGTGTTCCACTTAACAAATTGAGTTTTTTGGTTAATAGGTGAGTATGGTGGGAGTTGACACTTACCGTCCAAAATATTGTGTTGCAATGTGGTCCCGTCTCAGTCTGCCTTGATTAGCTAGACTCCTATCCCCATGATGGCGATGTGGTTGTTCTTGCTCTTCATCATCAGGATCTGGGTCTGCAGGGGTGAGAGGTAGCCCACGTCGGGTGGCTATGTTGTGGAGGATGGCGCATGCGACCACAATTTTGAATGCGGTAATGGGGGTGTATTGGAGGGCGCCTCCACTGCGGTGGAGGCATCTGAATCTTGCCTTCAGGAGTCCGAAGGTGCGCTCTATCAGGTTCCTGGTCCTCTTATGCGCACTGTTGTATTGCCTCTCAGATTCAGTTCTGGGTGTTAAAAACGGAGTCATGATCCAAGGCCTGAGAGCATAGGCACTGTCACCTGTTGGGCACAAAAAGTACACTGTTAGGAAGTCCAGATAGTCGTGCACAGTGACCTGTGTGTATGTCTGCAAGTGTGGCTCTACCTAGGAGGTAACCGTCTCCGAATTCCCCACGTTCCAGGCGTTGATGTATCCCACTATGCCTAAAAATGTATGAGTCATGGGTACTGCCTGGAAACTTAGCTACGATGTCCGTGATGACATAATGGGCATCGCAAACAACCTGTATGTTGAGTGAGTGGGTACATGTTGCGGAAAATGTGTTCCAGATTTGCAGGGGGGCATATTTGAATGTGTGTCCCATCTACACACCCTATGACATGGGGAAAGTGGGCAATGCGGTAAAAGTCCAGCTTGGTGCTGTTCATTTCTGCCTCATTCCTTGGTAAGTATATGAAGTGAGACATGTGCATGACTAAGGCATCTAGGAAGGCCCTGAGGAACCTTGACACTGCACTTTGGGATACCCCACCTGCCACAGCAATGACCCCCTGATAGCTCCCTGAGGCCAAGAGGTGCAGTGAGCATAGTACTTGCACATGCGTAGGAATGGCGCAGCCACGCAGAGTCTGGTGTTCTAGCTGTGGTTTGAGTAAATCTATTAATTCTAGAATGGCTGCGCTGCTAAGGCGGTATTTGTCATAGATCTCCTCTTAAGTTTGCTGAAAAAGAGTCTGCCTTGTTCTATATATCTTCTCCTGTCTGTGGCCCCTCCTCCTCCTCTGCTGGGCTGCGTAGACTCTCCTCCTCACTGCTATCAGGTATATCTCCGCCATCTTGAGTAACCCAGATGGCTTCTGGGTCCCCTTTTATACTTTGGTAATGGTTACCACCTGCTCTGAGTTAGTGGTAAATGGGACATGCAAACTGGGCTTTTTGCGACTAGTCGCAATTTGCGAGTTGCAATTGCATAAGGTTTGCGACTCGCAAATTGCGACTTGCTATTTGCGGGTCGCAAAATGGGGTCGCAACGGATGCGACTCGCAAACGGGTCCCATCGCTTTTTGCGAGTCGGAAATGGGCTTTTTGCATCCCATTTCCGATTTTGCACTGTCGCAAATTGCGATTCTGCCCGTTTGCGAGTCGCAAACCTTTGCTACATCTGGCCCGTAGTCCCCAGGGGCAGGTCATAGACCATGCCTTCATCTCCTTCAGTTGGGAGATAGACTCTGAGGGTAAGCTGGTGATCCCTGAGGGTGGGAGTTGTCACTTCCACCAAGTGGGAGTGAATGGGGTCCCAGTCACCGCTCTGAGGGACACAGGGGCTAGTCATACCATGTTGGTGGCGAGACTAGTTTCCCCAGAGCAGTACACCGGCCAGGTGTGTAGGGTGACTCCAGCCCATGGGGAGGATTTCTTCCGCCCCATGGCCCTGGTACTCCTGGAGTGGGGTGGGGAGGTGACCCAGAGGCTGGTCATAGTTAGTCCCCAGATGCCCATTGACTGCATTCTGGGGAATGAGTTACCCCTTGTGGCAGGAGAACTGAGAGGGGTGACCCCTAAGGTTGCCCTGACAGTTCAGTTATCTGGCAGTACCACTCCCCAGAGGAGGGTACATGAGCCCAGATGTAGGGGCAAGGTGAAGAAGGACTCGCCCTTGTCCCCTGTTCAGCCTCAGGGTCAAGACCCTGGGTTGATTGACCAGTGTCAGGGTACCACGCCTGAACTGGTGTGAGGTAGAGTGGAGAAGGGGTACCAGACCCCTGGGGCTACTGTCCCCCATTCTGAGATACCTCAGAGGTTTGAGAAACCTCAGGAGCTCCTAGGGAACCCCCTAGCAGGTTCCAGGCTGGAGGAGAAACTTGCCCAGTGGCTCTTTTGGTAACTGTCCTTGTGGCCAGAGTTCTCCCTGGGTTGGGGACAGAAATCAGACCCAAGGGGTGGAACGGGCTACATCACTTTGTTGGCCATGGTGGTATTGTCTGCATACTGGGATGCATCTGTGAGCAAATTAAAGTTAGGAGCTTCACAGATGGGGTCGTCAGGTGAGGAGAAGGATTCCCCATGGGCCAGTTCACTGGCCCCAGTAAGTATGGACAGAAGAGCCTCAGTGAGTTCAGAAAGGCGTAGAACTGGCAAGTGCCCCTGCAGTAGTGGGCCACTGTCCATGTTCTTAAGCAGTGAAGCCCATCAGAGTGTTGATTAGTCTACCCTGGCTTTAGGCTGGAAGGGGGATATGTTGGAAATGTCCTTTCTGCAGGGTCACCCCCAAACTTTTTGCATTCCTCCTTCTCTTTTTCTGACCTCATTTTTGCTGGCTTTAGGACTCTGTGCAAACTGGTAAACTGCTAATCAGTGCTAAAGTGCATATGTTCTCACTCTAAAACATGGTGATATTGGCTCATATCCAATTGGCATATTTGATTTACTTGTCAGTCCCTAGCAAACTGCACTACATGTGCCCAGGGCCTATAAATTAAATACTACTAGTGGGCCTTGAGCACTGGTCGTGCCACCCACATAAGTAGCCCTTCACCATGTCTCAGGCCTGCCACTGCAAGGCCTTTGTGTACAGTTTCACTGCCACTTCGACTTGGCATTTAAAAGTAATTGCCAAGCCTCAAACTCCCCTTTTTCTACATGTAAGTCACTCCTAAGGTAGGCCCTAGGTAGCCCATAGGGCAGGGTGCTATGAGGATAAAAGGCAGAACATGAACATGTGTGTTCTATATGTACTGGTAGTGTAAAACTCCTAAGTTCATTTTACACTGCTGTGAGGCTTGCTCCTTTCACAGGATAGCATTAGCGCTACCCGCATATACTGTTTGAGTGGTAGATTCTGATCTGAAAGGAGTAACCAGGTCATATTTAGTATGGCCAGAATGGTAATAGAAAATCCTGCTTATTGGTGAAGTTGGATTTAATATTACTATTCCAGAGATGCTACTTTTAGAAAGTGAGCATTTTTCTACACTAAGGGCCAGATGTACGTAACTTTTTGCATGGCGCAAACAGCAAATTTAGCTGTTTGCGACATGCAAAAAGCACATCGCGATGCTCATTCCCATTTTGCGAAAATGGGAATGCGAGTCACAAATAGGAAGGGGTGTTCCCCTTCCTATTTGCGATTCACATCGCAATGCAGAATTGCTTTGTGATCGCGAACGCGGTCGCAAAGCAATTCGCAGTTACCACCAGTGTCACACTGGTGGTAACCCATTCGCAAAAGGGAAGGGGTCCCCATGGGACCCCTACCCCTTTGTGAATGGCCCTGAAAATATTTTTTCAAAGCAGGCAGTGGTCCTATGGACCACGGCCTGCTCTGAAAAAATGAAACATAAACGTTTAATTTTTTCGTTTGTATTGCAACTCATTTTCCTTTAACCTCTTGGGTGCCTTGGACGAGATGATCTCGTCCAAGGCTACAGTTCCCCTGTGCCTTGGACGAGATCATCTCGTCCATGGCACAGGGGAACTTGGGGGCGCGCTAGCGCGCGTGCCCCGTGCACCCCCCTTCCCCCCCCAAGTCGGGGATGGAAGGGGAAGACCTTTCCCTTCCACCCCCGACCCCCCCCACCCCCCCCTGTGACGTCAGCGCGCGCGCGCTGATGTGTCACAGGGGCCTCCCTTGTCGCGCTGGAAGCTCTGCTTCCAGCGCGATTGAAAAATAAATGCAAAAGCATTTCTTTTTCAATCACTTGGGAGGCCCGGAGGGGCTTCAAAGGGAAGGAAAAGTATTTCCTTCCCTTTGAAGTCCCTCCGAGGGTTTCAAAAGCCGGATTGCTTGCAATCCGGCTTTTGAAACCCCACTAGACACCAGGGATTTTTTTTTTTTTCTTTGAAATTGACAAAAGGGAGCGACCCCTTGGGCAAGGGTCGCTCCCAGGGGGGGCATTTTTTTGAAAAGGCCTTTTCTGCCCCCAGGGGGGGCAGAAACCTCTAGGCACCAGGGACCATTTTTTTTTTTTTTTCATTTTTTTTTATTGAGGTGGGGAGCGACCCCTTAGGCAAGGGTCGCTCCCCTTGGGGGAAAATTATATTTTGGCCATTTCTGCCCCCCTTGGGGGCAGATTGGCCTATTTTGATGAGGCCAATCTGCCCCCAAGGGGGGTAGAAACCACTAGACACCAGGGATTTTTTTTTATTTTTATTGTTATTGACAAAAGGGAGCGACCCCTTGGGCAAGGGTCGCTCCCAGGGGGGGCATATTTTCGGCAAGGCCTTTTCAGCCCCCCCCTGGGGGCAGATCGGCCTACTATTAGGCCGATCTGCCCCCAGGGGGGGCAGAAACCTCTAGGCACCAGGGACCATTTTTTTTTTTTTTGTTTCATTTTTTTTTTTTTTGGTGGGGAGCGACCCCTTAGGCAAGGGTCGCTCCCCTTGGGGGAAAATTATATTTTGGCCATTTCTGCCCCCCTTGGGGGCAGATTGGCCTATTTTGATGAGGCCAATCTGCCCCCAAGGGGGGTAGAAACCACTAGACACCAGGGAGTTTTTTCTTTGCGTGAATTTCACGCAAAGGGAGCGACCCCTTAGGCAAGGGTTGCTCCCTGGGGGGGAGGGCAATTTATTTTAGGCCATTTCTGACCCCCTGGGGGCAGATACCTCTAGGCGCCAGGGCAAAGTTTTTTTTGTGTTTTTTTTTTTTGTTCTTTCTTTTTTTTAGAGATGGGGAGCGACCCATCAGGCAAGGGTCGCTCCCCTGGGGGGCAAATTGTATTTAGACCATTTCTGCCCCCCTGGGGGCAGATTGGCCGATTTTAGGTCAATCTGCCCCCAAGGGGGCAGAAACCACTAGGCACCGGGGATTTGTTTTTTGGCGCCAATGTCACGCAGGGGGAGCGACCCCGTAGGCAAGGGTCGCTCCCAGGGGGGTGGGGGTTGGGGGGGCAAATTTATTTTAGGCCATTTCTGCCCCCCCGGGGGACAGATCGGCCTATTATTAGGCCGAACTGCCCCCCGGGGGGGGGCAGAACACTCTAGGCGCCAGGGCAATTTTTTTTTTGTGTGTTTTTTTTTTGTTGTTTCTTTTTTTAGAGATGGGGAGCGACCCATCAGGCAAGGGTCGCTCCCCTGGGGGGGCAAATTGTATTTAGACCATTTCTGCCCCCCTGGGGGCAGATTGGCCAATTTTAGGTCAATCTGCCCCCGAGGGGGCAGAAACCACTAGGCACCGGGGATTTGTTTTTTGGCGCCAATGTCACGGAGGGGGAGCGACCCCGTAGGCAAGGGTCGCTCCCGGGGGGGGTGGGGGTTGGGGGGGCAAATTTATTTTAGGCCATTTCTGCCCCCCCGGGGGACAGATCGGCCTATTATTAGGCCGAACTGCCCCCCGGGGGGGGGGGGGCAGAACACTCTAGGCGCCAGGGCAAGTTTTTTTTTTGTGTGTTTTTTTTTTGTTGTTTCTTTTTTTAGAGATGGGGAGCGACCCATCAGGCAAGGGTCGCTCCCCTGGGGGGCAAATTGTATTTAGACCATTTCTGCCCCCCTGGGGGCAGATTGGCCAATTTTAGGTCAATCTGCCCCCAAGGGGGCAGAAACCACTAGGCACCGGGGATTTGTTTTTTGGCGCCAATGTCACGCAGGGGGAGCGACCCCGTAGGCAAGGGTCGCTCCCGGGGGGGGAGTGGGGGTTGGGGGGGCAAATTTATTTTAGGCCATTTCTGCCCCCCCGGGGGACAGATCGGCCTATTATTAGGCCGAACTGCCCCCGGGGGGGGGGCAGAACACCCTAGGCACCAGGGCAATTTGTTTTTTTGTGTTTTTTTTTTTTTTTTTGTTTCTTTTTTTAGAGATGGGGAGCGACCCATCAGGCAAGGGTCGCTCCCCTGGGCGGGCAAATTGTATTTAGACCATTTCTGCCCCCCTGGGGGCAGATTGGCCAATTTTAGGTCAATCTGCCCCCAAGGGGGCAGAAACCACTAGGCACCGGGGATTTGTTTTTTGGCGCCAATGTCACGCAGGGGGAGCGACCCCGTAGGCAAGGGTCGCTCCCGGGGGGGGGTGGGGGTTGGGGGGGCAAATTTATTTTAGGCCATTTCTGCCCCCCCGGGGGACAGATCGGCCTATTATTAGGCCGAACTGCCCCCGGGGGGGGGGGGGGCAGAACACTCTAGGCACCAGGGCAATTTTTTTTTTGTGTTATTTTTTTTTGTTGTTGTTTCTTTTTTTAGAGATGGGGAGCGACCCATCAGGCAAGGGTCGCTCCCCTGGGGGGGCAAATTGTATTTAGACCATTTCTGCCCCCCTGGGGGCAGATTGGCCAATTTTAGGTCAATCTGCCCCCAAGGGGGCAGAAACCACTAGGCACCGGGGATTTGTTTTTTGGCGCCAATGTCATGCAGGGGGAGCGACCCCGTAGGCAAGGGTCGCTCCCGGGGGGGTGGGTGTTGGGGGGGCAAATTTATTTTAGGCCATTTCTGCCCCCCCGGGGGGCAGATCGGCCTATTATTAGGCCGATCTGCCCCCGGGGGGGGGGGGGGCAGAAACCTCTAGGCGCCAGGGGAATTTTTCTTTTTTTTCTTTTTTTTTTTTTTTTAGAGATGGGGAGCGACCCATCAGGCAAAAGTCGCTCCCCTGGGGGACAAATTGTATTTAGGCCATTTCTGCCCCCCTTGGGGGCAGATTGGCTGAGTTTAGGTCAACCTGCCCCCAAGGGGGCAGAAACCACTAGGCACCGGGGATTTGTTTTTTGGTGCCAATGTCACGCAGGGGGAGCGACCCCGTAGGCAAGGGTCGCTCCCGGCGGGGGAGGGTGGGGGTTGGGGGGGCAAATTTATTTTAGGGCATTTCTGCCCCCCCCCCCTGGGGCCGGCTGAGCTACAGGCCAAACACCACAGGTAGGCACCTTGCAAAAAACACCTCTGTTTTCTGTGAAAAAATATGTTGTGTCCACGTTGTGTTTTGGGCCATTTCCTTTTGTGGGCGCTAGGCCTACCCACAGAAGTGATGTACCATTTTTATCGAGAGACTTAGGGGAACGCTGGGTGGAAGGAAATTTGTGGCTCCTCTCAGATTCCAGAACTTTCTGTCACCGAAATGAGAGGAAAAAGTGTTTTTTGGGCCAAATTTTGATGTTTGCAAAGGATTCTGGGTAACATAACCTGGTCAGAGCCCCGCAAGTCACCCCATCTTGGATTCCCCTGGGTTTCTAGTTTTCAAAAATGCACTGGATTGCTAGGTTTCCTCAGGTGTCGGCTGAGCTACAGGCCAAAATCCACAGGTAGGCACTGCTTTTTATAAAAAAATGTGATGTGTCCACGTTGTGTTTTGGGCCCTTTCCTTTCGTGGGCGCTAGTCCTACCCACACAAGTGAGGTATCATTTTTATCGGGAGACTTGGGGGAACGCTGGGTAGAAGGAAATTTGTGGCTCCTCTCAGATTCCAGAACTTTCTGCCACAGAAATGTGAGTAACATGTGTATTTTTAGCCAAATTTTGAGGTTTGCAAAGGATTCTGGGTAACAGAACCTGGTCCGAGCCCCGCAAGTCACCCCTCCTTGGATTCCCCTAGGTCTCTAGTTTTCAGAAATGCACAGGTTTGGTAGGTTTCCCTAGGTGCCGGCTGAGCTAGAGGCCAAAATCTACAGGTAGGCACTTCGCAAAAAACACCTCTGTTTTTTTCCAAAATTTAGGATGTGTCCACGTTGCGCTTTGGGGTGTTTCCTGTCGCCGGCGCTAGGCCTACCCACGCAAGTGAGGTATCATTTTTATCGGGAGACTTGGGGGAACGCTGGGTGGAAGGAAATTTGTAGCTCCTCTCAGATTCCAGAACTTTCTGCCACAGAAATGTGAGGGACATGTGTTTTTTTTGCCAAATTTTGAGGTTTGCAAAGGATTCTGGGTAACAGAACCTGGTCCGAGCCCCGCAAGTCACCCCTCCTTGGATTCCCCTAGGTCTCTAGTTTTCAGAAATGTACAGGTTTGGTAGGTTTCCCTAGGTGCCGGCTGAGCTAGAGGCCAAAATCTACAGGTAGGCACTTCGCAAAAAACACCTCTGTTTTTTTCCAAAATTTAGGATGTGTCCACGTTGCGCTTTGGGGTGTTTCCTGTCGCCGGCGCTAGGCCTACCCACGCAAGTGAGGTATCATTTTTATCGGGAGACTTGGGGGAACGCTGGGTGGAAGGAAATTTGTAGCTCCTCTCAGATTCCAGAACTTTCTGCCACAGAAATGTGAGGGACATGTGTTTTTTTAGCCAAATTTTGAGGTTTGCAAAGGATTCTGGGTAACAGAACCTGGTCCGAGCCCCGCAAGTCACCCCTCCTTGGATTCCCCTAGGTCTCTAGTTTTCAGAAATGCACAGGTTTGGTAGGTTTCCCTAGGTGCCGGCTGAGCTAGAGGCCAAAATCTACAGGTAGGCACTTCGCAAAAAACACCTCTGTTTTTTTCCAAAATTTAGGATGTGTCCACGTTGCGCTTTGGGGTGTTTCCTGTCGCCGGCGCTAGGCCTACCCACGCAAGTGAGGTATCATTTTTATCGGGAGACTTGGGGGAACGCTGGGTGGAAGGAAATTTGTAGCTCCTCTCAGATTCCAGAACTTTCTGCCACAGAAATGTGAGGGACATGTGTTTTTTTAGCCAAATTTTGAGGTTTGCAAAGGATTCTGGGTAACAGAACCTGGTCCGAGCCCCGCAAGTCACCCCTCCTTGGATTCCCCTAGGTCTCTAGTTTTCAGAAATGCACAGGTTTGGTAGGTTTCCCTAGGTGCCGGCTGAGCTAGAGGCCAAAATCTACAGGTAGGCACTTCGCAAAAAACACCTCTGTTTTTTTCCAAAATTTAGGATGTGTCCACGTTGCGCTTTGGGGTGTTTCCTGTCGCCGGCGCTAGGCCTACCCACGCAAGTGAGGTATCATTTTTATCGGGAGACTTGGGGGAACGCTGGGTGGAAGGAAATTTGTAGCTCCTCTCAGATTCCAGAACTTTCTGCCACAGAAATGTGAGGGACATGTGTTTTTTTAGCCAAATTTTGAGGTTTGCAAAGGATTCTGGGTAACAGAACCTGGTCCGAGCCCCGCAAGTCACCCCTCCTTTGATTCCCCTAGGTCTCTAGTTTTCAGAAATGCACAGGTTTGGTAGGTTTCCCTAGGTGGCGGCTGAGCTAGAGGCCAAAATCTACAGGTAGTCACTTTGCTAAAAACAGCTCTGTTTTCTGTGATATGTCCACGTTGTGTTTTGGGGCATATCCTGTCGCGGGCGCTAGGCCTACCCACACAAGTGAGGTATCATTTTTATCGGGAGACGTGGGGGAACGCTGGGTGGAAGGAAATTTGTGGCTCCTCTCAGATTCCAGAACTTTCTGCCACAGAAATTTGAGGAACATGTGTTTTTTTAGCCAAATTTTGAGGTTTGCAAAGGATTCTGGGTAACGGAACCTGGTCCGAGCCACACAAGTCACCCCTCCTTGGATTCCCCTAGGTCTCTAGTTTTCAGAAATGCACAGGTTTGGTAGGTTTCCCTAGGTGGCGGCTGAGCTAGAGGCCAAAATCTACAGGTAGTCACTTTGCTAAAAACAGCTCTGTTTTCTGTGATATGTCCACGTTGTGTTTTGGGGCATATCCTGTCGCGGGCGCTAGGCCTACCCACACAAGTGAGGTATCATTTTTATCGGGAGACGTGGGGGAACGCTGGGAGGAAGGAAATTTGTGGCTCCTCTCAGATTCCAGAACTTTCTGCCACAGAAATGTGAGGAACATGTGTTTTTTTAGCCAAATTTTGAGCTTTGCAAAGGATTCTGGGTAACAGAACCTGGTCCGAGCCCCGCAAGTCACCCCTCCTTGGATCCCCCTAGGTCTCTAGTTTTCAGAAATGCACAGGTTTGGTAGGTTTCCCTAGGTGGCGGCTGAGCTAGAGGCCAAAATCTACAGGTAGTCACTTTGCTAAAAACAGCTCTGTTTTCTGTGATATGTCCACGTTGTGTTTTGGGGCATATCCTGTCGCGGGCGCTAGGCCTACCCACACAAGTGAGGTATCATTTTTATCGGGAGACGTGGGGGAACGCTAGGTGGAAGGAAATTTGTGGCTCCTCTCAGATTCCAGAACTTTCTGCCACAGAAATGTGAGGAACATGTGTTTTTTTAGCCAAATTTTGAGGTTTGCAAAGGATTCTGGGTAACCGAACCTGGTCCGAGCCACACAAGTCACCCCTCCTTGGATTCCCCTAGGTCTCTAGTTTTCAGAAATGCACAGGTTTGGTAGGTTTCCCTAGGTGGCGGCTGAGCTAGAGGCCAAAATCTACAGGTAGTCACTTTGCTAAAAACAGCTCTGTTTTCTGTGATGCGTCCAGGTTGTGTTTTGGGGCATATCCTGTCGCGGGCGCTAGGCCTACCCACACAAGTGAGGTATCATTTTTATCGGGAGACGTGGGGGAATGCTGGGTGGAAGGAAATTTGTCGCTCCTCTCAGATTCCAGAACTTTCTGCCACAGAAATGTGAGGAACATGTGTTTTTTTAGCCAAATTTTGAGGTTTGCAAAGGATTCTGGGTAACAGAACCTGGTCCGAGCCACACAAGTCACCCCTCCTTGGATTCCCCTAGGTCTCTAGTTTTCAGAAATGCATAGGTTTGGTAGGTTTCCCTAGGTGGCGGCTGAGCTAGAGGCCAAAATCTACAGGTAGTCACTTTGCTAAAAACAGCTCTGTTTTCTGTGATATGTCCACGTTGTGTTTTGGGGCATATCCTGTCGCGGGCGCTAGGCCTACCCACACAAGTGAGGTATCATTTTTATCGGGAGACGTGGGGGAACGCTGGGTGGAAAGAAATTTGTGGCTCCTCTCAGATTCCAGAACTTTCTGCCACAGAAATGTGAGGAACATGTGTTTTTTTAGCCAAATTTTGAGCTTTGCAAAGGATTCTGGGTAACAGAACCTGGTCCGAGCCCCGCAAGTCACCCCTCCTTGGATCCCCCTAGGTCTCTAGTTTTCAGAAATGCACAGGTTTGGTAGGTTTCCCTAGGTGGCGGCTGAGCTAGAGGCCAAAATCTACAGGTAGTCACTTTGCTAAAAACAGCTCTGTTTTCTGTGATATGTCCACGTTGTATTTTGGGGCATATCCTGTCGCGGGCGCTAGGCCTACCCACACAAGTGAGGTATCATTTTTATCGGGAGACGTGGGGGAACGCTAGGTGGAAGGAAATTTGTGGCTCCTCTCAGATTCCAGAACTTTCTGCCACAGAAATGTGAGGAACATGTGTTTTTTTAGCCAAATTTTGAGGTTTGCAAAGGATTCTGGGTAACCGAACCTGGTCCGAGCCACACAAGTCACCCCTCCTTGGATTCCCCTAGGTCTCTAGTTTTCAGAAATGCACAGGTTTGCTAGGTTTCCCTAGGTGGTGGCTGAGCTAGAGGCCAAAATCTACAGGTAGTCACTTTGCTAAAAACAGCTCTGTTTTCTGTGATGTGTCCAGGTTGTGTTTTGGGGCATATCCTGTCGCGGGCGCTAGGCCTACCCACACAAGTGAGGTATCATTTTTATCGGGAGACGTGGGGGAATGCTGGGTGGAAGGAAATTTGTCGCTCCTCTCAGATTCCAGAACTTTCTGCCACAGAAATGTGAGGAACATGTGTTTTTTTAGCCAAATTTTGAGGTTTGCAAAGGATTCTGGGTAACAGAACCTGGTCCGAGCCACACAAGTCACCCCTCCTTGGATTCCCCTAGGTCTCTAGTTTTCAGAAATGCACAGGTTTGGTAGGTTTCCCTAGGTGGCGGCTGAGCTAGAGGCCAAAATCTACAGGTAGTCACTTTGCTAAAAACAGCTCTGTTTTCTGTGATGTGTCCACGTTGTGTTTTGGGGCATATCCTGTCGCGGGCGCTAGGCCTACCCAAACAAGTGAGGTATCATTTTTATCGGGAGACTTGGGGGAACATAGAATAGCAAAACAAGTGTTATTGCCCCTTGTCTTTCTCTACATTTATTCCTTCCAAATATAGGGGTGTGTGTAAAAAAGACATCTATTTGAGAAATTCCATGTAATTCACGTGCTACTATGGTCACCCCGGAATTCAGAGATGTGCAAATAACCACTGCTCCTCAACACCTTATCTTGTGCCCTTTTTGGAAATGCAAAGGTTTTCTTGATAGCTATTTTTTACTCCTTATATTTCAGCAAATGAATTACTGTATACCCGGTATAGAATGAAAACGCACTGCAGGGTGCAGCTCATTTATTGGCTCTGGGCTCCTCGGGTTCTTGATGAACCTACAAACCCTATATATCCCCGCAACCAGAGGAGTCCAGCAGACGTAACGGTATATTGCTTTCGATAATCTAACATTGCAGGGAAAAGTTACAGAGTAAAAAGTAGAGAAAAATTGATGTTTTTTTCACCTCAATTTCAATATTTTTCTTTTTCAGCTGTTATTTTCTGTAGGAAACCCTTGTAGGATCTACACAAATGACCCCTTGCTGAATTCAGAATTTTGTCTACTTTTCAGAAATGTTTCGGTTTCTGGGATCCAGCATTGGTTTCATGACCATTCCTGTCACTGACTGGAAGGAGGCTGAAAGCACAAAAAATTGCACAAATGGGGTATGCCCCAGTAAAATGCCAAAATTGTGTTGAAAAATTGGGTTTTCGGATTCAAGTCTGCCTGTTCCTGAAAGCTGGGAAGCTGCTGAGTTTAGCACCGCAAACCCTTTGTTGATGCCATTTTCAGGGGGAAAACCACAAGCCTTCTTCTGCAGCCCCTTTTTCCAATTTTTTTGAAAAAAACGAAATTTTCACTGTATTTTGGCCAATTTCTTGGCCTCCTTCAGGGGAACCCACAAAGTCTGGGTACCTTTAGAATCCCTAGGATGTTGGAAAAAAAGGACGCAAATTTGGCTTGGTTAGCTTATGTGGACAAAAAGTTATGAGGGCCTAAGCGCGAACTGCCCCAAATAGGCAAAAAAAGGCCTGGCACAGGAGGGGGAAAAGGCCTGGCAGCGAAGGGGTTAAGGAAAACGGGCTACAATACAAAAAAAAATGCTTTATTTAAAAGCAGTCACAGACATGGTGGTCTGCTCTCTCCAGCAGGCCACCATCCCTGTGAGTGCTGCGAATCGCAATGGGGTCGCAAATTGCGAGCCACCTCTTTAATATTAATGAGGTGGGTCTTTGCGACCCCCTTGCGATTCGCAGATGGTGTCAGGGACACCATCCTGCATCCGGGTTTGCGACTCGCAAATTGCGAGTCGCTCAGACTCGCAATTTGCGAGTTGCAAATTCGGATTTTGCTACATCTGGCCCTTAAATCCTTCTGTGCCTTCCAATCCACGTCTGGCCGGGCTGGTTGACAGCTCTCTTGTGCATTTCACCCAGACAACCAGAAACACATGATGCTCAGTCACACCTGCACACATCCGCATACTGAGTGGGTCTTCCTGGGCTGGGAGGGTAGAGGGCCTGACACTTACATTTGAAAGGACAGTGGCCTGCCCTCACACAATGGACTGCCAAAACCCTACTGGGACCCTGGCAGGCAGGATGGAACTGAAAGGGGACCTTGTGCAGTTTTAAGCCACTCTTTGAAGTCTCCCCCACTTCAAAGGTACATTTGGGTATTTAAACAGGGCCTCTGACACTTTTACAGACACTTCTTGACAATATACCTACTGGGAAAGGAACTCTGAACCAGAACCTGCCACTTGCCAAGAGGAACTGCCTGGCTGCCCAAAGGACTCACCTGGACTGCTTTTCTGTGAAGGACTGCTGCCTTGCTGTTGCCCTGCTGCCTTGCTGCCCTCTGGCTCTGCTGAGAAGTGCTCTCCAAGGGCTTGGATTGAGCTTGCCTCCTGTTTCTTGAAGTCTCAGGGCCAAAAAGACTTAGGCCCTCATTACAATCCTGGCGGTAAATCCCGCTTGCCGCCGTGCCAACGGCCTCCAACATACCATGACCACTGTGGTATTCCGCCATGGGTATTATGACCCACACAGAGAATACTGCCACAATACAGACACCCACACAAGTCCGCCACACCAAAGGTCAGTGATAAACTGGTGATAGCAAAATCCACACCATCACGCCAACAGAAATACTCCCACAGTATCACGACCCACGAATCAACGCGGCGGTCTTTCAACCGCGGTAAACCATTGGCGGTACACACCGCCGTGCTCAAAATACACACACACTTACAAAACCACACCACATTGGACAATTCAAAATACACACACCTGACACACATATGCACACCACACCCACACACTCACAACACCATAAAACACACACCCACACTAACCACAACCACTTACAATGAAAAAAAGAGACCAAGCACAGAGAGACAAGCAAAGAGCACACACCCAATCAGAGGCACACAACACCATCACCCATACACCATCCACGTACATCACAGTACACACCCCAACACATAACCCCACACATCACCTCACAAATATCACTCACACCACATCCATGGCACCCCAAAGACACCCCAGGTTTTCTGAGGAGGAGCTAAGGGTAATGGTGGAGGAAATCATCCAGGTAGAGCCACAGCTATTCGGATCACAGGTGCAGCAGACATCCATTGCTAGGAAGATGGAGCTATGGAGGAGAATCGTGGACAGGGTCAACGCCGTGGGACAGCATCCAAGAACCAGGGATGACATCAGGAAGAGGTGGAACGACCTACGGGGGAAGGTGCATTCCGTGGTTTCAAGACACTAGATTGCTGTACAGAGGACCAGCGGTGGACCCCCACCTCCTCCCCCACAACTAACAACATGGGAGGAGCAAGTCTTGGAGCTCATGCATCCTGAAGGCCTCGCAGGAGTAGCAGGAGGACTGGACTCTGGTAAGTCAAATCTTTACCATTACATCCCCCACCCTACCTGCATGCCATCACATACCCCCACCCGTACCCTCACTCCCATCACTCCATCACCTCACATACACTCCACCATCACAACCCACTCATCCCAATACCAAACCCTGCATATAACAACAATGCATGGGCACCCATCACAGCCCTGCATGGACACCCATCACCACAGCATGCCCAGTGGAGAGACTCACCCAGCCCACACAATCAGCACTCACACAAGGCCAAGGCGACAGGGAAAGCACAATTATACAGGGAAACAAACCCACTGCACAAGATGGCACACACAGATACAATAACAATGCTTTTGCATCCCAACAGGACCCCTACCCAACGTCACCGGAGAGGAAGTGCCACCAACAACCAGCCCCCCTCCAGAAGAGGCCCACAGTGATGACAGCAGCTCTGCACGCCTGGATCACGATGACCAGCCTGGCCGATCAGGGACCTCTGGACAGTCGGTTCCCCTGCCACAGTGCCAACCCACCACAGAGCCTCCCCCCTCAGGAAACACCACCACAGCACTCACCCAGCGGACTTATACCTCTGTCCCCAGGACACGTCAATCAGCAGTGTGTCCACCACTACAGGGACCCGAGGCAACCCCACTAACACAGGATGATCAGGGACCTGGGGTCAGTGGCAGTGGGCACACGGTTCAGAGGACAGAGGCACAGGACAACAGGGAAGCTGGGAGGACTGCTGTGCGACAGGGGAGGACAGGCCAAGGGAACCGACCCTCCACGAGGCACTCTCCAACATCATGGGAGCATACCACCATTCCCAGGAGACCATGGGCACGGTACTGGCCAAGTTAAAGTAGACCCAGCGGCTGCAGGAGGGACAGTACCTGGGGATCAGGGAGGACCTCACAAAAATCTACGCCATCCTGGTCACCATAGCAGGGGTGCTGGCTGACATGGGCAAGACCATGAGGGAGGCAGTGGCACAACAAAGGGACCCTGACACTAGCCAAACCGAGGAACAGCCTTCCACCTCCGCCAGCGCCAGTGGACAGGAGGCCCTGCCACAGGACCAACAGGCCACCATTACCTCACCCCCTGCAGAAGGAGAACCACCCCGCAAACGGTCCCTGCGATCCAGGCAGAAGACAGAGAACATTGCCAAGACCCCGCCAGGAAAAAAGACTCCCCTGATTGTCACCCTTCTGTCCCACTCTGTCACCCTGTCCACCTTGAACTGCCATAACTCCCCTTCCTATGCCCCATTGGACATCTGCCTCCTCTTCCTCACTGTCCACAGGCTCCACTGCTGCCACAAGACCAACACCAGGCTCATCCTCCAGCAGAAAAGGCACCTGGCGTCTCAAGGCCAGGTTGTGCAACATACAGCATGCCACGATGATCTGGCACAGCTTCTTCATTGAGTAGTACAGGGATCCACCAGTCAGATGGAGGCACCGGAACCTTGCCTTCAGGAGGCCGAAGGTCCTCTCAATAATCCTCCTTGTTCGCCCATGTGCCTCATTGTAATGTTCCTCTGCCCTTGTCCTGGGATTCCTCACTGTGGTCAGTAGCCATGAGAGGTTGGGGTAACCAGAGTCACCTGTAAATATCAAGGGACAACTGTTAGACACACACTAACCCTTAGGGACAACCCCATACTCAGACCCCAACTTATACTGTGTGGGGACCTTGGCCTCACCTAATAGCCACACCCGGTGCCTCTGGAGTTGCCCCATCACATAAGGGATGCTGCTATTCCTCAAGACACAAGCGTCATGCACAGAGCCAGGATTTTTGGCATTCAAATGGGAGATGTACTGGTCTGCCAAACACACCATTTGCACATTCATCAATTGATAGCTTTTTCTATTCCTGTAGACCTGCTCATTTCTGTGGGGGAAAAATGCCACATGTGTACCATCAATGGCACCAATGATGTTGGGGATATGTCCCAGGGCATAGAAGTCAGCTTTCACTGTGGCCAAATACTCCACCTGGGGGAAGACGATGTAGCTGCACATGTGTTTCAGCAGGGCAGACAACACTCTGGTCAACACGTTGGAGAACATTGGCTGAGACATCCCTGATGCCATGGCCACTGTTGTTTGAAAAGAACCAATAGAGCACTGATAGGACCTGCACTAGAGGGGGTATTCCTATGGGCTGGCGGATAGCTGACATCAGGTCTGGCTCTAATTGGGCATACAGCTCTTGGATTGTGGCACGATCAAGTCTGTATGAGATGATAATGTGTCTGTCCTCCAGTGTCACCAGGTCCACCAGGGGTCTGTACACCGGAGGATGCCGCCATCTCATCATCTGCCTCAGTGGTTGTAGCCTATGGAGGAGAACGGTGAGCAGAAGGTCCTATTTCCACATAGATGGCACAACTGTTTATAAATGTATGTCACAAAAGCAGTGTGTGAAGTTGAGAGTCAGCAGATGTGCCAATATGTGCTGTGACGCAGCTAGGTGCATTGCTATGTGCCCCCCTGAAATGGCAGCTGCCTGACCTGTGAGGACGGACAAGGGGAAATGAGGTAAGTGCGCTGGCGTTCTGCTGCGTCGCAGTAGGCAGTCGATGACCGCCGCGCAACTCCGCATTGGTTATCATTGGACCCTATGGGTCCCAGGAGATAATGGCGATGTATGCCGGCGGTGACGGTACGCACCGCCGTGGACGTCACCACCATTTTCTAGCTATTCACTCACTTCTTACCTGACCATCAACAGAAGAAGACCTACACTGCAAGTGCTGCTGTGACCTGAGTCTGTAAGCGACAATGGCTAGAGTGTCTGGGGAATGGGCCCCTGCCTTCACTGCGGAGGAGTTTGGAGAAACTGGTGGATAGGGTCCTCCCCCAGGTCATGTTACTCTACTGTCCTCCAGACACGCAGGTGAGTACACTGTGAGCATGATGTGTGGACAATGCCTGTGTGGAGTGTGTGGATGTAAGGCACATGTTGGGGGGTGCTAAGGCGTCCTGGCCTGAATGCTGCATGAGAGGTGGTCAGTGTATGTGCGTCAGGGCATGGGTGGGAACTGGTGGGCAATGAGTATGACGGTCTGGACGGGTGAGTACTTACATTTTCCACTGTCTTTTCCCTCTAGGTCAGCGCCCACCAGAAAAAGGATATTTGGCGTGCCATCGCCAAGGAGGTGCGGACCCTGGGGGTCTATAACAGGCGGAGCACCCACTGGCGCAAGAGATGGGAGGACCTGCGCCGCTGGACCAAGAAGACGGCGGAGGCCCAGCTGGGGCTGGCCTCCCACTGTGGAAGGGGTGCCCGTCGGACCATGACCCCCCTGATGTTTGGCATCCTGGCGGTGGCCTATCTGGAGTTGGATGGGCGCTTGAGGGCATCATAGCAGCCACAAGGGGTTGAGTACAGATTCAGAAAGCTGACGTTGCGCGCTTTAGGAACTAGCTGGGTATGGGATGTGGGCTGTGGGTGCCCCTAGGCCAGTGCGATCATGGCAGGGTAGGTCCCTTGTTTGCAGGCTCTGAAGCACTCCTACCCCAATGGTACAAGTGGCCAACTACTACTGGGCAGGGTCCTGTGGGTGTCAGGTGTGCAGATGCTGACGTTAGGCATTGTACCCCAGGGGCTGGTGACTACCTTAGTGACTGGTTGGGCATGGCCTAGTGCATAGGGCAGCTCAGCGTGTGTTGTGTACGCCAACGGTAGTGGTGTTGCTGGCATTGACCACATTTATCCTCTGTCTCTCTCCCCCCCTTTTTGTTTTGTCACCCTGTCCTTGTGTGCATTAGCATCACCTGGAGGAGGAGCAGAGACTATGGCGACGGAGTGAGCTGCATCCCACATGGCCCATGAGGGAGATCCCTCACTGTTGGGCAGTCAAACATTCTGAATGCCATCCAGGGTGTCGAGAGGCATTTGCAACAAACAAATGTATACCTGGAGGGCATTCATTCTGGTGTGGCGGCCCAACAGAGAGCATTTCAGGCTCTAGCCTCAGCACTGATGGCAGCCATTGTCCCTGTGTCCAGCCTCCCCCCTCCAACTTCCAGTACCCTGACCCAATCCCCTCTACCTCACCCTATCCCAAGCACACCTTCAGACCATCATGCACACACATCAACACACAAAAGTGGCTCAGGAAAACATAAGCACCACACATTCTCACACAGGCACTCACACAAGCACCATACCCATGCACACATACAAACATCCACTTCCTCCACTGTGTCCCCCTCCTCCTCTTCGTCCACCTCCCTCCCAGTAGCGTCTCTACTCACACCTGCATGCACTACATCATCAGCCACTGCCTCCATCACCAGCATGCCCATCACGACACACCCCTCATGAGAAATCACCACCCCCACAACCATGCACACGTCCCCTGTGTCCTCTCTCAGTGTGTCTGTGAGCCCTCCTCCCAAAGTACACAAACGCAGGCACACACCCACTCAACAGCCATCCACCTCACAACAGCCTCTAGACCATGCACCTTCACCCAAACTCAGCAGACGGACACCTCCGACAACCACTACCTCTTTCTCCACTCCCACACCCTCTCCATCTTCCCGTACCAGACTGTTAAAGACATTTTTCCTGGCTAACATTGACCTCTTCCCTACGCCTCCCACCGTCTGTCCCCTAGGGCCAGGATGTCTAGATCCCAGGCCAGCACCTCAGCCACCAAGTCGGCGTCCGCTGTGGTCCCTGCAAGTCCGAGAGGATTGAAGGGGGCACCCGTCAGGGCTGGCAGTGTGCCACCTACCAATGCAAGAGACCACCCGATTCCGCCACCTGCCAAGGTTAACAAAGGCCGGCATGCAGCACGGACAAGACTCACCACCCACCAGGCAAGGCCTCATCCAAATCAAAAGAGGACAGTGCCAAGGGCCCAGCAGCGACTACCAAGGTGGGGAAGGGACAAAAAAGCAAAGGCAATGCACTTCAGGGCTCAGAGCCTCCATGTGAAGGACTGGTGACCACCATTCGTCCTGACAGTCCAGCAACCTGTACCACGGTAAGCACCGCCGCAACAACTGCCACCTGCACCATAATCTGCACTGCACCGCCTCTGCCAAAACGACAGTCACCAGCATCATCACCAGTGGGCAGCCGCCCGAGGCTGCTGGAGATGGACTGGTGTCTCCCTCCACTACTACCAGCACCTGCACCACGGGTAGCACCGGCAGCATCTCCGCCGCAGACACTGCCGCAGGCACAACCACCTGCACCGCCATATGCACCGCCACATGCCCAGCCGGTGCCACTACATCGAACATCAACAGCATCCCCAGTGGGCAGCCGTCCGAGGCTGCTGGAGACAGACTGGTGTCTCCCTTCACTACTACCAGCGCCTGCACCATGGGCAGCACTGGCAGCATCTCCGCTGCAGACACCGCCGCAGGTGCCACCACCTGCACCGCCATATGCACCGCCACATGCCCAGCCGGTGCCACTACATCGGACATCAGCAGCATCCCCAGTGGGCAGCCGTCCGAGGCTGCAGGAGACGTCCTGGACCCTGCACCCCCCCCCCACTTTAGGCACCACCACCAGCACTGGCACTACCAGCAGTTTGCAGCCGCAGGATGGAGTCTGTCTCTGCCTCCATGGAGTATCATGCTACCTGTTCCCTGCACATCTCGTGCCTCAGACACCCAGGTGAGGGAATGTGAACTGGCACACCCCAGGTGCAGCATCACTGGGCACAAGGTCCCCTCCAGAACCAGTGGAGAAATGGATCCACTCACCCAATCCTTGACAGGATGAAGCAGATTGGGCACAAGGCCCCCTCCAGAACCAGTGGACAAATGCAACCACTCACCCAATCCTTGGCAGGATGAAGCAGACTGGGCACCAAGCCCTCTCCAGAACCAGTAGAGAAATGCATCCACTCACCCAATCCTTGGCAGGATGAAGCAGACTTGGCTCCATGTACCCTCCAGAACCAGTGGAGAAATGCATCCACTCACCCAATCCTTGGCAGGATGAGGCAGACTGGGCACAAGGCCCCCTCCAGAACCAGTGGAGAAATGCATCCACTCACCCAATACTTGGCAGGATGAAGCAGACTGGGCACAAGGCCCCCTCCAGAACCAGTGGAGAAATGCATCCAATCACCCAATCCTTGGCAGGATGAACCAGACTGGGCACAAGGCCCCCTCCAGAACCAGTGAACATGTCACCCACTTGAGAGACTGTGGCCTTGCACTCCCCAGGACCAAGCAGTGAACAAACCACCCACTTGAGAGACTTGAGAGACTGTGGCTTTGCACTCCCGAGGACCAAGCAGTGGGCAAACAACCCACTTGAGAGACTGTGGCTTTGTACTCCCCAGGACCAAGCAGTGGGCAAACCACCCACTTGAGAGACTTGAGAGACTGTGGCTTTGCAGTCCCCAGGACATCGCTGTGGGCATGTTTCCCACTCAAGGAGCAGTGGCGTAGAACCACCTTCCGGCTGAGGTGCCCCCCTCCCCTTCCCCCTGAGGTGCCTGTGTTTTTTCGACCTGATGCCCTTGCAGTGTTCTCTCCGTTTTGAGGCAGGAGTCAAGTGTGGGCTTCGCCCATGATTTTTTGGCCCACTGGTCCACGGACATTTGCAGTGGACAGTGCACGGCCCTCTGTACATATTGTACATATTTGTATTCACAGTTGTTTACTATCATTACCTTTATATGCATTTTCTAAATATCACAGATTTGACTCAATTTCATTTTGTCCTTGCGTTCTTCCAGGGGGTTACGGGGTGTATCTGTGATGTTGTTGGATCTGTTAGTGTGTATGGTGTTGTGGGTGAGGGTGGGGGTGTTGCGTGTTACGTGTGTGTGTCACTCTCTTTTTTCTCCCCCTCCACCGTGTGCTAGGTGCAGTACTCACTGTCATTGTCGCCGTCGCCTTCTTTCAAATTCCTGGTGTATTAGCAGATTCACCAGGATGGGGAGGACCTACAGTTCGGGCTCCCTGGCGTCCTGGTTCTTCGTTGAGTGTCGAAAGGTGAGTGGTTCCCCTTCAGTGTACTGCTTCCACCGCGCTTTTGATGTCATTGGTACCGCCCCGGAAAAGCAGGTGGATTAGTGCCTTGTAATACGGTGGGCGGGACATTGTCTTCCGCCTGTCTGTTGGCGGTGACCGGCGCGGTGTTTGTTGCTACCGCCATGGTGGTCGGTGTGTTAAAGTGGCTGTCTATGTTGGCGGTTTCCGCCGTGGTCGTGATCCCATTTTTTTGTCTGCTAGCCTGCTGGCGGTATTACTGACGCTTTATCACCGACCGCCAGGGTTGTAATGAGGGCCTTAATCTCTGCAAATAACTCCTTCTGCGGGGAAAATTGACGCACAGCCTGTTGAAATCGACGCACAGCTTGCGGTGAGAAAATCACCACAATGCCGTACTGGAACGACGCAGCCCGGCTCCCCGAGTGGAGATCGACGCAGCGCCAGCGTTGCAACCGGAAGGTCGACGCACAGCCCACTGGATCAACGCATAGTGGAGCCGGAATGATGCAGCCTGACTTCTGGCATGAGGGATTGACGCAGCACCTGCTGTGTGACAGAAATTTCCCTGCATTGCCCACCGAATCGACGCAGCTCCTGTGACTTCATCCAGCACACCCAGGATTTCTCCGCATCGTCCTCGGGGCGTCGAAATACCCCGCAACCAAAGAGGATCCAAGCCTGCACGCCGGAAATCAACGCAAAGCCCTTGCTGCATGGAAGAGCAACAACACATCGTCTGTGTGCGCCCGGACAATTCAACGCACACCTCCCTGTTTTCCACGCATCTTCTCCTCTGCTATCCCTTGCTGATAATTGAGACGCAAACCAGGTACTTTGTGCTTGCAAGAGACACTTATTGCATATTAAGTACTTATGACTCTTTTTATCATTTTCTAAAGTGATATTTCAACGTGTACTCAACAAATCTTGATTGTTTTGACCTGCATTTATTCAGATAAATATCTTATATTTTTCTAAACCTGTTTGGTGTATTTTTGTGGTCCTTCTACTGTGTTATTGTATGATTTATTGCACAAATACTTTACACATTGCCTTGTAAGTTAAGCCTGACAGCTCAGTGCCAAGCTACCAGAGGGTGTTCACAGGGTAGTTTGGATTGTTTGTGACTTACCCTGACTAGAGAGAGGGTCCTTGCTTGGACAGGGGGGTAACCTGACTGCCAACCAAAGACCCCATTCCTAACAAAGACTTTTAATGAAAACATTATATAATAAGTGAAATTAATGCCCTGTGGCCTCCTTCAGATGCACACTGCTGAAAGCCATGCATAGTATGGAATTGCAACATGATTTGGTGAAGGACTGCATGCCATGGACCTGGACACAAGGGAGGTGGGAGCAGTGCCTGGTCAAATGCTGCATGTTGTGTGCTGCAGATAACGACAACATGGGAACTGAGCTCAGTGCCAGGCCACACTTCCCTCAGCCCCGACTGAGCACACTGCTGAAGCTAGAGAGGCCACAGAAGATGACCTCTTGAATTTGAAAGGAGACCAAAACACAACCCAAAAATACACAGAAAAATTGTTAAATGTAAGTTGTGCATATATTTACTCTGAGTTATCAGCATGCCTCAAAAACAGAGGGAACAACTACATGTAATCTGAAGTTATGGTACCATTTTCAGCAAACAAATGACCGAAGTTGATCATTTATGGGCAGATAGACACCTGTAACTCATCCCCTTACATTGTTCATGTCTTCATTCATGATATCAGATATTGTATCACAAATGACAACATTAGGCATCAGTGGTGACATCACATTTTGCTTTACCATTAGAACAACATTATGAATGGCTAAATGTCTCTTTACCAACAAAAGATAACATTAATACAAAACAGTGCTTTTCTTGCCTATCATTTTAACTGATCGTGTATGCACTCAAAGTGAAATGATAGTGAAAATTAAAACCATTATTACTGTTCTGAATGGGCTGACAATGCAAAGTTTTTCATTGTGCTGCTGTAATGCAGATGTAAGAGACTGTTTTGATCAGTAGGAATAGAGGATTGTTATGACGCTGAGTGCAGGGCCACAATGTGCTTAATCACAGCTGTGTATAAATAATGACCCCGAATAGTCGTTTTTTTGTCCTTTTGGAGCCAAAGACCTGGACAGGCCCTGCACTCAACATCTATTGCCAAGGCCAAAGGCCATCCACAACAGGCTATTCTATTCTGTGGTAGGCCTATTGCGTGGTCAAAGGCGAGGTGATATTTATGAACAGTAAACAGTAAACAACACTATATTACAACCTATATCAGTAAATAACTAGACACACATAAACATAAAGGAGCATATTTAAGAGAAGTGGCCCTACACACAGTGCAACACCACTTTTCTTGCGCCCCTTAGCACCCCCCCTAATGCCACCACAGGTGCACTGTATTTAAAAGAAAGGCACACCATGGCGGTAGTTTGGGAACTAACGTCATCATTTTTTAAGCTAGTCTGGAGGTTTGCTGGATTAGTGTCAAAAATGTTGAGGCTAATCCTGCAAAGACCAGTGAGGCCCATTGTAATCAATGGTGTGCCTCGTTTTAACGCCTGCTTTGAGCAGGCGTTACAAGTGCCGTAACAAATGACGCAAAGAAATCTCTTAGATAATAACGTAGCACAAAGGGTTACAAAGTGGTGCAAGGCATGCATTGCACCACTTTGTAATTATGGCGCAGGGATTTTGGCGTTGTTGGGGCATGTTAGCGTAACAAAAAATTACACTAATGTGGCGCAAGGAGGCGCTAGAGACTCTTAAATATGCCCCAAAATGTTTATGCAGCCATGGTGATGCCATTTATGATAGTGGTGAGATTAGGCAAGTAATGGGTACACAGCCACCTGTATCTGGTGCATTTTAGTGAAAATCATACCCAAAAATTCAACTGTAGTTTTACAGTCAATTTGTGAGGTTTCTTAAAACATGTTATTCTTCTGTGCAAAGTTACCCAAAGCTTACTCTTAACAATACATATTTGAATGCCTTGCTATGCACCTGCAGCTCCAAGTTGCAGTGGGAAGATGTGTGTTGGGGAGAGAGGACAGGGGTTTACCTGCCAGTGATGCAGCAGGTGCAGTGGCACCAGGGCCCATTGCTCTGAGCAGTCTTCTGCACCTCAATTATGGCTGTTTCTGTGTGCGGGATTTGAGAGTGTTATGCATTTTAGTCTTGTGTAGATTGTGTGCAGTAACATACTGTGGTAGGGGGCATGCATAATATAGTTCACATAGTGGCAGTTCATGCCTCATTCGATGAGCATTCATAATACAGAATTACAATGCCTACTAGAATGCCTGTCTGTTCTCTGCCAGATGTTGTGGTAAAGTAAATAACTGTTTTATCTCAAGTAAGAAATTGTGCTGGGCTGGATTAATCATCACCAATTGGCAAGGTTATAAATGTGTGCATTTCACATTCTGACATCTTGTCACAGTACATTGCATATTCACATGCTGTAGTTGGATGTATGCAATTTTGCTGCTATGGTGTTTTCCGCATTATTGTGGATTTGCCACATTTGCCAATCCATTATATGATGCATAATCTACATTTTTTTTTTATGTTTCTAGCTCAAATGGTGCAAATATTGCTAAAATTACAGTGACACGTGTTTCTACACAGTTGAAGGTGCTTTGCACGGCTGACTGGCCACTTTTCTATTGCTTATTACTATATTTAGGTGGTAAACTTGTACTACTTAGGTGCAACCTATGTCCAGATAGTGATAACAAGTGTAAAAAAATGAATAAGTAATGAACTATTACTATCACATAATGTGCCTCATTACGCTGCATTATTTGCCTTTCCCTGCTGCATAATCTATTCAATCCTACCGCATAATTTGCTCTTTCCCATTGCTTGATTTCATTGGTGTAGTTTATAGTTATCTTCACATGAAATAGCAATGGTACTGATCAAAACGCAGTTCAATAAAGAGCTACCAAAAGTTATGCAATGTGGCATGATGTACAAATGGTGGTACTAACCCTAATTGTCCAAACTTGCTTCACAACTAAATAATTAATTCCATAGGTATATTAAAAAATGTATATCCCTAAACTTTTGCCACAAAGTATGGTTTTCAGAAATATGGATAGTCTCTGCGTACATTGCAGCATATCCTTTATACAGCTATATACAATTTTTAAGACAGAATTTCATCTGTTCCATCTGGTCAAATTTCATATATAGTGCTTGGTTACTTTTTAAATTTCACTGCAAAGCAGTGGGTTTGATAAGGTTCGCTGTTACAGTGAGAGGTCCCACAGCTGATGATTAATGCACAGAAGCTGCAGAGTGTGTGGTCCTTCAACCTTCAGTAACCGAAGCTGCAACACAGATACACATTCAGAAAATGCATGCTGTCTTCTTGCCTCAAATAAGTTAATGTGTCATTTTATCAGTATTATATTGCACACCCATCCAGGATTCAATGAATTCAAAACACACTACATACATGCACCCACCACTTACATAAACACCATTTATACCCATACAGGCAACACATATGCACACTCACTCTAGGCTCAAATGAACGCTGCACACAGAAACACCTACACCAGAATGGCCATGCCACACACATGCACAAAAACACCACAGGCATGCATACACATACAATACTCTAACTATACAGGTACATATGTAGATCTCATATACTAGAGATACACAAGCACAGACTTTCACTATTCACAAACAGGGCCTAAACAATGCAAGCCCCACAAGCTCTCATTGCTTCTCTCCCCTTAGCTGAATCTGACTAGAATATATATCACAATGAATGGTGAATGAAGTCCAACTGACTAAAATTAAACACTATGGCCCTCATTACGACCCTTGTGGTCGGTGATAAAGTGGCTGTAGTACCACCAACAGGCCGGCGGTAACTACCGCCAAATTATGACCATGGCTGAAAGATCTCCGAAAGACAGCCAATGTACCACACCGACCGCCAGGGTGGAAAAAAACAGGCACCACGGCGGTAGCCGCCTACAGCCAGGCGGAAGTCAAAGTTCTGCCCACCATATTATGACCAGACAACCCGCCACCTTCTCCGGGGCCGTACCAATGACATCAAAAGCCTGGTGGAAACAATGCACAGAAGTGAAAAGACTCACCATTAGAGAGACAGGGAAGAACCATGCCGCCATGAACCAGAACTGCAAGTTTTTCCGATTGTATTCTACGTTATGCTCCAGCACGAACACCAACGTCGGTGCAGACGATGACGGTGAGTACAGCCGCATAGCACACAAGGGAGGGGGGAGGAAAACGATAGTGACACACACACACGCACCATACACCCCCCCCCCCACACCATACACACAACCAGCTGCACAAGAAAACAAGTTAATCCCCCTAAATCGACTGAATAATGCAAGGACAACATGAATATACCAAAGTGATTGTAATAAGATCAACACAGTAGAAACAATAATTTAGCCAATGCTACAGATATTTACAAATGTACAGAAAAAGGGACACTGCCCAGGCCTCAGTTCGTGTGGGCCACATGGCCATAAGGCAAAGTCCAAGGCCCCACTTGTCACCTGCATCAATATGGAGAGAACACTGCAGGGGCATCAGTTGGCAAACAGGCAGACACCTCACGGGGAGGGGAGGCACCTCAGTCGGAAGCGGAAACAAGACCACTGGTTCTGTAGGGGGCAATATGCCCTGTGCTTGGTCCTGGGGAGTGATAGTCCACAGTCTTTCAGATGGGTGTCTTCCCCACTGGTTCTGGAGGGGGCAGGCCGCACAGCAGCCGATGGAGGCTGGATCACTTTGCGTCCACCGGCGGTGACGGCTGCACTGTGGTGGTGCTGGTGGTGGGAGCCTCCTACACAGCCCCTGCACCCTTGGATGGCTGCACTGTGGTGGTGCTGGTGGTGGTGGTGGGAGGCTCCTGCATAGCCCCTGCACCCTACATTGCCTGCACAACCACGGTTGGTGGTAGGGGCTCCGTGGCAGCCTTTGGTGCAGGCTCCTTCCCCTTCTTGCATACTGGTGCAGGCTTCTTGCCCTTCTTGCCTGCTGGTGCTGGCTCCTTCCCCTTTCGGATGGCAGGTGCAGGCTCTTCCCCCTTCCGGATGGCAGGTGCAGGCTCCTTCCCCTTTTGGCTGGCTGGAGCAGGCTCCTTCCCCTTTAGTATATGTGGCCTGGAATCCTTTCCACCACGAGTAGGTGCGGATAGAACTGGGCCAGTGGACTGTGTGGCTGAGGTGCTTGGCTGGGTTCGTGATACCCTGGCCATATGTTTAGGGACATTGGGGAGGGAAGAGGGAGAAGTAATGGGAGTGGAGGATGAGGGAGTGGTTGTTGGAGGTGTCTGTCTGCTGGATTTGGGTGTAAATGCCCTCCAGGAATACATTCGATTGTTGCCTCTGGGCTGTCAGCCCCTGGATGGCATTCACAACGGATGACTTACCTACAGAGATGGATCTCAGGAGGTCAATACCCTCCTCACTCAGAGCAGCAGGGCTCAGTGGTCAGGGCCTAAGGTTCCTGGGGCGAAGGAGATGCCCACCCTCTTGGGTGAGCGGGCATGGGCAACTCGCTGAGGGGCTGCTGGGAGGGTGGTGCTGGTACGGGGTGGTGGCTGTACCTATAGCTGGGAAGGGCACAGAAGTGTCCACCATCACCAGCTTCCATCGGAGGAGGTATCTGAGTCTGAATTGTCCCCTCCAGTCTCCCCCGTGGTGCTCCCCTTGCCCTCCGTCCCACTGGTGTCCTCAGTGTCGGCAGACTCTGCCTCCTGGGTCCTGTGGAATGCAGCTCCCTCTTTCGCTGGTGCCTCTGCTTCTCTGCTAGATTATGCTAATGCACATAAGGACAGGATGACAAAACAAGAAAGGGGGGGAGAGAGACAGGATAAACTGGGTCAATGGCTGCACCAACACCACCGTTGGCGTACACAGCACCCTCACACACAGGGAACAGGCCTATGCACTATGCATTGCACCACCACCGATATTGCTAGCAACCAAGGCATGAGGAGGGGCACAAACTGCCAACTGCAGCACACCTGGGACCCACGCAGCCCTGACCTGTAGTAGATGTTTACAAGCTAGGTAGGCAGGATTATCCCTTCAGAACCCTAGCCACCAGAGGACCTACGCTGCTATGTCAGGCCTGGCCTAGAGGCACCCACTAACACACATAGCCACTGTACTCACCCCCTTGTGGCTACTGTGATGCCCGCAAGCGCCCATCCAGCACTGGATAGGCCCCCGCCAGTATGCGGATCATCAGGGGGGGTCAGGTTTTGATGGCACCCCTTCCTTCTTGGAAGGCCATCCCCAGCTAGGCCTCTGCCGTCTTCCAGGCCCAGTGTCTCAGGTCCTCCCACCGTTTCCGACAGTGGGTGCTCTGCCTGCCATAGACCCCCAGGGTCCGCACGTCCTTGGCAACGGCACGCCATATACCCTTCTTTTGATGGGTGCTGACCTGCAGAGGAAATAACCACAGGAAAACACCATTAGACAAACAGTCTAGCCAGTTACACATATGGCCCACCATACCAGTTTATAGCACTATTGGAACACACATAGCCCAGCACCCAATGTGTACCCAGCCAGGAGGACCTCCCTACCCCCTTTACACGGAGCTGTCACACACACCTCCATAGATGCATGCCTCATGCATCGTGCCACAGTGTACTCACCTGTTGGTCTGGAGGCCCATACAGCAGTCTGTACTGGGGTAGGGCCCCATCAACCAGTCTCTCCAACTCCTCCGAAGTGAAGGCTGGGGCCCATTCCCCGGTCACACGGCCATGGTAGGTTCCAGGCACAGGTCACACCAGCACATGCAGTGTAGGCCCTCTACTATGGAAGGTCAGGTAGCAAGTGAGGAATATGATAGAAAATGGCAGTCACGTCTGCGGGAGTGCATACCGTCACCGCCGGCGTAGATCACCATTGGCCACTGTAACCCATAGGGCCCAATATTATGCAATGGGGATTTGCACAGCGGTTCCCCACCGTCTCCCGCCACGGCACACAACATCAGCAGAATTACCTCACTTCCACCTGTCCCTCCATACAGGACAGGCGGATGCCATTTCATGTGGGGCTGCCCTATGGAATCATGCTGCGTCACAGGAGAAATAGGCACATACTGGACAAATCACACTGACCCATTACATGTTTACAGAATGCAAACTACTGTTGTGGCTCCAATGTTCAGTTTGTGACAGGCTCCTCACTCTTCTGTCCCTTAGATACCTACCACTGCGGATGAATAGGAGATGGAGACATATTCCCGTGTACAGAACCTTGGTAGACTTGGCTACACTTGAGGACAGGCACATTATCCTCACCTATAGACTTGACAGGGCCACAATCACAGAGCTGTATGCCCAATTGGAGCGTGACCTGATATCTGCTATCCGCCACCCCACCGGGATCCCCCCTCTTATGCAAGTGCTATCTGTACTCCACTTCCTGGCAACTGGTTCTTTCCAAGTGACAGTGGGCCGGGCAGCAGGAATGTCACAGCCAATGTTCTCAAACGGGCTGGCAAGAGTGTTGTATGCCCTGATAAAACACATGTGCAGCTACATTGTTTTCCTCCCGGTTGAGGATTTGGCCACAGTGAAGGCTGAGTTTTATGCAATGGGACATATCCCCAACAAAATTGGTGTGATTGATGGTACACATATTGCATTTGTCTAACCCCCTCCCTCCCCCCAGCAGAGAGACCAGGTGTTCAGGAATCGTAAGAGTTTCCATTCCATGAATGTTCAGATGGTGTGCTAGGCGGACCAGTACATCTCCCATGTCAATGCTAAGTATCCTGGGTCGGTGCATAATGCCTTTGTCCTGAGGAATAGCAGCACCCCAAATGTGATGGGACAACTACAGAGGGACAGGGTGTGGCTAAAAGGTGAGCCCTGTTTCCCACTCAGTATATGTTGGTGTATGGGTATGGTGTGGGCCACATAGGATAGTGTGTGGCTAAATGTTGTCCCTCAATATTTGCAGGTGACTCTGGTTACCCAAAGATATCATGGCCGCTGACCCCTGTGAGGAATGCCAGGACAAGGGCAGAAGAACGTTATAATGAGGCACATGGGTGAACCACAAGGATAATTGAGAGAACCTTTGGCCTCCTGAAGGCCAGGTTCCAGTGCCTCCATCTAACAGGTGGATCCCTGTACTACTCACCCAAGAAGGTCTGCCAGATAGTAGTGGCATGCTGCATGTTGCACAACCTGGCCCTCAGATGCCATGCCCCTTTTCTGCAGGAGGAGGAGACTGGAGATGCACCTGTGGCAGCAGTAGACCCTGTGGACAGTGAGGATGAGGAGGCAGAGGATGAGGATGAGGACAACAGAACATCTGTGATCTGTCAGTACTTCCAATGACACACAGGTAGGACAGTGTAACTTTACATTTCAATGACTTTGGTTGTAATCTGTGTGGCAATGGAATGCTGATATTTCCCACTTTTATGCCCATGTACTGTTCCCTCTGGCAATTCATTATGCAGATGTTGGTGATTTGACTAATGCTCCTGGTGTGATCACTACAGCCAGCTATAGCTCATCAATCTATGCTCATTCTATGTGCAGGTCATTTGCAATGTTTGTACCTGTTCCAAAAAATACATATTTTATATACATGACATACTCCAAATGTTTTTCTTTTCAAATGGTGTCTATTGAAGTGCTAACATATAGGGGGAAAGTGCAATGGGGTGGGGTGATGATGGAGGAAAGTGCAGGGTATTCTTCCAGTCTGTTTGTAGCACAGGTGCATTGTTCAAGGGGACATAGGAAGGAGAGCAATGACAGTTCAAGGTGGACAGGATGACTGAGTGGGACAGAAGGGGGACAATCACGTTTCCTTGCGGGGGTCTTGGCATGTGTCTCTGGCTTCTGTCTGGATCGCAGGGAATGTTTACGGGGTGGTTCACCTTCTGCAGGGGGATGGGTGCTGGTGGCCTGTGAGTCCTGTGACGGGCCTCCTGGCCACTGGCGGAAGTGGAAGGCTGTTCAGATGTCTGGCTAGTGGCAGGGGCCCACTGGTGTGAGTCTGCCTTCCTCATAATGTTGGCCATGTCTGCCAGCACCCCTGCTATGGAGATCAGGGTGTTGTTGACTGCCTGCAAGTCCTCCCTGATGCCCTGGTACTGTTCCTCCTGCAGCCGCCTGTTCTCCTGCATGTTGTCTAGGATCTGGCCATCGTGTCCGGATCTCGGAAAGTGCCTCCTGGAGATTTATTTCCCTGGGCCTGTCCTCCCACTGGCGCACAGTACTCCTCCCAGTTTCCCAGTTGGCCTATGCCTCTGTCTCCTGAACTGTGTGCCTACTGCCACTGACCCCAGGTCCCTGATTGTCTTGTGTGCGAGGTGTGGCCTCAGGTCCCTGTAGAGGTGGACACACTGCTGATTGTCGTGTCCTGGGGACAGAGGTGTGGGTACGCAGGGTGGGTGCTGTGGTGTTGTTTTCTGATGGGGGAGGCTCCGTGGTGGTGTGTGACTGGGCTTGGGTACCCGGCTGTCCAGTGGTCCCTGATGGACCAGGTAGATCGTCCAGATCCTGAAGACCAGAGTTACTGTCATCACTGTGGGCCTCTTCTGTTGGGGGACTGGATAGTGCTGACACCTCCTCTCCAGTGACATTGGCTGAGGTACCTGTGGGGATGTAAATGATGTGTTATGGTTTATGTGTATGACATGTGGTACATCCCTGGCTTCCCCTCTATGGTTGGATTCACCCTGCCAGCTTTCACTTTTTTATGTTAGTGTATGGTAGGATTGTTAGTTCTGTATGGTGTACATGCTTTAGTGATGAGTGCCCATGCAGGGCTGTGAGGGGTGTCCATGCATTGGTACAGCATGCAGGGCTTGGCATTGGGATTAGTGCGATGTGATGGTGGAGTGTGTGGGATGGAGTGGAGTGATGGGAGTGAGGGTGATGGTATGTGATGGCATGCAGGTATAGAGGGTGATAAATGTTGAAAGTTGACTTACCAGAGTCCAGTCCTCCTTAAACTCCTGCCAGGCCCTCAGGATGCAGTATTGCCAAGACTTGCTCCTCCCATGCTGTGAGTTGTGGGGGAGGAGGTGGGGGTCCACTGCCAGTCCTCTGTATAGCGAGCTGGTGTCTTGCTGCGATAAAACGCACCTTCCCCTGTAGGTCGTTCCACCTCTTCCAGATGGCATCCCTAGTTCTGGAGTGCTGTCCCATGGCGTTGACCCTCTCCACGATTCTCTGCCATAGCTCCGTCTTCCTGGCTATTGATATCTGCTGCACCTGTGCTCCAAATAGCTGTGGCCCTACCCTGACAATTTCCTCCACCATGACCCTAAGCTCCTCCTCTGTGAAACGGGGGTGTCTTTGTGGTGCCATGGATGTTATGTGCGGTGTGTTGGTGAGGGTGTGTTGGGTAATGTGTTGGGGTGTGTGATGTGGCGTGCGTGAGTGATGTATAGGTGTGAGTAGTGTGTGGCTCTGGTTATCTCAGTGGTCTTGGTGTCTCTCTTGTGACAATGATTTGTAATCGTAAAGGGTTGTGGGTAATGTGGGTGTGTGTTTTATAGTGGTGTCGGTGTGGTGTGTGTATGGGTGTCACGTGTGTGTTGTTTGAATTGTCCAATGTGTTGTTGTTTTGTCTGTGGGTGTCCATTGTGAGCGCGGCGGTATGTTCCGCCAATGGTTTACCGCCATTGAATGTCCGCCGTGGTGATTTGTGGGTCATAATGTGATTAATGTTGTTCTGTTGGCGTAACGGTGTGGGTTTTGATACCGCCACTTTATCACTGACCTTTGGTCTGGCGGATTTGTGTCTGTGGCTGAATTCTGTCAGATTGGTGTGTGTGTCATAATATGGTGAACGGATATCCGCCGCCATGGAGGTAAGTTGGCGGCTATCAGCGTGGCGGTAAGCAGGATTTACCACCAGGGTCATAATGAGGTCCTAAATCCTGTCTTCACACCTTTCTGTTGCACAATGAGTGAAAACAGAATTTGACCACTTTAGCACATGAGATGGAGCTCACAGAAAACCTATGAATGGATGAGTTTGGAAGACAGTTTTCAAAGAAGAACAGGGCGTGTAGTACAGATAGGGAGACTGTCCCTGTTTGCATCACTGCTTACCTTTAAACAGTTGCGCTAGGTACAAACAGGAACAGTGCACCCTGTTACAAGGATGCCTCCACCTGCCCTGGGGGCAGCGCTTTTCATGAAATACGGAGCAGCTGTTTATTAGTATAGAAATGGTGTTTTACAATGCAGGTGTCATGCTTCCTGCAATTTAAAGAGCGGAGAGAGATCTCCTTACAGGCAGGTGCAGTTAGTGTCTGCACCTGCCTACGTGGCGATGACACAGGTTCATGGTAGCCTCTTGGCACCCTCCAGAAGGCTGACTTAAGGAGGCACACAGACTGTGCACTACCTTTTTGTGGTGTATTGTCTGCACATACTGAGGGTCTTTTTGCCAGTGCGCCTGCATCCATGATGTGAGGCAGGTGCAGAGGCAAAGTAATTCCTTTATTTGAATTGGAGCATGCTCCCATAAAAATGAGGGAATTTACTTTAAAGATAGCACAGGCTCTACTTGTGCACCAACACTATCAGTATAACAGCAGGGGCTGCATAAACAGACCCCCTTCTGTGATACCATGCTGCCTAGGGGCGCACAAAGGGGCTATTGAGCTCCTGGAGCTCTCTGTGTGATACCCCCCAAATATTTACCTCTTTGACTGCAATTACTAGTTGTACACTTGCAGACATGAAAACTACTCTCAGGTATCCAGAATTCTGCTTTCTTTTGTTCCAACTATGTTGCTGCTTTTTAAACTTTTTTATCATTGAAAACAAAAGAACAACATGGATATAAACAGTAGCAAAGATCACAGTGTGCAAAATATAGGTGTTGGGTAAATTGCAAGGAGTAAATAGCCAGTCTTTCTAGGGCAAAGGTACAAAGGCTTGGGTGTGGTTAAAGGGACCTCCTTAACCTTTTTGGTGCGGGCGTCGGCCACTGGCCGACGCCCACACACCCTCCCTGGTGCGGGTCACGACCAGTGGCCGACACCAGGAAGGGTATTAATAAATCCTCGGGTGCGTCGCACCCGAGGATTTTTTTTTTTTTTTTACCTTTCCCCGGGAGACACAGAAGCTTCCGTGTCTCCCACCTGCCCCTTTGTGACGTCAGCGCGCCGCGAGGTGCGCTGACGTTTCAAAGGTGTTTTCCCCATCAAAGCAGGAAGCAGCCTTGCGGCCGCTTCCTGCTTCAATGGGGAAAACGGCCTTCCCCACGTTCGGGAAGGCCTCGTAAGAAAGGGGAGAGTCTCCCCTTTCTCACGAGGCCTTCTGAAAGTGTTTCCTGGCTTCCGATCGCAGCTGTGCTGCGATCGGGGGCCAGAAAACACCACTAGATGCCAAGGATTTCACTTGGGGGGGTCGGCCCCCTCAGAAAACGGGCCGCCCCACCGGACATATTTTTTTTTTTTTTAAAAAGGTAGGTGCCCCCTGGGGGGGGGGGGGGGTTGGGGGCGCGATCACCCCCCCCCCCCCCAGGGAAACTGTATTTTAAAAAAATAAATTAAAAAAATAATAATAAAAAGACAGGGGGTCGCCCGTGGGCAGGGTGACCCCCTGTGGGGGCAATCTTTTTTTTTTTAGATGTTGTAGGGTTTCCCTGGGGGCCATTTTGGCCCCTAAGGAACCATACAACAACTAAAAAAAAAATAGAACTATATGTAGATCTATATATATATAGATAGATATATCTATGTAGATATATCTATGTACATGGATATATCTATAGATATATCTATGTAGATATATATATAGATAGATCTATATATATCAATCAAAGAGATTTATAAAGCGCGTTACTCACCCGTGAGGGTCTCAAGGCGCTTTGGGGGGGGGGGGGGGGTGGGGGGGGGAGGGAAAGGGGCTGGGAGGTTCACTGTTCGAAAAGCAAGGTTTTGAGGCCCTTCCTGAAAAGAAGTAGGTTTTGGGTCTTGCGAAGGTGGGTTGGGAGGGCGTTCCAGGTTTTGCGTGCAAGGTAGGAGAAGGATCTGCCCCCGGTGGTGTTGTGTTTGATGCGGGGGACAGAGGCGAGAGAGAGGTCAGCTGAGCGGAGGTTTCGTGTAGGGGTGTGGAAGGTGACTCTCGTTGAGGTAGGCAGGGCCTGTGTTGTGGAGTGATTTGTGTGCGAGGATGAGGATCTTGAAGGTGATCCTTTTGTCAATGGGGAGCCAGTGGAGGGATTTGAGGTGTGGAGAGATGTGTCCGGGGAGGTCGAGGATGAGTCGTGCTGCTGAGTTCTGGATGCGTGTAGTTTGCGCTTGAGTTTTAGAGTGGTGCCGGCGTAGAGGGCGTTTCCGTAATCAAGTCTGCTGCTGATGAGTGCATGAGTGACAGTTTTTCTGGTCTCTGTGGGGATCCATTTGAATGTTTTTTTCAGTATACGGAGTGTGTTGAAGCATGAGGAGGTGAGAGCGTTGATTTGTTGGGTCATCGAGAGGGAGGAGTCTAGGATGATGCCGAGGTTGCGTGCGTGGTTGGCGGGGGTGGGTGCAGGGCCTAGCGTGGTGGGCCACCATGAGGGGTACCAGGTGTTTTTGTGTGGTCCAAAGAGGATTATTTCGGTTTTGCTTGAGTTGAGTTTCAGGTGGTTGGCTGTCATGTATATATCACTTTTGTCAATATGTGTGTGGTTTCCCTGGGGGGAAAAGGGTCAGACTTGTCTAGTGGCAGTTTTAGTGCCATAAAGAAGCGCAGAAGGTTTATATGCCTACTGCAAAGAGCAAATCTGTATTTTATGTAAATAGCTGAGTACATTAGTAAAGTCAGCCATTACCTGCGCTATAATACCAATGAAATGTATGTGCAGGGTGGAGGGCGGCTATGGAGAGATGAAGGGCACTTTTGCGGGGTGGTAATAAGGGAATCCTAGGAGGAGGGAGTGGGAGCACCAATAATGATTGTTGGACTGGGCGCAGGAGGTGCTAAAGACTGTGACGAATGGTATGTGACAAGGTGTTTTTTGAGTGTCTTGAAAGAACGTGCTGATTGAGGGAAGAAGCGCAGGTAAGGTGGCCTCTACTGTTGCACGTATCTCACATACACCACCGATTTTGTGACTGTCTACGTAGGCTAGTGTTTTAGAGCAACAGTTTAGCCAATAGCAGAGATGGCATCTTGATGGATGACTGCTGCCTGCACTCGGGTTATAGAGGACCGCTCTGACATAGGATCAGAGACTGAGATATCAGATACTGAGACAGCATCTGAGGGATAGGACAATGGCGCAGACTCTGGGAGTGATTTACCAGTCGGAGGAGTCCCATTCGATAACTCCTCTTCCAGTACATTATGAGGAAGGTGATGAGGACAGTCCTGCTGTCCCTTCGCAAGCTGTTTGTGCAACTGCGTAATAGTGGGTTAGCCCAACCCAGAGAGCAGGTGAATGCGGCGGCAAGCAGAGAGAGAGAGAGTGCTCTCTTGGGAGCTCCCCAATTTAGTTCAGCCCCAAATTCCACCGCCCAAATCGTATTGTGGAGCCATCAAAATTATCTATCGCAAAACAAACTGGTTTTGTAAGGCAGGCACCTGTGTTTTTGGTCCTGGATTCGGTGGCCATATAGAGAAACACACTAAACCCAACATTTCTGGAAACTAGACATTCGGGGGAGTCCACAGAGGTGTGACTTGTGTGGATTCCCCAAAGTTTTCTTACCCAGAATACCCTGCAAAGCTGAAATGTTGAAAAAAAACTAAATTTTTCTCACATTTCTGTCACACAAACTACAGGAATATGCTGGAATCCACAACATTCCTACCACCCAGTGACTCCTCACCTGTCCTGATAAAAATACTACCCCACTTGAGTGCCTACACCTAGTGCCTGTGTCAGGAATGGATCACCCCAGGGTCAACAGCTGCCTCACGTAAGGACCTACATTGACCGTTGTGTGATCTATTCCTGTCGCGGGCACCAGGCCTACCCACACAAGTGAGGTATCATTTTTATCGGGAGACTTGGGGGAACGCTGGGTGGAAGGAAATTTGTGGCTCCTCTCAGATTCCAGAACTTTCTGTCACCGAAATGTGAGGAAAATGTGTTATTTTAGCCACATTTTGAGGTTTGCAAAGGATTCTGGGTAACAGAACCTGGTCAGAGCCCCACAAGTCACCTCATCTTGGATTCCCCAGGTTTCTAGTTTTCAAAAATGTGCTGGTTTGCTATGTTTCCCCAGGTGCCGGCTGAGCTAGAGGCCAAAATCCACAGGTAGGCACTGTTTTCTATGAAAAAATGTGATGTGTCCACGTTGTGTTTTGGGGCATTTCCTGTCGCGGGCGCTAGGCCTACCCACACAAGTGAGGTATCATTTTTATCGGGAGACTTGGGGGAACGCTGGGTGGAAGGAAATTTGTGGCTCCTCTCAGATTCCAGAACTTTCTGTCACCGAAATTTGAGGAAAATGTGTTATTTTAGCCACATTTTGAGGTTTGCAAAGGATTCTGGGTAACAGAACCTGGTCAGAGCCCCACGAGTCACCCCATCTTGGATTCCCCTAGGTCTCTAGTTTTCAGAAATGCACAGGTTTGGTAGGTTTCCCTATGTGCCGGCTGAGCTAGAGGCCAAAATCTACAGGTAGGCACTTTGCCAAAAACGGCTCTGTATTATGTCAAAAAATGGGATGTGTCCACTTTGTGTTTTGGGGCATTTCCTGTCGCGGGCGCTAGGCCTACCCACACAAGTGAGGTATCATTTTTATCGGGAGACTTGGGGGAACGCTGGGTGGAAGGAAATTTGTGGCTCGTCTCAGATTCCAGAACTTTCTGTCACCGAAATGTGAGGAAAACTTGTTTTTTTAGCCACTTTTTGAGGTTTGCAAAGGATTCTGGGTAACAGAACCTGGTCAGAGCCCCACGAGTCACCCCATCTTGGATTCCCCTAGGTCTCTAGTTTTAAAAAATGCACAGGTTTGGTAGGTTTCCCTATGTGCCGGGTGAGCTAGAGGCCAAAATCTACAGGTAGGCACTTTGGAAAAAACAGCTCTGTATTTTGTCAAAAAATGGGATGTGTCCATGTTGTGTTTTGGGGCATTTCCTGTCGCGGGCACTAGGCCTACCCACACAAGTGAGGTATCATTTTTATCGGGAGACTTGGGGGAACATAGAATAGCAAAACAAGTGTTATTGCCCCTTATCTTTCTCTACATTTTTTCCTTCCAAATATAAGAGAGTGTGTAAACAAGAGGTCTATTTGAGAAATGCCCTGCAATTCACATGCTAGTATGGGCACCTCGGAATTAAGAGATGTGCAAATAATCACTGCTCCTCAAAACCTTATCTGGATCCCATTTTGGAAATGCAAAGGTTTTCTTGATACCTCTTTTTCACTCTTCATATTTCAGCAAATGAATTGCTGTATACCCAGTATAGGATGAAAACCAACTGCAGGGTGCAGCTCATTTATTGGCTCTGGGTACCTAGGGTTCTTTATGAACCTACAAGCCCTTTATATCCCCGCAACCAGAAGAGTCCAGCAGACAAAACGGTGTATTGCTTTCAGAAATCTGACATCGCAGGAAAAAGGTACAGAGTAAACCATAAAGAAAAATGGCTGTTGTTTTCAGCTCAATTTCAATATTTTTTTATTTCAGCTGTTATTTTCTGTAGGAAAACCTTGTAGGATCTACACAAATGACCCCTTGCTGAATTCAGAATTTTGTCTAGTTTTCAGAAATGTTTAGCTTTCCGGGATCCACCATTGGTTTCACACCCATTCCTGTCACTAACTGGAATGAGGTTGAAAGCACCAAAAATAGTAAAAATGGGGTATGTCCCAGTAAAATGCCAAATTTGTGTTGGAAAATGTGGTTTTCTGATTCAAGTCTGCCCGTTCCTGAAAGGTGGGAAGATAGTGATTTCAGCACCAGAAACTCTTTGTTGATGGCATTTTCAGGGAAAAAACCACAAGCCTTCTTCGGCAGCCCTTTTTTCCCATTTTTTTGGAAAAAACAAAATTTTCACTGTATTTTGGCTATTTTCTTGGTCTCCTCCAGGGGAAACCACAAACTCTGGGTACGATTAGAATCCCTAGGATGTTGGAAAAAAAGGACGCAAATTTGGCGTGGATAGCTTATGTGGACAAAAAGTTATGAAGGCCTAAGCGCGAACTACCCCAAATAGCCAAAAAAGGGCTCAGCACTGGGGGGGGGGGGGAACGGCCCAGCAGCTAAGGGGTTAAACTACAGCTAATATCATGATCCGCTTGATATCCAGGTGCTTTTATTGAAACCTGGCCTGCTGTAAATTATGAGGGTCGGGCCTGACGAGTATGGGCTTCAGCTTTTCCTTTCAAATAACTCTCCACATTCTCTGTATGACTGTTTGGAAGAAAATATAATGTAAGTCTAGCACTTGTAGGCTGCCTGCACAATTGTAAAAAATTGTGCCCGCCATTGGGCCACTTGACCGCACCCTTGGCCTATCCAGATATAAATTCCTGGAATCGGGCCTGTTCATAGGACTAACCAAAATTGCAATCTACGATGGCACATTTTAATAGGTTTTCGAGGTTTTAGCAACTACTTGTTCAGATGCCATTCAACATCCTGTGTGTCTGCCTGCCTATCTGTCCCCCTCCTCATGTATCTGTCTATTTACACTAAAGCTCTTTCCACTGTCTGCATGTGTATACTTGTGTGCCTATCAGTCTGCCAGTGTTTCTGCATGTGTCCGCTGCTCATCTCTCTGTATGCCCCCTGTATGTGTGCCTGCATACCATCCTGCATCTGTATGGCAGCCTGTCTGCCAGCTTTGCCTATTTACGTTTGTTTATTCTGCTGCCTGCACAATTGTCTGCCTGCATCCAAGATTTATACACCTGTGCGTCTGTCAGCCTGCTTTCTCTGTGCATGTCTGTGTCCGACTGTCTGCATATCAGTATGCTGGGTCTGTGCATAGCTGCCTACACCTTGCTTGTCTACCTGAATGCTCCCTGTATGTGCGCCTTCCACTCATCCTGCATGTTTGTCAGATGTCTTCCCCTCTGTCTATAGTTGTCTGTTTACCTTGCTCCTTACCAGGGCTTTAAGTGGGGTGAAACAAATGGGGGTAGGGGTCTATCAGAGAGACTTGGCCTGTATAATTAAGGGCATGGCTTAAAAACAGGTAAGCTAAAAATCAGTGCTTGGAATAATGTGCCACCCGACCGGTATTTTGCTGTTTCTTTCTATCATTGCATCCATATGTGTAATACAACTGACATTACAGCAAAACAAGCCAGGACTATCTGCTTAGTCAATGGTTGTTAGTTGCATAAGATAAGCAAGTGTAACAATGGCTTTCTCCTATTTCATATTCAAAATACTTCAGTTCTAAAATGAGAATGTGAAATAATTATTAGTCTCTTTGAAGTTACATCAAAGGCAACGAAGGTTGGTACTGGTGTCGAGTTAAGATTTTTTTCATCCTGAGGGTGAGGGCAATCATGGAGAGCTAGACCCGTCTCAGCACCTGCTTTTTAGAACTGCCAGTGCTGAGCACCAGAATGACCTGGCCAAATTATAGCCTTGATCCCTACGTATGTCTGCACCCAGTATCCATACATCTGTGCCAGTGGTTAATTTGCAAATAAAAACGTGCCGGTGCCCAAAACTCTCCTCTGAAACACGCAACTGCTGCATTTAAATGGGAGAGCACAGAATACTGAGGCAGCGTAATCCTAAACCCATCTCGGCCTCTTTAATCCATTTACAGCCACTCCCTGCCCCTTCAGCTCACTCTTGCAGCTTTCTGCTTTCTCTCTTTGTAGCGCTTTTCCCTCTTTCTTTCCTCTGTCTTTCCTATATGTCTTTTGCTTGCAGTGATTTCTTGACATAGAAAAATTAATGCCTGCCCTCAAAAATACGTGCCGGTACTCACCACCGGCAACCACCTGCTCAAATTAAGCACCGTCTGTCAACATCCTCTCTGTTCATCTGTGTTTGATTTTTATATTTCAGTAAATATGCCTGAGTCGCTGCATATAGGTATGTTGCTCGCCTGTTTGTATGTACCTTGTATGTACAGTGTATATTTTCTTCTATCAGTTGGGTGCCTGTCTGCTTCTACTGTGCATAACTGTCTCTGCATAGCTGGCTGCGTGCAAGTCTGCCTGCCGTGTGTTTGTCTCTGCGCGTCGGTCGAACTCGTCTCGTTGTCCATATTTGTCTGTCTGCAAAACTCTCTGCCGGAAAAAAATGTCTGCCTGCCTCTGTGCGCCTGTCTGGCTGCTCCATTTTTGTGTAACCTTCTGGTAGGTTCTTGTCCGCATCCGTTCTTTTCTAGATCTTCCAACCTCCATTCGTATACTCCTGTGTATCTGTCTTTTCCCGTCTTTACATCATCCTGTCCACTGGTTTTCAGTAAAATTAGTTTCCTTCAGTGATCACTTATTGTCGATTTCCACTCCTCAAGGATGCCTGAAATTGCTGCATCTCGAAACTAATATTTGCGCACCTATTCCGCTTTAACGTATGCGCCTCCCGCTGGCGGGGACATCTGTTTGCACCTCGTTGTTCCCCTCGGCTGCGCCTCAATTGGATCCCTCCCTCCCGCAGGTCCCAGGGCTGTCACGGCAGCCAGGCTCTGTTAACTATCACCGCTGGGCCCACGTTAAGCAGAGGTTCATGGCTGAGCTAATAACTCCCTGCCGCCCTGACTGATCACAGTGGTCCAGCCAGGCTCCTCATCACGGGAGGACCCATCTCTTTACCCGGGGGGTGCGCTCCTTTGTCTGCTCCCCTGGGTGCACTTGTTGTGCGTTTCCCTCATTTCTAGGGTTACACGCGGAAATACTAGGCGCTTTGATGCTTTCAGAAACTTAGCTGATTGACCATTGACAATCGAATCCTCATCATTATGATTTTCGAACACTATCCTTTGAAATCTAAATTGCTTCCCTTTGTTCCCCTGTATGCGGTTGCACTGCCAGCTTTGCTTTTAATGCTCGGTAAACGAAAATATGATATGTTTGATCTTGGTATAGCTATTAGCGGCAATTGGGCAGCCCCCCGTAACCCCATAGCTAACTCTTCTATGTAGTTCATGGACCAATCTACTATTAGGTCCCCATTATGAGTTTGGACGAATTCTGTGCACAGAATAATCGATACCGGCCAGATTTTTCACATAGAATTAATTCAGTTATGAGCCAGATACCTTGAAATGCAGACTAATTGTGCAGACCGGTCGCAGGGTCGGCTTTAAGGGCGGTAAAAAAAATATGGGTATAAAAGTACAGGTTGCTTAGTTCATTGTTTGTTCGGGCAACAATGACAATGTCAAAATAACTGCTGATTGATGTACCTGCTGAAGGGAGACTTAGTTTTGTCCAATGGTAGTTTTGCTTCATCATAAAGTAATACAGAAGGTTAATACGTCTGCTGCAAAGATTGTGTACCATGCAGATCACAGAACTGTATTTTACGTGGATAGCTCAGTGGGTTACTGCTTTTGTTACAAAAATCCTTTTGCAGTTCATAAGTTACAATCCTGATGTAGAACAGTGGCCTATGAACTGTCATTATCGAGCAGCATGCAAACTGCATGGTATGGGTTAAAACGTTATGTTTTTTTCACCAGGCTTTCATTATCTTAATGTTGGTAAAAAGGGTTCATTTGGATAGAAATACATTCTCATTAGTAAAGCCAACCCTAACCACTGTGGTATGTTTTAAATCTCGAGTATGTACTTCTCCAGACTAAACAATTAAAATATACTGCTTACTAGCACTGATGAGATTCCTACACCTTGTCTTGGATAGCATTTCCTACCGACTCATTTACATGTGTATTATTCATTGTCTCTTTATAATAGGTGTGATGTAAAGTGCTCTGACACCCTACACTGGTGTGAGTAGCACTTTAGAACACATTAAATGCACTTCATTTTAAATGTACTCACTGTAATTGGGACCATGAGTCTGTGCCCTCAAGTAGTTACATTTGAACAGAAAGGAAAAATCAGAAGGCCAGAGGGAAGCACCCTCAAGGGAAAACCATGTGTGCCTTGCTGAATGCCCTTTTCATGGTCAAACACTGTACTGAGATTCATGAGCTGATTGAACTACATGGTATTGATTGTTTGGAACGAGGAAGACTCAGACCCAGAGTTGGTGGCAGCCACCCCTTAGGGGTACTCTATTATCAAACTGGAGAGGCTCTAACGTAGAGGAGGGGCCTAGCTATTACTTAAAAAAAATGCTTTACCTTCACGCTGCAGCCTATCAATGTCAAGACAGTTGTTATTTGTGAGATGGCCCAGTTTAGAATAAAAGAAATCATCCATCCTGCTCTCCGGACTACTTGTGTACCAGCCTCCATGTTCTCGCACGAAGTTCATTGAAGTATGGGACCACATGTTCAATCCTTTTATCACTAGCCTGAACTACACCATATTGGCGATTTCAACTTCCAGACAAGGATGGCAAAGATGCTGCTATCTATCTTGAGCTTATGAATAATTTTGGGTTCTCCCAGTTTGTTAGTGCTCCCACACATATTGCCAGACATACTCTTTACGGGACCGTTTTCAATCATCTGGCCTCGGAGATTAGTAAAATTCTCCCGCTCATCTGGTTGGACTATTTTGCAGTTACCTTTATGATCAACAAATTCAAAAAGGAGGGGCAGAGCGGGAGATTCGGAGAAAAAAAAGGAGTAACTCCTGGTCCTGTGTGTATGTCTCCCAATAATATACTAAACAAAGTATACACACAGTTCCATAGCGAGAAACATGTTGACCCCTTGATTGAGTATCACGGTGATTCTGTGTACTCTTATTTTTGTACCTTTTTTACTCTGAATCCTAGTAAAATTGTTTATATTTTGTGTCTAGGGAATGTAGAAATTATTTTACCATATCCCTATACGATGTTTTTAACCATGCCAGGGGTTTAAATATCAGAATAAATAGCTTTTTTACCCCTAGTCATTTTTAACTTTTTCTATACCAATCCTCTTTTTTTCACGACTTGACCGGCTTCACATCAACTGTCTAAAGATCTCCGGCAAAGAGCCCCTCTGTGGGGCCCGTCAGGCATTGCAGTGCCGGCCTGACGAGGAGCATAGCCCTATGATGAAGCATGTCACCGGATGGTGAGTGAGGGCTCTTGCTTCGAGCACATTGCTTCCCCTCCCCCTTTTTGGAAACCTTACCCCTAAAACCATAACCCTCGTCTTCCTTTTATCCCTCTTTCTTTCTCGTTTTGGAACTGTGTGTATACTTTGTTTAGTACCTTTATGATCAAACCACAGAGGGTAACGGGTTAAACAATATGCAAAGCCACCACTTATAGATGCTGGAAAAAAGTTTCTTAGACAGATTTGGAAGCTGTGCTTGTTGGAATATTAGAGAAAAAGAATACCCTGCTGAACCGAGACCAGAAGAATTCAAAACCTGGGTAACGGAGGCAGTGGAAGAGGTTGCCCCACTAAAAAATAAGAGGGGCACGAAGTCCAGGGTATCTGCACCCAGGTTCTCTGATGAGTTAAAAAACTCAGACACTGCAGAAGGCAGGAACGCAAGTGGAGGACTACTCATACAGCTGAAGAGAAGGCTAAATATAAAGAGCTGATTGCTACACATAAAGGGTCTTTTGTGGGGACCAAATCAACCTATTATATGAGTAAAATATGTTCGGCCAGCAATACCTCCAATTAACCCTTTAAGTTGCTAAAAGAGCTCTCTAACCCTCTGGTACAGCAACTTCTTGAAAATTCATAAAGTGTTTTTTATTACGTTTGCAGTCTTTTTTAAGGAGAAAATCCTTGAAATGTTTGCAGAATTTAATCCCAGTAAGGATAGATGCCCCCTGCAGGTCAAGTAGAGGACCCCTTTGTACGGAAACCTGAGATTATATCCACCTTTCCCCTATATCTTGCATACAAATTAGGGTGTTATTGATGCAGTTAACGTCAGGCTCTCCAGAGGATCCCTGGCCCCAGAATCCTTCAACTAGCCCCATATTTGATAACCTCTTTTTTAGAAAAGGTTTTTAATCAGATAATTTAACAGGAGTTTTTCCCCAGATCTGGAAGAAGGCCCCCATTCCCCTTGAAAAAGCCAAGTGGGGAACTAGATGATGAAAAAAATTGCACTCTATTTCGCTCCTATGTTCACTAGCCAAGATTCTGGGAAAATACATGAAACAGACCTTGGCCGGATTCATTGCCACTCAGGACCTTCTGGACCCCTCCATAAGGGTCACAGTACCGAATCGGCCTTAGTTGTAGCTGCAGATCACATCAGCACCAAGGGGATCAGAGAGGCATTGCGATTCTGGTGATGCTGGATCTATTTGCAGCATTTGATACGGTGTCCTCATTCCGCTTGGTGCAAAGATTGCACCAGGCGGGAATATGGGGTACCACACTGGATTTTGTGAACTAATTTCTTAATAACAGAACCCAGACTGTCGGCTGTGGTAACTTTAGGGCAGTCCCCTTTTGGCTCCCCTGTAGGGTGCCGCGAGGGTCCTTGCTTAGCCCCAGTTTGTTTAATCTTTATGTGGTCCCACTCGCAAATCTGGTGCGATCATTTGGTTTCCCTGTCCTGTCTTACACCAGGCAAAACCCAGATCATTGTCTCGATATCTGGTGATTTGGTCTCTGTGGCAGAGAGATTTAAACATTGTATGTCAGACGTTAGCATCTGGATGAAGGAGAACAAGGCAAAATTAAATGCAGAAAAGATGGAGATCCTGGACTTTTGGGCTCACCTTTCAGTGTGATCAGAGTTGTGGAGGCCAGAGAGCTGAGGCCCCCTCCATACTCTAGTTGAATCAGCAAAAAACATGGGAATGATTTTTGACAACACATTGTCTTTTGATATGCAGGTTAGTAGGACTACCTGCTCTTGTTTCTATGTTATGAAGATTCTGATAAAAGTTCTCCCTTTCATCCCATTGGAGCCTAGAACAGCAGTAGTCATGTCTCTGATTACATCTCGCCTCGACTACTGTAACGTATTACACTTTAACATCAACAAATCCTCTTTCAGGAAACTCCAGGTGATTTAGAATGTGGCTGCTCGCCTGGTACTGAAAATTCCTAAATGTTTCTCTGTGACAGAAGGCCTGTGTTCCCTCCATTGGCTTCCTGTCACAAAGCGAGTGACCTTCAAAGCCCTCTGTATTGCGCATAAGGGGCTGTATCAACAGGGGTCTTTACCCCTGAGGTCAGACTTTCAATGGTACTGTCCCGGTAGACAACTGAGATTTTCTTCTCTAAGGAAGGTCAGTGCTCCTAGGTTCTGGAAGACGAGGTGGGATGGCCGGACCTTGGCGGTGGTAGCCGCAAAGCTATGGAATATGCTGCCTTTCCATATAGCCATTTTAGGGTACCACATGGCCTTCTTTAAACAACTTAAGTCCTGGCTTTTCTCCCTCCCATAATTACATTCCTTTGTGGCAGCTTCTTATGTTGGCAGCGCTTTAACACCTATAGGCATATTGCGCTTTATAAATACTAAATACAAATACATAGGGGATTGATGGGTGAGTCAGTATTTGTGTGAGTCTGTCTTTATAACAAGAGTTCAAATAAAATGACCTAATTACTTACCAGTAATTGATTTACTCTGAGTCCACTTCCCTCGCTTCTATTCATTACATGAGGCCATCCTGCCTTACCAAACACTCATACCACGTTTGCTTAATATATAACAACTCTCCATTCATCCTGTATGTACAACACATCCTGACACAACCCAGATCTTTGTTTGGCCTGGAATAATCGGACTCAGAGTAATGCAATTACTGGTAAGTAATTGGAGCATTACCACATGTCTCCTCTCTCTCTTCCCTTCACTACAACATGAGCTGTACCAAACTACACAGGACAACCAAAGAGTTAATGTGCAAAAACTCATGTTTATTGAATACAAAAAAAAATATATAGGTCCACTATTTTGACTTTATAGTGTGCAAAACTGTAGAACCACATACATCAGAAAGTTCAATTTCCTGAACAATTCTACATTGAGAAGCTAATGTCAAAGGAGATGACTAAGTGGCTGCCCTGCAGATTTCAGGAATTGAAGCACCCTGTATCTCAGCTTACAAGGTAGGCATTGATATGGTAGATCTACCCTGAACCCCAAGAGGAGAGACCTACCCTGATGCTTTGTAAGCCAGCGAGATCAAAGACCTAAACCACCGACTCAAAGGAGAAGTGGATGGTTTTAACCCTTTATTCACTGGACCAAAGTTTACAAACAATGAATCAGAAACTCTAATAAAAGCCACCCTATCCAAATATATCAGAATGGCCCTTCTGACATCCAGATGATGTAACTTCGCCTCCTCTTAAGAAGAAGACAAATCACAAACTGAAGGCAATATCAACTCCGGATCCCTGTATAAAGGAGAATTGACTTTTGGACAGAGGGACAAAAGAGGTTTCAAAATAACTCAGTCTCCAAACACCCTACAATACGGACGCTTGCTGGATAACACACCCACTTTTCCTAAATGCCTAGCTGAAGTCACAGCCAATAAAAAGTAAGTCTTGAGAGTCAAGATCTTGAGATCTATGGAGTCCAAGGGCTCAACTGTGGATCCATCAGAGCTTCCAAAACCAGGGAGAGATCCCAAAAAGGGAAGTGTTTCTTTGGAGAAAAAACAAAACATTTCTCAAACTCTTGAAAAGACAACCCACCAAACCTTCCTCATCTGATAGTTTATTTCAGAAGCTTCTAAAAGTCTTCACTGCTGCCCCCTAAAGTTTAAGGGCAGCCACTTTCCAACCTAATAAAGCCTCACCTTGAAAAGAAACCATCACATCAAACAGATCTGAAGAAGTGGGGTCTAACTCTTTAGGCTGACACCATTTACTGAAGCAATGCTGGTGTCTTAAAAATTATTTATTAGTTGAAGATCGCCTAGAAGCTTCAAGAGTCTTAGTCAGACTAGCAGAAACTCCTTTCTGCAGTAAACCTGGCTTATCAACCTCAAGGCCGCTCCTTTATCCTGGAGAGGGCTACCTCGTAATACTGAGAATAGAAGCGGGGAGGGATTCAGAGGTAATTTCTATTCCTCTGACTCCCTCATCTCCACTCGAAAAGGATTCTAAGATGAGTAAAGCCATGCGGGGGCTATTAGAATTACTGATGGTCTCTCCATCGTCATCCTAAGAAGAAACGTGGAGATGAGACAGAAGGGGGAAAGCATAGAGAATATCCTGAGGACATCTGCATGAGAGAGCACCCACTGACCAAGCTTCGTCCTCCTTGGACCTTCGTTGAACAAAATGTTATCCCTTGGAGTTGAGAAAGGTTGCAAAAAGATCTATCACTGTGTTTCCGCCATCTGCCTGAAATCTTCACAAAATCGTGATGAAGACAAAAATCCACTGAAGACGGAATGTTCTTGCTCAGGTTGTCTGCTAGAGTATTAACTAGACTTTGGATGTGGATTGCATGAATGGATATCAGTCTGGGTTCTTCCAACTGAAATATCCTGCTTGCAGTCTCGGCCAGAGATCGAGACCTGGTCCCCTCTGCCATTTGACATATGCTTTGACTGGCACTTTGTCTGTTCTGATCAGGGCCACTGCTCCTTTCAGATACAGAGAAAAGGTTCTCATTGTCAACCTTACAGTTTCAAGTCTCATACAGTTTGATCATCTCCTGCTCTGGGAATGGAACCAAGAACCCTTGATCTGGTGGACCCCCATCCATGCTCCCAGCCTGATAGACTGGCACCTGTTGCGTTAACTGTGCGTGCTGGAAGGGAGAGAGGGATTCCCTTCAGGTTATGCTCTGTTTTTAGCCACCAAATTAAATCTCTCTGGACCTGGGAGAGAGAGGAATCTGAACAGTTAGAGGCTGAGTAAGGGGGGGAATCAGTAAGTCAACATGTGAGCCATCTGCTTGTGTAAACAGAACCTGGGTCAGGTAACTAGAAATACTGTTGCCGCCAAATCTCCTTCGACCTGTTGCAAAGCTGAAACCTTTGGATTCAACAGAGCCAGAAGATTCAAGATGTGAGACTGAATCTTTGCCCCCATTTCTTCTGGTAAGATGGCTAAACCTATATTGGTGAGAAACCTCGCCCCATAAACTGTTGGTACTGTTCTGGTAATAGGTTGGATATTCTCTGATTTATAAGAAAACCGTGCCTCTGTCTAATGCACAGAACAACCACTGGGGCCAATTCTTTGGTGGGAGCATGAATCAACCATTCGTCCAGGGAAAGAATGAAGGAAAATCCCCTGATGGTGCACCAAAGCCACCAAAGAAGCCAAAACCTTTGCAACACCCTTGGTCCTGATTTCAGAGCGAATGGCAGTGCTGCAAATTGGAAATTATGTTCTTCTATAGCAAACAGCAGAAACATTTGATGTTTTTTTGCCATAGGAACGTGCAAGCAAGCATCCTGAAGAGCTATGAAAGCCATATAGTCCTTGATGCTTACCAATGGAATTATGGATTGGAAAGTGACCACCTTGAAGAAACTGTCCTGATCCAAGCATTTACCATTTTTAGATCTAGAACTGGCCTGAACTTTCTGGTAGCCTTTTGCCCTAGGAACAAAATGGAAAAGTTTCCTTCCCCTTGTTCTGCAACGGCCACTGGAACAATAACTCTGTTCTCCAAAAGGGCCTGCACCCCCTTCTAAACAGCCTGTCTCTTTCCGAGATCCCCCGCATATGAGTACAGATAGTGCCCCATTCAGGAGACAGACTGACAGAGTCTATATGTTAAGAGTGCCTGACAATATTAAAGGGCCATTGATCCAATACACCTTCTTCACAAATCTCCTGAAAAAATAAAAGCCTGCCTTCTGCTGGATAGAAGGTCCCTACCCAATAATTGTCAGGAATCAACTTAGATGGCCCTTGTTGCACCATGGGCTCACCTGAGGATGGTAATTTCCTTGGCTGGAACTTTCTCTGATGACACGAGTAAGGTTTTGAATCCTTTCTGGATGAAAGGTAAGAAGAATGCTCCCAGAAATGTTGAGTTGAATGTTTTCCTTTATAAGGCATAGAATGCTTCAGATCCTTGAATGGTTTGGTAATCATATTGTCCAACTATTCACCGAACAGCATTTTTCCTTCAGAGAGAATTTTCAGCAGAGCAGATTTTTCTGAAGGATCTGCCCTCCAGACTCTCATCCATAAATTCCTTCTGGCCAAACCCATTGATCATCACCATTGCATAAGGTTTAAAAATATCAGAAGAAATATCAGCTAGAAACTTTGCCTCATGGTCCATATCCACTAGCAATACTGAACAGTCAGTTTCCTCCTCAATTGCTGTGGCAATTCATCAAAGGCTACATAGATTCCAGGCACTTAAAGCCAGATTTTCTGTGGAACAGCATTCTCTTTAATGCACCCTCCACTGTTTTATCAGTAGCATCAGAAGGTGAACAGTCCTAGGGATTAATGGCAGTTCGTCCAGTAAGGGTGGCTAGAATGGCATCCACCTTAACATTACGAGGAAGAGACTCTTTGCCTTTCTCAAAAGAGTACAATTTTTGTAAAAATCTTGGGAGAGTGGAGCTTTCCCGCTCATGACATTTTCCACTATTTAAATTCTTAATCCTCCCATGAAATGACATGGCAAAAACTGTAAGCTTAACATACTGAGGAAAGGGGCTCTCTGCAGTCTCTAGAGTAGGAAAAGGGGAAAACCTAAATTCTGCCTCATGTGCTACAAAATATCTGTTACCTTCTTCCTCCACACATATTTTCCTGTTAAAGTTAAAGGGATATCTGTCTCTGAAGCACATGATGCGGTGATAGGGAAACAGCAAATTCCCCAGCATCCCCCTTTTCCTTAGGCTTGGATTTCACTGTCATCCAAAGCCCTGTAAACAGATGCCTTAATCATAGTCTGAATCTCTGCCACAGAGATTGTGAGAAAATGGGTGTACCTTATGACACTTTGGGGCTTTGTCGTGCAGTACATTTGCATTTGTTCCCTTGGGTTCACTCAGAGGTATTTGCTCAACCCTCAGCTCAACCCTTTGGTAGCTATGGCAGATAGCGGCAAGGCTTAGCAAAGGAACACTGTGTAAAGCATTTAACAACAACAAAATAAGAAAGTCACCAAACAAGAAAGAGACATGACAATAATTTGTCAAAATAGTGCATATTTTCATGAACGTTTAGAGTCCTTGATGACTAAAATCCACCAGAGATTTCCGGATATATACATTTTTAAAGCATTTAACAAATATTAACATCAAGCTCAAGCAAAGATTGGCTAGTCAAAACTTTGCAAACTTTGTAAAAGTTTGGAAAACTTTTGTGACACTGAGTTTGGTGACCCTGACCTTAGTGACCAAATCCACAAGGATAGATGTCTAGGAGTCTAGAATGAAAACATTGGGAAGTTACCTGGCCACCAGGGTGTCCTAAAAGCAAGTTCCAACCTTTACAGGCTTAAAGGTGCTCGATTGATGCTCCTGAGGCGGCGTGGTCCATGGGGGTGAAGTCTGGTTGAGTCCTCAATCCATGAGTGAGTAGGGGTGACTCCAACCACTGATTTTAGGGGCCCACAAAGTCCTCAGTGCAGGAGTCAAAGGGCTGCACATTGGTTGGGGCTAGTGTCCTTGTAGTCAAATCTAGTCTCTGACAGCTCTCTCGGATCCAGCAGACTTAGGGCTAGACTTACCTATAGCAGGTTCCTTTGTTGGTGCGCCCAACGACTGGTAGCAGGGAAACTGACATGGTGGTTGCCACATTTTGGTTTCTTTCAGCTCTTGTGCCCCTGGAGCGGGTTCCAGGGGATCAGCTGCCTGATCCTTAGAGCCTCTGCAGTGGATTGGGGCCGGGAATCAACTCTCCCCAGGCTAGGCATGCAGAACAGGATCCAAACTCCACTAGCCCAATGTGCAGCAGGTGGAGTTGCTCCGGCACCGCAGCCTCTCTTTGTGTGATTTGAAAGTGTACAGAGTGGTCTTCTCCTTGTCCTTGGTCTAAATCTAGCAAGTAAAAAATTTTAGTATGTCAGGGGAGCCCATTGTATCTCAGTACATTGCCCTGAGAAGACAACATGGTCATTAGCCAATGGGCTAGTATGTCCCCTCCTTCTTGGTTACACAGTTGATGTGATGTGTGGCACCTGGCTATCCCAGAATATACTTTGCATGTCACAACCAATATGACTGAGGTCTTCCTCAAGTGTAAGAACCTTGGTAGGCCACTCCTGCTGGTGTGGCTACCATGAGCAGTACCCCCATGGAAAACTGATTGTAAAACTGTTTTTCCCTCCTTTGGCCTTGGCTCAACCCTGTCTAGAGGAAACAAAGGGATTCCTGCTCAGGAATGTTGTCCAGTTGGCCCTTCAAAGGCGGCATTACCCTTTGATCTGCTTTTTGGGCTAACACCCTTTGCAGCCCATCCTGTGGGTGGCAGTCACACCTCCAGTGTCGAAACAGCCTTTGTTCTCAGCCTGGGAGTCCTTTACACATTTAACCAGGCAGGCAGAAACTTGTCTCAGTCCATGTGACTCTGTGAATTCACTGAACCAGCTGGTTAAAAGTCTGATTACTTTTGAAAAATAAATGTCAGCATTAAAGTGGGCAGATATGTAGACCACACCATTGAGTTGCTGTTGATGTCTACTTTATTTGATACATTACATGATAGGATTGAGTAGCCTCTGTCAGAAGTTAGACAAGTTGGAGTGCCAACCATTAACTCCGCAATTACCTTATAAGGCTACTCAACCATCACCATCAAAGATCGACAGTTTAGGGCTTTGCTGCACAGACATATCAAACATTTGTGTCTACCTTAACAATATGCAGCTCTTTGCCATAGGGCTACATAGGCCTACCTTAGTTGGAACTTACATATATGGTTAAGGGAATTAAGGTGACTTTGACATTGCTGTAAAGTCCAAAGCTGGGTGTGCAGTGCATGCACAGCATTTTCATTCTGCAATGGCAGCTGAAAGTAAAGTTTTCTCTTTGTCACATACAGAGTGGCAAAACCAGTGCTGCAGTTCTTGTGTGGACAGCCATCCTTACATGCTCTTGGTGCCTGGGTACCATATACTAGGGACTTATAAGTAAGTCAGCACATGCCATTTGGGGGTATCCAATTCAACATATACATTTGAAATGGGTAAGAACACTGGCACTGAGGTCTGGGCAGCAGGCCCCAGTGCACTCTCAAAGTCAAAAACCTCTAGGTAATAGTCCCAAATGGGGCACATTTTTCAGGGAAACCTGCAAAAGGCCTGTTTTCTCACAGAGGTCAACCCTTGAGGCTCAGAGGAATCCATGGTCCTCCTTCTTCTGGCTAGAATATGATCATCATCCTCAAAAGAGGACAAAACATGCTTCCATTTTGATGCTTACTTCCTCACCATTCTTGCACATACCGAACAAGAGGAAGACACTGAACCTTTAACAGTACACTCTGTACTAGCAAGGCAACAACCCCCACCATCCCTCTAATGCATTTGGTAACCAATGACAGCCTAACAGCTCATACACAATTTAACTGTAAAAAATATATTAAAATTGTCCCCAAACAAGGTTCTCATCATCATCATCATTTAACTTTATTATGGTAAGTAGAAACATACCATAAAAGTACAATACAAACATCATAAATTGTTAATTTTTTAAAATTAGTAGAACAGTAAAAATATGAGCACAGTAAAAATGTAAAAGAGATAATAGAGAGTTAAAATTCGAACAAAATGATCACAATATATGTCTCCTAAATTTAGAATGTACCACACAACAAGGACCCTATTCCCTATGCCCATAGGTGTTCAATAATACAATAAAACAGTGTCTTAATATTAAAAGTAAAACAACTAAAATCAGACATCAAAAAGTCAATTAAAGTGCATACATAGATCTAAAAATTAGCTACCCAGTCTTATTCTTTAAAATTGCTAATCTAAGGCGCCAGATTGATTCGAGGAATTTTGCCACTGGTAAAACTACCTTGGTAGATGGGTCAGATTTTAAAATTCTCTCAGCATACAAATGAGACCTGGCGCCTATAGATTTGCAGAGCGGGATAATCCAACAAGCTCTTTGTTTGTGATATGCATGACGGAAAAAGAGAACATGTGAAATAGACTCTTCACGTTGGCAGCCCATCAGGCAGAGCTTGGATCTATTAGTGGAACAATGCCAGTTGTATGTTAGAGAACACAGAGGGAGGGACCCTATTCTGAATCTAACAAAAAGAGCTCGCGCAAATGGAGATAATGCTATATCCATATAAGGCTCAAATTCATAGTGGCATTTGATTAATAAATAATTATCAGACATTGACAGCGGAACAATCTTAATAAATTGCACAATCTGAGCGTTGTGCCAAAAAGCATCCTTCAATAGCTGCACAGCAGTTTTAGGAATGGAAAGAGGGTCCAACCAATAGGACCCTAAACCTTGATGGATTAAGGATTCTTTGAGATAGGTACACCATTTCGTTTTACTAATAGTGTTGCTACCCACCAATTTGAGAAGCCCACAACGAAATGGAGAAAGGGCATCTGTTATCCAGAGCCGGATCCAATATAGCAAGGGCCTTAAAGCAGCAATCTGCGAAATAGGAAAAAGATTTAAATCCATACGGATGGGCAGAGATGGAGTGCTGGAATGAACTTTTAACAATGATTTCAAAAATTTATTTTCCGCCCTTGCCAAATCCACCAGGTTACAATGGCCCCAAAGTTCAGCACCATATAAAGCCCTCCCCCGGGCTTGAGATTTATATATTTCAAGGGCGGGAGACATTGCAAACTTGGGAGATCTAGAAGCAAATCTTACGATGCCACCCGCCCTTTGCTTCAGGCACAAATAAGGATTTCTGGCGGTGTGCATCCCAAAGGTGTGAGTCTTCCAGTTGAATACCTAAGTAATCAAAAGTGCCCACTCTTTCCAAGGGGGCACCATCTAGGTATACTGGTCTCTTCATTTTGCACCTATTGTCCCCAAAGACCATATACTTTGTTTTTGCTGAGTTGATTTCCTGCCCATGGTCTTTGCAAAACACCAAAAATCGTGATAGCAATCTGGAAAGGCCCATGGCAGTTCGCAAGAGTAACAAGGTGTAATCTGCGAACAAAAGACAAGGAAACTTCTGGCCACCCAAATTCGGGGCATCACCATAACAATCTAAGAGGTATGGGATGCAAGCGTTAATAAACAGTAGGAATAGGGTGGGCGCAAGGACGCACCCCTGCCTCACACCTCGCGTTGTAGAAAAAGCTGGGGTCAAGTCTCCAGCCGAACCCCAGCGCACTCTGGCATAATTATCAGAATAAAGATCTTGGATAATATTAATCAAAGAACCCGGAACTCCAATATTACTCAGGACCTCACAGAGCTTAGCACGCGGGACAAGGTCAAACGTAGATTTCAAATCGACAAAGGCCACAAATAGATGGCCGTTGTCTGTGTCTACGGTCTTCCACTTGATGGTAGTAAATCGGAAGACCTGATCGATGGTACTGACCTTGTCCCGGAAACCAGCCTGGAGATGGCTTAAAACCTGATTTTTTGTTATCCAGTGTTTTCATCTGGATAACAACTGTAAGGAGAATATTTTTTGCAGATTATCTAATAGACTAATCGGTCTGTAATTCCCAGGGGAGCTCTTATCTCCTTTTTTATGTATGGGGACAATAATAGCCACCTTCCACGTATCTGGGTAAGAACGAGTTGTCAGAACAATATTTGATAGCCTATTAATGTACCGGGTCCAAACAGATAAATCTGATTTACACAGGTCCGATGGGACACTGTCTAAGCCAGGAGCCTTTCCTGTTCTTTGAGCACGGATTGCCAACTCAGTTTCCTTTAGGGTAAAGGGTGACACAGGGGAAAAGCACGATGAAGAATCAATAGGAGAGTTGTTCGAATTGGAGCAAGACCAATAGAGTTCCCGAAAATGGGAGAGCCAGGATTCTGCATCGATGTGACATTCAGGAGTAAATGAGAGGGCGGGATCTCTGCATGAGACCAGGGTCCAAAAAAGTTTAAGGTCACAGGCACTAGCTGGCTCCAGCAGACGCTCCCACAATTTTTCTTCGTATTTAAGTTTTGATGACTTACAAGTAGAAGCATAGTTCCTTCTTGCATGTGTGATAGCATCCGACTTTTTAGCTTTAGAGCTTTGGACAAAAGGCTCTTGGCCTCCTGACACTCCTTATCAAACCACTTACAATTGGGCAAGGAGGAATTGTTTTGGGTTGAGGGGGGTTTAGTAAAGAGCTCCTTAAGATACATAAAAAGAGTTGCATGAGAGGAAATAACTTCTGAGGGAGATAAAACAATAGAGTCATCAAAAAGCTGATGGCAAGAAACTAGGTCGTGAAGCTTGTCATTAAGCAGGTTGGATTTCGAAAATGAAGACCATCTCACCACGCGCCTATTGCTGGATAATTCCAGCCAATCATTGGGAGCATCCAACACAGAAGGTGGGGTGAGCCCTGAAAAAAGAGTTCGTTATATTCAATTTGTAGAGCGGCATGGTCGCTAGTGTACCAAGAACCAACCTCAACATTGATTATAAAATGCCAGACTCGCAGATCAAAAATAACGTAATCCAGAGTGCTGCTATAGTGGCCTCTGTAAAAGTTGGGTCTAGAGTTGTCATTTAAAAAATGACCATTTCCAAAACGAAGGCCATAACTTACTACAAGGTCTATTATCTGCATGACCCTAAGGAGAGGAGTACATGGCACTGGTTGGATTGAAAGCGGGGGAAGATTCCATACTTCATCTTTGGCCTGGATAGACTCGAGAAAAGCTGAATCGAATTCAATTTGGGCATTGAGATCACCTGCAATAATAACACAATATTTAAAATAAAAATTGGATAAAAATGTATGCAGCAGATGAATAGTACCAGACTGGCAGTTAGATGGGCCTGGCCTATTATAAATATTAATACATAACACCGGAGTGCCTGTGATAGGCCATATTGCTATTGCAAGAATATCGCAATAGTCAACAGTGATTTCCTTTACCCTGCCCACTTCAGTCAGCTTGGCCCAAGTACATAGACCCCCAATCGCCCTTCCCCTAGTGGACGGAGTCGCCTTTTTAGTGAAACAACAATAGCCTTGCCTATACACACAATCCATAGCCCAAGTTTCCTGGAACATACATATGGAAAAAGATTCAACATAAGCCCCCCAGTCCGGATCAGATAATTTGCTCTTGATGCCAGCCACATTCCAAGACAATATTTTCCTTGTTATAATGCTACAAGCTGACATATAAGAGTCGGCATCGGGAGCAGAATTGGAAGTCCCATTAGTGGTGCAGGGTAAAGCCCTTGTAGTATTATCACCCAAACCGAATGAAGATCTTGTAAGTGTCGTTGCCCAGACATGTGGAACATTATGTTTGGAAGAATTAGAATGACATAGTCAATCCACATCAGATGTATCCCCTGGGGTGACTGGGTCTTGTGTGAAGGTACCTTTATTGTTGCAAACCAAAGCAGCCCCGTCGCCTGGAAGAGGCAACAAGCCAGGGGAGACAGTTAAAACAGAGGCATTTCGAGGAATTGGGTTGGCTCCGGGTGGACGCAAGGACATGATCTTGTGACCCATGGCAGGCAAACTTTCTCTAAAAAAAAATGTCAGAGTCAGATCTTGATAAATTACGAGCTTCCATGTGCAAAATCCCTTTAACTAAAACGGGGCTAGCAAGATGAAGTTTGATAGTGTCCCGCCCGCCTAGTCCTCGCACATGAGAAGCAAAGGCAATATCCCCGTGGATGCCCCAACACCTTGTTAATAAGAGAGGAAGTGTCTTCCCTCGTATGGGATGGAAGTCGAGGGACGTTACACATGTCGATGCAATTTCGGTTGGGCACATGAGTAGAATGGGCCACAGATTGGCCCGGATTAAAAGGAAAGAGTGACGAATTCGCTTGAGCAGAGGTCGAGTGATTTCCATGATGATGACTATAACTAGGACCCTTGACCGTTTCCCGTGGCAGTGGGGAATCTACTGGCAGAGCAACAGGAACCAATGGCCGAGAAGCTTGTGCAATGACTGAATTTGGGATAAACTGAGGAGTTAGGTCAGATTTTATGAGTAGTTTAAGGACCTCAAATAAAAGACTCTTCGATTCCCCGACTTCACGCTTTAGACTAGATACCAAAGCTAAGACATCATCACTAGGAGGATCAAAAATGGGTTTAAAAGGCACAGGCACAGGGAGCGAAGGCTGTATGGCACTTGCTAATTCTGGTTGGTCCAAAACAGAAAACCGATTTGTACATGGAATCTCATTGATAATGGAAAGAGAACGGATTACGTCCAAATTGGAACTAGTGCCAGGCGAAAGCGAGGAATTAGCCAGACCAGTCGAGCTGGGAGGGACAGCAACCTGGGCTAAAGTTTTCTGAGGCTGAATGTCAGTAGGTTTAGCAATCCCTCCTCTGATGACTAAATATGCATCAGCTAAAATTCTGTCATTTCAATCCCTTCATGCTTTTGTTCCCTTTTCAAATTTTCCCTAAACAATTTGATTATTCTTTGACTTCTTCAGTTGTACTCTTTTACGCAATTTACATATTCCCCATATTCCAATTAGGCAACCCATTACAATTAATATCCCCTGTATAATTTTCAATAAGATCCCATTCCCAATGTTGCTGAGCCAATTTCCCACTGAAGCAAAACCTTTACCAACTTTCTCCCAAACACCTTGTTCTTTCAATTCTTTCAAATCAGTACTTTCATTAGTCAGGTTAGTAAGTAAGCTTCTAATTTCTTTACTATTATCAGGAATGAATGAACAACAATACCTAGAATTAAGCAAACTACAAACTCCACCATCTTTTGCTAAAAGAATGTCTAAAGCAAGGCGATTCTGAAGAGTCATCGCTCTTTCAGCAGCTAATTCAGTATGTATCGGAAGTATGGCTCCTGAAAAATTTGTCAGCATGTTATCCACATTAGTAGACAACTTTTTAATCTTTATCAAAATCAGAACAACTCCCTCTGAAGGAATTATTGCTCTAAATATATCTCCTACTATACCAGAAGGAGACTCCTTTTTCTGTCTCATATGATGTAATTGAGTCATTTTCAGAAACTTCTTTACGTCATCCATTTGAAAAACCTTTTGGAAAACTATTCCCAAATAACATGTCCCATACCATCCTCTTGGAAGACGGTAATAGGCATTAGGACCACAGATGTAATATATCCCAGGAATTGCTGGATCCTGTCCATTCAACATAAATGTCCATTTACTCTGAAACAAAAACACATGTCTACATTCACTTGTTCCCACAAATGAAGTGTCAGTGCGTGATTTAGGCCTATATGCACAAAGGTTCCCTAAGTGTTGCTCATCTAGAGCTAATTTCCCTTCTGTTTTAATTGCAGTATAAGCATAATCATTCTTGTAAGACCTTTTCTCTATGCCTTTTTCTAACTTCTCCTTCAATGCCTTTCTCCTGTCATCTGTGTGATCTAGAAGCTCTTCTCTAAAGGTGTAAGCAAGCATGTTAGGTTATTCCTGTAAGAGTAAGCTGTGCCAAATGTCAATGTAGGGTCATAGAAACCTCTAACTAATGCTATGTCATTATCCTTAGCTACTCTACTCAAATATCTAATTATAGGGGCAAATGAAAACACCACATCATAGTTTGAATAAAAATACTGGATGTACTCCTGGTTATAGAATCTTTCTAGTAACAGAGTACAACTTATCCCATACGTTAGGGGAAAACTACGATAAGTAACTCCTTCTTTAACTGATGAAGGAATCTGCGTAAGCACATAACAATTCCTCGCATCCATCGTCTCAACATACTTACTTAACAAGCGATAGAAGACATTAGAGAAAAGTTCTCCTTGTGCATTAGTACCCTCATTCAAATACTTCTCTTCTAAACTAAACTTCTCTAATGCTGTGAGTGCAGTAGTTGTTTCAAAAGCATAAGGATGGTTGGCTTTGCTCTTGTCAAGAACAGACATTTCCACAATCAATACCAAAACAATATCTCACATACAATCGCCAAACCAATACTCATATATTTACAGCACCTATTTTTCTAACACTGCTGGCTAATGTCACTCATGATCTGTAAAGAATCAGAAAGCAGAAGGGAAATTTAGAAAAACTGCAGCAAAAATCAAAACAAAAATCTCCTTTCAGCAGTTATTTACAGCTCTCAGTCTTTCTTCCAGGATCCCTTGTCAAAAATGGGTAAGCTGCTTGTCAAAATCACGTTAAAAAAAGTTCAAATCAGGTTCTCATGGTCTTTTCTGGTTACATTCAACAGTCTCTTTCTCAAACATTTTCTCAGATTGTTCAACAGCTCAGTTCATCAGCTTCCTTCAAGTGCCAAAACATTGACCTGGAATGTCTCTATCTAAACAAAAGGACAAAAATTATTTCTGCCATTCACTTGTGGTTGCATACGCCCATTCAGGACTTGCGTATCTTCGACTTGCTATTCTCTTTCTCTTCAACTTTTGATCACCATTCAATTCTCCTTCACTTAGATCTTCTCTCCTTGTTGTGTCTACTTCTTCTTCAATTGTTTTTTAACAACCACTTCCTTTGCTTATGACTCCGACCACTTATCTCCTTTCAGTGGACCCTTAGTCAATGTTTTTTTCAGTGTTGAACTTGTAACTTCTCCTTGCTCTATGGTGTTTTCTCTTGATGGACGTGCAACTGGTTCAGGAGGAGTCAGATCACAGTGACATTGATCCGCCTCAACTCCTTCCCCCTCGGGGTCTGGCAGTTGCTCTGTTTGTCTCTCAAAATCGTCTACTTCTGGGAAAGCCCTCCTTTGAGTAGGCTCTCCTGCTGCCTCAATTGAGATAGGCTCTCTGTCACCCTCCTGGAGGTCTTCTCCTTCGCCTCTCACAGGAGTGACTGAACCGTCCTCAACGGGCTCAGATCCAGTCTCAGTTCCCATTTGTTCTCCTTCCGGCCCTGAGACTTGTTCTGCTGTTGTTGGTACTTTCAACAACTCTGCCTCTTCATCAGTCGGTCATATCATTTTCTTTGTGTGACTGGCATGGATCCAACTTGCAACTCCAGCGCACTTCACAGCTGTGGTAGTTGTCAGAACTACCCGGAAAGGTCCTTTCCAATGAGGCTCCAAACACGTCTTCCTCACATATTTTCAGACCACAACCCAGTCACCAGCCCTCAGATTGTGCCCTGGGCCATGGATCGGTGGCAGTGTGGTGGTCTCTACCTGCTGAGAGAAAGAGCGAACCACATCAGCCAGACCTTTGCAGTAGTCCAACACCATATCATCTTTAATGTTGACAAGTGCATTTGCAGGCACCGCTGGCAACCTCATGGCTCGGCCCATAAGGATCTCATGTGGCGACAATCCTGTCTTCCTGTCGGTTGTGTTTCTCCTTGTCATCAGAACATAAGGCAGTGCGTCAGGCCATTTCAGATTTGTGGCCGCACATATCTTTGCAACTCTTGACTTCAAGGTACAATTAATTTGTTCCACTAGTCCTGATGCTTCAAGGCGGTTACTACAATGCAACTTCTGCTCAATGTTCAATGCTGCACACAGTAATTTAATTACTTCATTGTTGAAGTGACTTCCCCTATCTGATTCTAAAGAGATCGGAAACCCGGAATGTGGTATCAGTTCCCTAAGCAGTAGTTTCACTACTGTGAGGCTGTCATTACTTTGTGTAGGTTAAGCATCAATCCAGTGACTAATAATGCACACAATCACCAACACATATATCAAACCTCCACACAAAGGCATCTCAATAAAATCCATCTGAATTCTGCTGAACGGACCTCCTGCTCTTACAATGTGGCACAGATTAACCACTATCCTTTTCCACCTGTTCATTTCCTGGCAAATGACGCAACAGTGGCAAACTGCTTCAGCAACCTGTCTAAACCTTGGGTTGAGCCAATCGTGCTTGAACAAACGAATCATGGCATCCCTCCCAACATGTGCTTGACCATGATATTACCTAGCCATTTGAGACAACTGACTATTAGGCAAAACTAATTGACCCTCTTCTGAAACCCACAATTAATTTTGTAATTGTACACATTTCATTATGCTCCATGATCGTTTCTCTTCCCTGTCAACATTATTCTACAACATTTTCAATTCCTCCATGTATCAATTACTTTCAATGCAATACTTGGACATGTTTCATCTTCTTCGGGTAACAGTTCCCACTTATCTTTGATTGATATACTGTTCAATGCGCAAAACCTTGCGACTTGATCTGCATATCCATTTCCCACTGACATGAAGTCCTGAGACTTCAGATGTGCACTGCATTTCACCACGGCAATCTTTTCAGGCATTTGAATAAATGTAAATTAGCACTTGTATAGCGCACTACTCACCCGTTAGGGTCTCAAGGCGCTGTACTCATACCGCTATGGAACCCCTCCTGGCTTTTCCCTGTGAGGCGCCCACTCCTGAGCACCCCAAGGGTGAAGCCAGGCATCCAAGCGCTGTTGGGGCCGTTGTGGAGATTAAGCAAGCTATTGCCCAGAGTTGCAGAGTGGGACCCATGAATTAGATTAGGCACCGAGGCGAGAATTATCTGGTCAAGGGGAATTGAGCCCAAGACCTGCCGAAGCGGGACTTGAACCCTGGTCTTGAGCCAGAGCTCTGCCTCAGGGTCTGCCGCTCTAACCATTGAGCCACACTTCTCCACGAATAGCATGTAACAGTTCTCTAATTCTATCACCATTTCTCACTGGTGAAACAGAAGAGGTCATGAAACCTCTCTGTGACCACAACTGGCCAAAATCATGGACTATTCCAAATCCATACTGACTGTCCGTATAGATGGTAACCTTCAGTTGAGCAGAAACATGGCATGCTCTAGTAAGGGATACCAGTTCCACTACTTGGGCAGAATACACTCTTCGAAGCCAAGAAGCTTCCAGGATACCAGTAATTGTGCACACAGCATATCCTGCTCTCAGTTTCCCTGTATTGTGTCTTAGACAAGAACCATCAACAAAGATAATTTGGTCATTCTCTTCCAATCGAGTATCTCTAATGTCAGGCCTTTGTTTTGTGCACACGTCAGTTACTTCAAGACAATCATGCTCAATGTCTTCCAATTTTTCTATTTCAACATCTTTATTTGGAAGGAAGGTTGCTGGGTTCAACACTGTACATCTTTTCAATGGCACATTTGGTGACCCCAGAATACTCGTTTTGTATCTGGTCAGTCTTGCACCAGTCAATATTGGGTTTTTGTCTTTGTAAGCAGGATCTCAATAGAGTGAGGGACCATTATAGTCAAGGGACATCCCATCACAATGCCCTCACACTGTGTAAGGTTTTGTCCAACCGATGCAACTGTGCACAAACAACTTGGTAAGGCTGCTGCAACTGGGTCCAAAGTAGCTAAAAAATATGCTACTGGGCTGTTTACACCTCAATGGACCTGCTTCAAGACAGACAAAGAACATGCATCACGTTCATGACAAAACAACATGAAAGGTTTTGTGTAGTTAGGCATACCTAAAGCTGGAGCTTTGCACAGACTCTCTCTGAATTCAGTGAACGTTCTCATTTCAGCCTGGTCTAACACTGTGGAATCAGTGACTTCTTTGTGAGTCAGTTTCTGCAATGGTCTTGAAATGACTGAAAAATTGGAGATCCATTGGTGGCAATAGACCACCATCCCTAGAAACACCCTGACATCTCTCAGTGTAGTCAGGGGATTCATTTGCAATATGGTTGTAATTCTTTCGCTGGATATCTTCCTCCATACCTTCTCAATCTGCTGACCCAAGTATTTCACTTCTTTCTGACAGTATTGCAATTTAACCAGCACTTTGACACTTTATGACTATTCTTTCCCACATGATGCAGCAAAGCGATATCGTCATACTTACACTCGTTCCTTATTTTGGACGCAATCAGAAAGTCATCAATGTGCTGCACCAGGGTCGATTGGAAAGATAATTCAGCGGCTCCAAATTATTTTTCAAGATGTGATTGAATATGGAAGGTGACTGAAAAACCTTGAGGAATTCGACACCAACAGTAAACTTGGTCCAAATATTTGAAACAAAAGAGAAATTGTCTGTCCTCATGAAGAGGTACAGAGAAGAAGGCTTGCAACAGGTCAATGACAGTGAACCACTCAGCATCACATGGAATCTGAAACATGATCACAGCTGGATTTGGCCTCATGGGACAACATTTGACCACAATGTCATTTATTCTTCTCAGATCCTGGACAATTCAAACTTTCCCCCAGGGCTGTTTCAAACCCATTATCTGTGAATTACATGGGCTGCCCAATACTTCCTTCAAAATCTATTGTTTCACGAAGTCTGCAATTATTTGGGCGACCTTCATAGGAATATTTTGTGGCATGCGGTACTGGGGAATTCGAGGGAAAATAGCATTCAGCTTTACAGTGACTCTAACTGTCTCAACTACCTTTATCAGACCTATCTCTTTTCCTGTCATATCCCACACCTTCTCCGTAACCATTTCCTGCAAATCAGGATGAAGCTCCTTCACTGTCAACACTGGGAAAAATGTAATCAGAATCTATTCCTTATTTATTGTCTCACATTCTGTCTCTGGGGCTTGGTCATCTTCATCATCACTATTAGTCTGAATCTCAATTCCATAATTTGAACAAGTAATTGAGCATCTTGTTTTACACAGCAAGGGCCAGATGTAGCAAACATTTTGCGACTCGCAAACGGCGAAATTTGCCGTTTGCGAGTCGCAAAACGCGTATCCCAATGCAGAAATGCATTTTGCGAGTCGTTACCGACTCGCAAAATGCATTTCAGACTTGCAAATAGGAAGGGGTGTTCCCTTCCTATTTGCGAGTCCAATTGGGATGCAATACCATTTGCGACCGCATATGCGGTCGCAAATGGCATCGCAGTTACCATCCACTTCAAGTGGATGGTAACCCAATCGCAAATTGGAAGGGGTCCCCATGGGACCCCTTCCAGTTTGTGAGTGGAGCCCAAAATATTTTTTCAGGGCAGGGAGTGGTCCTAGGGACCACTCCCTGCCCTGAAAAAAACCCGAAACTAAAGGTTTCTTTTTTTTTTTAAGTGCAGCTCGTTTTCCCTTAGGGAAAACGGGCTACACTTAAAAAAAAAAAAACTGCTTTATTTAAAAGCAGGTCGCTAACATGGAGGTCTGCTGACGTCAGCAGGCCTCCATGTTAGCGAGTGCCTATACTCGCAATGGGGCCGCAATTTGCGACCCACCTCATGAATATTCATGAGGTGGGTCATTGCGACCCCATTGCGAGTTGCAGTCGGTGTCTGAGACACCGTACTGCATAGCAATTTGGGACTTGCAAATTGCGAGTCGCAGGGACTCGCAATTTGCAATTTGCAAGTCGCAAATTGCTTTTTTCCTACATCTGGCCCCAAGTCCCTTCCCAGTAGGGATACCGGACTTGAATCACAGACTACAATTTTGTGCAGTCCCTGGAAGTTGCCAATTTTAACATGAATTGGTTCTGTAATTGGGTTAGTCAAATATTGATTCACTACCCCTACAATCTGAACTGTTTTACCTGAAAGGGGCAAGTTTGGAACCTCAACTGATCTTACTGTAAAGCGTGTAGCTCCAGTGTCAACCAAGAATGAAACTCTGTGACCCAGGACTTTTCCCTTCATATAGGGACCTCTCTGATCTACTTCTAAGGAGGTTGCAAGCACACATGGCTCCTCATCTGAACTTTTGCTCATCCAATCATCATTTATTCCATTCTCACTGTGTAATGGGAATTGGTGTACTGTGTTATTACTTTGGTTAAGCTTCTGACCTGTGACCTGTTGAGAAAGCATCATTTGTTGCTGTTCCATTGGGGCTTGAGGTATTTGCTGTCTAGGTACAAGGGGAACTTGCTGTTGTACTGGCTGCAAATGTGCCATTTGCACACATGGCATTTGCATCTGCTGCATGGGCTGAAAATTCTGCACTTGATTCATATTATTTTAAAAATTTGGGTTAGGACTTCTCACTCTCGGTCCTCTCATGTTCTGGAACAAATCGATGTCATTAGTTTGCTGAACAACACCTTCCTGCACCAATATCGGACACTCCAGTTTCCAATGTCCGACGGCTCTGCAAACATGACAGGGCAATAATTTCTTCATTCCCTGCACATCATTCAGAACCACTACAGTACCCAAGTCTGGTCTGCGATTCACATTACCTTCGCGACCTCTACCTCTCATGGGGGGCTGATCACCATGTTTTTCTGCTGCTGCTGTGGTAGCTGCTGTGGAAAATTCCCTTACATGCCTGTCTGAGCAGCTTTAATCTGCATCACCATCGCCTTTTCTTTCAGCTTTCTCTGCTGCAACTCAATTTCATCGCTACAGTATTTTGCATACTGCAACACCTCATCAATCGGCTTTGCTTGCCAGCAAATCAAATGACTCTTAATCATCTGGCTAATTTCAGGTCTCAATCCTTCCACAAATCTGAACAGAAAATGAATCATCCTTCGCCTCAATTGTCTCTGTACCACTGTAATGCTTGAACTCCTGTAACAATCTCTCATAATACTCATGCATTGACTCCTTTGCTTCCTGAGCTGTCCTGTCAAATTCTCTGCCAATCAATATTCTTGGGCGAACTTCTCATTTTCAAAAAGTCAATCACCTTATAGTAATATTTAATTACCTTGGGATACGGTGCACCTTTAATTTTAGCTCTCTCTGGTTCTCTTGTTGGCCAATCTACACTACTCTTACACTCTATCCACAGATCAGCTGGGACCACTATCTCTAACAGAGTGTTCAGATCCTCCCACAAGCACTTTGCAGGTTTTACAACCCTATCTGTCTGCTGGTACCACTCCACTGGCTTCTCCCTCAATTTTGGATAATCATTTGTAAATGACAGAATAACACTTCTGCTCCTAGGGACATGAACACAATTCCCTCCTAGAATCTCCCTCATTGGTAAAATCTTCACTGGATCTTGGCTTTACTGCATATTTGCAGTCAGCTCCAGAGAATCTCTTTTCCTTTTGTCTCTTTTCTTTATCCATCTGCCTTCCCATTTGTTCAATGCTCCCCAGGTCTGGGCACTTTTAAGTAATTTCCTAAGCTGTGCCTTCATTCCGGCAGATCTCATGTGTTCAAAACCTTTAGTCTCGAAATTTAATCTGTAACTCCTTTTCAAATGCTTAGTGTTCTCTATTTCTATGCCGTACATCTCTGCCAAGTCTGCTAGCTTCTGATGCACCTTACTCACTTCCCTTGTAATCTTCAGGCACAGATATCTCAACTCTGCTTCTTTGTGTTCACACCCATAATTGCCTCAATGAGCTCACCGGCTTCCATGCTTAGCCTAGCATAATTCAAGAACTCCTCTCCCTTAGGAGCACTCTGCAGGGTATTCAGCTTGTCTAACCATTCAGTCAACTGCTGAGCAGTCAAACCTTGCAACGAGATGTTGCTGGCTCGGACAGGTGGTACCAGCTGTGAACTGCATTCGGGGTCTGCGGTGTTAGTAATTTCAAGCTCTGGCTAAAGTTTGACCCTATCATAGTATCTGGAAGTACTCCAAATGGACTAAGGTTGAGCAGTGATCTCGATCCGTCAAAAGTCTGTCTACAGGAGGGACTACTCAAATATTTTCATTATGTACCCACCATTGCATTCTGTGTCATGATGCTCTGTTCACATGCACTGGTTTTTCTTCTGTGCAAATAAGGGTATGGCTGGTCCAACAGTAATAGGTAAAGATATAGCATCTGGGGTTGGTGTGGTGCTTAAGTCTGTGGGAGAGTAACTCCCATGTTCTGATTCATCATTGAAGACATATCTGACAGTGTCCCTGTTACCGGAGTGAATCTCTACATGACTTGTGGCTGTACTTGGGGCAGTAAAAGTGGAGTTGGTTGTGTCTGAACCAACATCGGTCTCGGGAAAATCTGTTCCGTAGGCACCATTAAGTTTGTAGCTGTTTCCATATTGGGTACATCAGGGTAAATTCTTTGGACCTGTGGCGATTGCACCTGATTTTGTAGCACTGGAGTACTATGAACGTTAAGACCACCCTGCCTCATACTCTGTGTCAGGCTAGTATTAACCTGCACCAGAGTCACAGTCCCATTAACCTGTGTCAGAGCTGAAGGATCAGCACTGGTGCTCAAAAGACTCTCATGTGCTGCATATTGGGGTTGAGGATTTCTAAATAACTGAAAATAAATTCATCATCATCTGATTCTCCCTTCTCTGTTGAAGACTCTCTAGCCTCCCTACTTTCGGACAGGCTTCTATTAGTTTTTCTAGTAGCTTTCTTTTCTTCCTGCTCATTGTCCTGTGTAATTGCTGGAAACAACTTAATTCTGTGCAAAGTCTCATTTCTCCAAATTCTCTGAAAACTGTCCCACCTAGCCTCTGTTAATGTCTTTTCTGCCTTTCTTATTCTCCTCTCAAATTTCTGCTGCTGTTGCTGTCTGGCTACTAGCTCCCAGATCGATAATGCCTCAAATTGTGCTGGTCTCGGAGGGGGCTTCAGATCATGTGCTCCTCTTCAAATGCTCTAAAACCCTGAAATGGAACTTTACATTAGCAGGAAACTCTAAGCTCCCATCTTTCTTTGTCACTTTGCACCATTGCTTAGCCAAAGACATGGTGCAACACCCTTCTCTTCCATTACAAAGTAATCTGGTGTACCTTCTGGCGGTCTTGCCTATATTCGTTGTAATGTATGTATCTCCCCTTAAAGCACTCTTTAAAGCCTTGAAAAATGTCATCTTTTTGACCTTTATGTTATTCAAAATCAAATCAGGAAGTGACTTTTAATCCCAGAATTCTTTTCACCCACTTTCTCGACCAATTGCGCTTCACAGACAGCTGCCAATCCGTGCGCGACCCTTCTCACTAACCGACCTATCCCAGTGCAGCTCCTATGACAGCACACTCACACATACTGCAGCCGACAAAGTCTTGCAAAAACCAAATCTGCTGATTTACTACAGGAAAGGTAACACAATCTCTTCAGAAACTTTATGGATTTTTCACTGACCGTTCTTCCCGCACTTACTCAGCTTCCCAGATTCGCAAGCAAAATTCGACCTGCAAATTTTACTCTCAACTGATCAGTGGGTCTGTCCTGGTGCACATAAGATTTGCCAGATCTCAGTTGAAATTTCCTTTCTCTCGATTGACCTATTAAACCAGACAAATTACAACATAACATCAAGTGTCTCATATACTTTTCAATCTACTCCGGAGTCTTAGACCACGCAGGGTCCGTACATCAACAACCACGTGGACAATTTTTGAGCACAAAGTGCCACACACATGTGAAGTTCGAAAACTTTCCTACTCTCACACTGCGGAGCATGCACACTCCTTCTACAACTTCATTTGGAGTACACAAACTCCCTTAACCCTCACAAACATCACAATTCACCTGCGATTTGCATAAACTGTGCAAGCGCAAAACCCTAGTCCATTCACTCTGTCACTAAAACGGCGAGAACATCCTCAAACAACCACTGGCAGGATCCAAGATTCTGGGAAGGTCATTTCAGGTCTTAACGGAAACGTTTCTCTCCAATTTATATCATGGAAAAAATAAATCAAAAACCTATACCGGGCATCTATGATGGGCTTTTAAGGAGACTAGCCATCAGTCTGCTACCACGTCTGTTAGCACGTCAGACCGTAATAAGTAAACTTACAAGGGGACGTGAATAAGCCGATGAACCTTTTGACTCACAATTAAGATGTTCCCACCTTAACTCCAGTACATGCAGACCAATAATCAATAATTAAGCACTAACAACAATGATCAATGATAGTCAATAGCATCAGTAATCATAGGAGTCAGTAATAGTTACACACCATGACTTTTCAGTCACGAATAACCACACCTTTATTAATAGTTTGAATATTTATTTCCCTATATTAACGAAGCTAATGTCATGTAAGGTAATCTCAAATCAAATAATATACATACCGAGACATCATTGGCTGTCCAATGCAGTGAAAGAAACGTAAACTAATCAAAGTTTGAACCACTTCACATTCTAAATTTACAGTGCAATTTGATTAACAAGACAATTGTGCAAACGCTATCATACACATTTATTCAGCAAATAAAAGATATGCACTATTACATCCTATAGCAGACTTTCATTAGTAGGGAATCCTTCTCTAACACCAGATTAGCATCAAGATGGGCAAATGGGCTGTCTTCCATCAGTGCGGTCTGGCTAAGTTAGATTTCCTAAAACTACTTCCAAAGTCCCTATTGGTCAAGGGATCCCATGTTCACACTTTCTCCAATAAAACTAAAACATCAAATCAATACTTTCTATTAGTACTCGGTTCACATGTCGCTGATTGGCTCCTCTTGTAATGTCCTCCTCATCTGGCTCGTCAGGTAACAATATTGTTGCAGCTTATACTCCAGTCAATGTCTCCATTGTTCTCCTCCTGTGAAAGTCAGTCTTACACACATTACATTTATTTTGTTACATTTAGCAAGAACAGCATCTTCTAGCAAACGGTTCTCATGAGAAAGACCTTTAGCTACAAGCACATTTGAACAGCACAGTGGAAAACTACAATTAAATTCTGTAAGCAAATGTTTTATTAATCGGTTTAGGAATACACCTTGAAATGAGGCCGTGCAACTAGGCCAAGACCTCCGCTAAGTTAAGGCCTACAATTAATAAAGCTAATACATAATGCATAACTCTTAATATGACATATTACTACATTAATCAAACATAGGCTCCATATTTCATATTAATAAGCCATTAATAAGTACACTTCATGAACACTGCCGGCCATTCACGTGGACACATTTTCAAATGCATGCATTATTTTTCTCTATATTATTACATTTTCTACACAAATCCATTACTCAAAATACATGAATATTCATTAATATTTTTATTAAAACACCTGCTTTAGAAGTATGAGTGTCTGGTGAGGCATGATGGCCTCTTGTCATTTTGAAGGGAAACGAGGGAGGAGACAATAAGGTAATGTGTTCTTCTCTGTCAATCTTAGAAAACCCAAATAAAGTATTTTTAGCTAAGTAAATCCAAAACTAAACATATCTGCCCACCCATTGTCTATATGCCTATCTGACTGTACATTTGGGGCCAGATGTAGGAAAGCATTTTGCATTCGCAAACGGTGCGAATGCCCGTTTGCGAATGCAAAATGCCATTTCAGAATGTATGAAATACATTCTGAACGCAATTTTAAGGAATCGCTAAAATAGCGATTCCTTAAAATTGCGACCCTGTTTAGAGAGCCGCAAATTGCGACTCTCAAAATTAGAAATCGCAAATAAGGATTCCTTATTTGCGATTTCTTAGCACATGTATGAAGCAATTCCTAAATGCGATTTTGGCCTTTTGGAATCGCTAATTACCACCAAGTTGAACTTGGTGGTAACCATGTGCAAAATTTAAAAATGCATTTTAAATGCATTTTTAAATTGTACATGTAAAGCACACATGCCCTTTTAGCATGTGTGCACCTTACATGTCCCCCCAAAAATATTTGGGGTGCAACAGAGGGGGGCCTTAGCCCCCCAGCACCCTGGGGTTTTGCATTTCCAAAATTGCGATTTCTGGTTCAGAAATCGCAATTTTGGAAATGCAAAAAATTCACAGCTATGGGCCAACAGGCCCATAGCTGCGAATGGGGCCGGTATCGCAATTTGCGATTTGGTAATAGCATTTGCGATTTTTAAGAAATCGCTATTACCGATTCGCAAATGTGATACATGGCACTTTGCAAGTCGGAAATAGCGATTTCTTAAAAATCGCTATTTCCGAATCGCAAAGGGCCGTGATGATACATCTGGCCCTCGGTTCTCTGGTCTCTGCCTGTCTTCCCATCAGTCAGTCTATCTATCTATCTATCTATCTATCTATCTATCTATCTATCTATCTATCTATCTATCTATCTATCTATGCTATAGTTAACCAGAAACTGCCAATTTTTCCAGTTGAGGAAAATTCAAGATTATATAGCGTTGGGCTAAGCTGATAATTGTGGTTTTGTGACTTAAATTCAACACATGACCAACCATCTTTATAAAATTAGTAACAACTTCTCTGCTGTTTTTTACTGCCATGACCCTTACCATTACCAGCCCAATCAATGTAATTAAGGTTCTACAACTAAAAGGTATCCAGACTGCAACAGCTCTTATTGAATTTCTAAAATTCCATTTTTTTTAAGTCAAGTGGTATTTTTTATGTAAATTGACAAATGACAAATTTAAATGTTTGCCCTTATCAAAGTAAACATAACATATTTGATCAAAATCGAATAGCTATATTTTGACTGAACACCCATTACCCATCGATCTTTAATACCATGGGGCCTAGTCACAAGATTTATTTGTACGTTTGTAGTACTACCAAAGTACTACAACAGTTTTATAAATGCTATTCTCAAACCTGTGTGCGAGTTTCCAATTTCACCTCGCTGATCTTTTTCTTGTAGAGATCTTCTCCCTGGGTGTGGAGTCTTTGCACATGTAAGTTAACACTCTTTTTTTACAATGTTAAATTGAATGCAATTTTAAATGTTTATAAAATGTAATTAAATCACTTTTCATAAAATTCTATATATTACTTTTCATAGTTATTAATGCATAATACAAATACATGGGAGGGTGTTGCTGTAACAGTGGATGGCCATGTGTGGTGCTGAGCTTACTACTCTCTTTTCTTCTATTATAACTTACACCCATAATATTGGCTTCACCCTCTTTTTCAGGAGGTGGAGATATGTATGTTTATACTTTTGAGAAACTTTACCCTTGGATTTTGTGAATAGCCAAAAGTAGTAAAGTCATTTGAAAGTGTAAGAGTAAATTACAGGTGTAAATTACTCACAAGTGTAAGTTACCTTTGTGAATAACTCATTAAAACTACATGTTGTATTTAGGTTAATTTTCAAATGCACAACTGACAAAACTACACCCAAAACTCAAGTAAGTTACTTTTGCTTAACTACTTTCAAAATTACTTATTTTAAGCAGAAGAGTCAAAGCTGGCTTTCATCAAGTGCTGATTTAGTTAAATGCTGAAAAGTTTAGAAACCTGCTTTTTATTTTTCAAAATCATATCAAGCTTTTGGTTGGATAATGTATCTTTTAATGTTCAGGGTTTAAATAAACAAGAGTTTGATTAAATAAGTGGCGTAAACAGGTTCTTGTTATTAGTCTTGAATATATATGAAAGAGTCGGAGATAGCGACTCTTTGTTATGATTAAGCCTTACATGGGTATTTAGAGCCTGGTAGGTGGCTGTCTGGGCAGCCAGGTCAGCTGAGGCCATGGCCCCCTATTCCCCTGGTGGAAGAACTCCTGCCAAATTAAGCTATCTTTGCCAGGCATACTTCAGTGCTTCCAATATAGCCACTGCACTAGTGGTTCCAAGAAAGGCGCAAGGGACTCCATCAAAGATACTTATCTTCGCCAAGCAAGTACCATACTTCTTGTACTCTCTGGGCAATTTATTTTTACTTTCAAGAAACAAACTCCTTAAGTGTGAGCTTATTTCTTTAAAAAAAAAAAAGAACAATGGCTTCAACATGTAGGGAGATTTCACCCTGTGTCTCGGGTCTATTGTGTGGTTTCTCTACCAACATGTCTTGCATAGCTACCCAAGGTAGGGAAAATGAGTGAGCGTCATTTTGACTCGATGGTCCCTTTGCCAATTATTGGTGCTGGTGGAGCGAGTGTAATGCTGACTCCTAATAGTGTGGGGGAATCACTAGTGTGGTGGGATGGGAGCAAAACCATTACGGTGGTGATCCCGCTCTGCCAAACTCTAAATGATTCTCATGGCTTCAATTGGAAATAACTTGAAATGTGTTTATAATTTGTTTGCTGATTAACAATGTACAAATCTACACGAACCTTTCAATCAAACAGCATAAGTGACTAAGGGCCTCATTTAGAGTTTGGTGGAGGGGTTACTCTGTCACAAATGTGACGGATATCCTGTACACCATATTACAATTCTCATAGGATATAAAGGGATCATAATTTGATGGACGGGACATCTGCCAAACTTTAAATCAGACCCTAAAATGATGTATGTCAAATGCAGATTCCTTTAGAGGAGTCCAAAAAATTACATTTGCATTTTGGTTCCAAATGCTAAATGTGATCTCATCTGCAGCCAAAACCTATAAATGGAATTACACCAAACATCACATGACATTAGAATTTTCACCAGTGGAGTGCCTTCGCTTCATTTGGTGTTTATCCGTTCAGTAGTTTTTGAGAAATTTTCACTACAGAAAGGCTTTGTGTGGGATTTAAACTATTAAAATTAGCAATTTCTTTATCAATAATTTACATTCATTACACCTAGAGAGGTTCATGGACTATCACTGGATCCAAATTTTGAATAAGAAATTATTCCAATGGAGAAATGTATCCCTTTGCCCAATGCCAGATAATGTATTCAAACCCAAGTAAACATACCTAAGCATTTTGACTGTCTGGTAGCAATGACAAACTCGTGGTTGCGACTACCATTGGGTGATGCGGTGCTCTGTGCTTGTATCAATTTAAAATAATGTAAAAAGGGTCATAATGGGTCTGGAAGTGCATAGCCTTGCTCCAGGCTCATCTGTGAGAGTTTTCAAAAGGACCTATATGGTCACAAAAATTAAAAAACAACGGCCACTTTTATTATGAAATTCAAAGACCAGAGGACATCTCCAGAGTTCTCAGGGTTATTCTAAATCCTTGGGTAATCTTCAAATGTGTCCCTCGGATATACAAACCAAATGTTGCCTAAAAACCCCACGAAGGTACATGAGGCAGGATGTTCTGCTTCAGGTCCTGTTCCCATTATCTGCTAGATGTCTCATGGTTGTGTGCAGAAAGGGTTGATTGTTCATGCAGGGATGTTTGTAAGGCCCGGCTGTTGGGGGGTTGGGCGATTGATGGCAAACCCCAGAATCAAATGGACAAAAACAGGCCCCTGACCGAAGGCTCAGTGCTGCATTTAGCCATGTGTTGTGGGGGCTGGCCACCAGATGGGCAGAGCTCAGTTCCTGCCTGAAGGGCCGATGTTCCAGCTCATTCATACTATATATGGCCAAAGGCCGTGCACTTCAATAGTGTGTCTCCCTTATTCGGATGGACACTGGGCTTGGCAACAATGTCAAGTTTAAGGCCAATTCCTACTGCACTTGCTCAAAGTTCTAGGACAATGAAGACTGGTTCTATGGACAGCAGATGTAGTATGTTATTAAAAAACACAAAGCAAACATTCATTCAAAAACCTTTATGTAGATGATGCTTTCATCTTCTCATAACACAACAATGTATGTTTTAAAAATCCCGAACACTTTCTTATAATTGGTTAAAACTACAGTCAAAGTGAAGGTCACAAACTAAAATGATAAATCTCTGAATTGGCCAGTTATTGTTAACTATACAACACAATAACTTGCCCGTCCATGAAAACCATAACTCACAAGTTGTTAGGCCATTGTGATCAATGTCTCATTCACCAGTAATTCCATCCTTGCTGATAAGACACAAACATCAGGTCACAGTTGCAACCCATCTCAAATACAATGAAGCCGAGAGCACCCATTGCCCCCGACAGACAGTCAGACTTGGGGGCAACACACTGGAATGGTACAACAGATTGAATGGGAATTATCATTTGAAAACAAATTTACAAATAATGTATTTCTTGACTCTTCAGTACCATACTGAGTGCAGATGCTAGAAGAAACAGTGTTGTCAATGGATCAGTGGATGCCTTTGGTGGCAATGGAAACTGAGTGTTAAAAACAAATATTTTCTTCAAGATGCCCTTAGCAGCCAGACACTCTGCCAAATCCAGGCTCCAGTTAAAAAAATTTATCAGAACATGAGAGAGCATTTTCTACCCACTCCTCTATATACACTTAAACTAAGGACCCTGCCGTCTTCTTTAAGAGTCACAGTAATTCCTTAAAGTTTGACACAGTTGCCTCACTGGTAATAAACACTAGCAATATGTGTACTCAATCTTGGCAAGTGTCTTTAAGCACTTAGATGCCTCTCTATTGAATCAGGTGCCTTGCAGTTTTTTTTTGTAATGGCATGGTGTTTAAGGTATGGTTGACTTAATTAGCTAGTAAACTGAGGAGGACCCTGCCAGAGTGAACGTTTTGGAAGATAAATGTGTTTCACAGAGTGCTAAATCAACTAAAGGGAACTTCAACAGGAGCATCAGGGGAGAGAGAAAAACATAAAAAAGAGAGAATCTCTGAGGCGTTAAATACCCCATAGTTCCAGAGTGGGGTTCAAAGTAACGGCACTCTCACAGTAACAAGTCCACAATCAGTCTTGAGGAATGGGGAAACAAATCTATTAGAGTAGAAAGAATTTAGCAAGAACAAATGAGAAAGAGATGAATCCAACTTCAAAGGACTGCACTGGAAATGTGAAAAGGGGCTATGAAATGGGGAAAATTGTTCTAATAAAAGAGCCTTGTCGATATTCTTTATATATGTACCATAATTATTTGTGTTATCTTTTTTATTTTTGGTTTTATTGTTATTACTAACATAACATCTGCAACTACTACTACTGATGATACTACTACTACGTAGTACCACTTGTATTACTTCTACCACTACTACTCCTGTTACTCCTACTACTACTTTTACTACCATTACTACTACTGCTGCTCCTACTCCTATTACCACCACTTCCACTGTTACCTATACCACTTCTACTACTAATAATAATAGTAATAATAATAATTAGTTTTTTTTGTTATTCCTTGAAATTTGACTGTTAGGGATTTACTTACAAGTCCGTCTGCACCAATGGAACATCACTTTTAGTGATGGTCCTGCGCTGCACACTGCAGGGCCATATTTCCAAGGCCATGTAAAGCCACCCTGTGTGGCTTTTCAGGGGCTTGAAAATATGGACTGAGGCAACACAGCACAAGTCATTTTCTCGCTTCGTCCTGCGACAGAGGGGCATGTCATGTGTGTTACGGTGGGTGTTTCCATATAACACCCATAGCATTTGACACATTTCCAGATTTGTGAGATTTTGTGAAGCTGGGAATGCGTCAAAGGCCTATGCCTCCCCAGGGGAGGTGTAAGGGAGGTGCAGCGAGGAGAAATTCCTTTATTTCTCCTCATTATTCCCCTTGCTAAGTGTGTTGCATTCTGCAGAACACAAAGAAAGAGGAAAACACCTCTTGTGATTGTTTTTGTGCAGGAAGGTGTCCCTTCCTGCACAAAAACAATCATCCCTGCATCGCAAAAAGGCACTTGCGTTGGTGCTTGGCAGCCCATTGTGCGCCAGTGCAGTGGAAAAGGACAGGAATGTGCCGTATCTTATAGAAACAGCGCATTCCTGCTCTATTCTTTTGGTGCAGGGCAGCACAGCAAAAAGGCTTGCGGAGGTGCCCTGCATCAAAAACTTGGAAATATGGGCCTTCGTTTTCCTCGGCATCAGCACCAGAGTGCCAGTTGGAAGACGTAGTGTCTTTGACTCCAGTAACAACCACTGGACATACACTGCCAACTCACTATTCCTTTTAATTAACCATATCAAGAAGATCAAAAGCACTATAAATAGTTAATCTTAAAAAAATGTAACATGTAATAATGAGCTCTCCGTATATGGTAAGATGCTTTGCATATGTTTTTGCTTTGCATGTTTTGAGAAATATATATTTTACAGTTCCAACACAATAATAATTCAACAATAAGATATACAGTATGTTTCTGCAATTAGATTTTAAAGCTATTACATTTTGTTGACAAAAACCCAGGTACAGAATCAGGTTTGCATCACTTTTTTAATGCAGATCTGAAGCAAAGCCCTTTTTGGAATTTACAAAACAACACACATAGCTATTGTGTTGCTTTATAAAAAAAGGTAACACAATGCGGTGCATTGCGCTGCCTTGTTTTACATTCCGTCAGAGAGGCTTTCTATGGATGGTACATGAATGTTCCTGTGCAGCCACCCATTGATTTTTCCCACAAACATATTACCATATTTACAAAGACTTGTACACACAAATTTGTGTCAAAACGGTGCACCTGCCTGCTGGTGTAAGAAGAAGAAATATCTTTATTACTCCTCATTATTTCCTCTTTGCATGTTTGCTGCATTCTGCGGCACATGTACAAAGAGGAAATATCCTCCAGGGATACATTTGTGTAGGAAAGTACCCCTTCCTGCACAAACAAATTCCGGATAACAATGCATCACTGTTGTGTAAGGGTGCCTGTATTGCCACTATGCAGCATATAATGTGCCTGTGAATGAAGAGAACAGAACTGTGCCATTTCTTTGAAGACAGGACATAGTTCTGCTCTCTCCAGGTGATGCAAAGCAGCACAACTTCTTTGCTTCCTGTGCTGCCGTACCTCACTTGTAAGTGAATCGGGTCCCCAATACATAGAAATATCCCTGCACAAGATAGCCTGAAGTGATATTCAGCTGCCACACACATTTACTGGTCATATTTTAGGGCAAGTACCACTAGGAGATGATCAGGACAGGTTTATATTAGCTCAGATCAAACCCTGCAAACAACAGGGCAAACTAAGGCAGCTGAGGGTACCTCTATGCAGGGCCACTTGAATTATGCAATTGTGCAGCTACTGCATTTTTTGCATTTGTATAAATTTGCCGTATTTGCCTCATAATCGATTATCTGCTACATAATATGCAGATTTTAGCAATTTGCAATTTGTTTCTAACTTCAGCGGTTGAAAAGTTACTGAAAACGGAGCAACACGTATTGCCACACAGTGGAAGTCCCTTTGCAAAGGTTGACTGGTCATCTCACTGCTGCTTGTTGATATATATCGGTGTTAAACCATTACTCATTAGGTCCAATCTATGCCCAGACAGTGTTAACAAGTGTAAAAATGACAAAATAATGAAGCAATACTATCAAAGCATAATTTGCCTTTTCTTGCCGCATGATTGTAGCCATTTCTGCCGCATAATTAAGCCCTCCCCTGCCACATAACTATAGTGGTTCTGCCTAAATTCAATACTTTTGGACACTTGGTCGAAATGAATGATAGCAACCCCTCCGAATAAAATCACGGTAATCTGAAAGATCAAACCCGTGTGCATTTTCCATCCCTAGTGTAGAAAATAGTAGGGCAGGCACAGAACTGCATCCTGTCTCATGTCATGGAAAGAAAAAATCGGGTCCATATTTTTGATATTCTCGGGCTTTTATGAGCTCTAAGAAAATTAAATGCATATTTTCAATTCCATTTTCTTAATGTCGGTATGCACGCCAAGAGGTTTGAAAGTAATACCCAGTAGGGAGGTCAAAATATGAAAGAATGTTTACCTGCTTCCCTCGTGTTTTTAGCACCCGCTCTGTGTCATGACTGCCTTTCAGCTTGATCTTACAGAAACCAGAAAAGTAAAATCATGTCCAGGAACTTATAGGTTGCTGTGCAGACACAGGGGGTCATTCTGACCTCGGCGGTAAAAGGCCCTTACCGCCGGTCAGAAGACCGCCATAATACCGCTGCGGTCAACCGCCACGGTCATTCTGATCCACAACGGCCAAACCTCAAAAATTCCGTCCTCCATTGCAGGCCGCCACATCAGCGGGCAGCGATAAACTGGAGATGACCAAACCTCCACCGTCACGCCAACAGAAATACGCCCATGCCATTACGACCCACGAATCCACACGGTGGTCATTCAAACGCGGTATTCCATTGGCGGTACACACCACCGCGGTCAGAATACACACACATCACCAAAACACAGCCACATTGGACAATTTGAAATACACACACCTGATACACATACACACACCACTCCCACACAATCAACCAACTATAAAACACACACCCACATCACCCACAAACCCCTGCGACCATAATTACTGAGAGAAGGAGAGAGAGACACAGCAGATAATCCAAAGCAAGACACACTGAGGCACACTACACCATCACACACACCACATAGTAGCACAAAGCACCACTCACCAACATACTTATCATCACATACACCACCCCACACCACACCCACACCACCCCATGGCACCCCAAAGGCACCCACGCTTTTCGGACCAAGAACTCCGGGTCATGGTGGAGGAAATCCTAAGAGTGGAACCCCAGCTCTTCGGCTCGCAGGTGCAGCACACCAGTATAGCTAGGAAGGCGGAGCTATGGCAGCGGATCGTGGACAGGGTCAACGCGGTTGGACAGCATCCCAGGAATAGGGAGGACATACGCAAAAGATGGAACGACCTACGGGGGAAGGTCCGATCGATGGTCTCCAGGCACAACATCGCGGTCCAGAAGACTGGCGGCGGACCCCCACCCACCCCTCCCGAATTCACATCGTGGGAGCAAGACGTCTTGAACATCCTGCATCCTCAGGGCCTCGCAGGAGTAGCCGGAGGAATGGACTCTGGTAAATCCAATCTCAACTACTATATCCCCCCCACCCCACCAGCATGCCAACCCACACCCCCACCCTCACCCCCAACCCCCCAGCACACATCCTCCCTGACAATGTCTCACCAGCACAACCCACCCATCCCAACACCAACTCCTGCATGCCAACACAAATCATGGGCACCCATCACCTAAGCATGACCACTGCACTAACCCCCCCCCCTCTAACTACCCTCACAACACCTCCCTCAAGGGAATGCCTGCACTGGGGGACAAGGGCACCCATAACATGCACGCTATTGCACACACAGAAACAATAACCAAACTCTCTTACCCCATGCAGGACCCGAACGACAACACACCAGCCAGGAGGGTCCAGAAGTGTCCATCCCACCACCGGAACAGGCCCACACTGAGGATAGCAGCTCTGTCGACAGTGAACCTGATGACCAGCCCGGACCATCGGGGACCTCTGGGCAGTCGGTTCCCCTCAGGCAGCCACAGGCCACACCAGACCCGACCCCCTCTGCCAACACCAGCACAGCTCCCACCCAGCGGGCCCATGCCTCTGTCTCTAGGACAGCTCAATCAGCGGTGTGTCCGCCACTACAGGGCACCCAGGCTAACCCAACACCCCAACAACAGGGACCTGGGGGCAGTGGTAGCGGGCACAACGTCCAGGGGACAGAGGCCGGGGGAAACCGGGCAGCTCGGAGGGCTGCTGTGCGACAGGGGGGGGAGGAGAGGCCCAGGGAACCCACTCTCCAAGAGGCCCTCACCACCATCATGGGGGCATACCACCACTCCCAAGAAACGATGGCGACGGTACTGGCCAGGTTCACTGAGATCCAGGCACAGCAGGAAGAACGCTACATGGGGTTCAGGGAGGAGCTGAGAATCATCAGGACCGCAATGGGGACCATCGTCCTGGCCCTCCACAGGATAGAGGAAGCGTTGCGGGACCATGGTGCACCACACAGGGCCCCTGTCACTAGGCCGGACCAGGAACAGCCTACCACCTCCGCCGGCGCTAGTGGACAGGAGGTCCCAACACCTCGACAGCCCCCCAGAACCCCACCTCCTGCTGAAGAACAACCACCCCGTAAGAGGAGCCTGAGACCAAAAAAAAAGACAGAGTAGGATGTCAAGACCCCCGCCAGCAGGACATACCCCCTCAAGTCTTCCCACTGTCCCACATTGCCACCCTGTCCAACCATGAACTGCCTATGCTCCATCCTTCCACAGGCAAAAGAACAATGCACCTGTGAGACTGAGAACTGGACTCTGCCATGGATATTCCTCCACCCCCACCCATCACCCTTAGAATCACATGTACCGATATCTAGCACTGTAAATAAATCACATTTTGCACACAAATCTGTTTTGAGTCATGCTGTATTATTAACAAATGTATTACATATTACTGTTCAATTTCTGTTCTGTCAATTAGTCATGACAACATACCAATGGCAATACGCTGTATTTCATGGGCGAACCAAGCAGAAGTCAGGTACTGAGTCAGACAGCACTGAGAAGGGAAGGGAAAGGCAAAAATTAATGAAAAACATCTGTGGGGAACTACAGAAAGTACAGATGCAGGAGGCTATAAGCAATTGTGAAATGGCGTGGGTGAATCTTACCTGGGTGTTACTGGAAATACTGTTGTATCACTCTGTCCCTATTGTCTGTGTCGTCCTCAGAGTCTTCCTCCTCTTCACTCTCCACAGGCTCCACGGCTTCTACAACACCACCATCTGGACCATCCTCCTGCAGGAAAGGCACCTGGCGTCGCAAAGCCAGGTTGTGAAGCATACAGCACGCCACGATGATATGGCACACCTTCTTTGGTGAGTACATTAGGGATCCACCAGTCATATGCAGGCACCTAAATCTGGCCTTCAGGAGCCCAAAGGTTCGCTCAATCACCCTCCTAGTACGCCCATGGGCCTCATTGTACCGTTCCTCTGCCCTTGTCCGGGGATTCCTCACTGGGGTCAGTAGCCACGGAAGGTTGGGGTAACCAGAGTCACCTATTAGCCACACAAGTTGTCTCTGTAGCTGTTCCATCACATAGGGAATGCTGCTATTTCGCATAACATACGCGTCATGCACTGACCCTGGGAACTTGGCATTTACATGGGAGATGTACTGGTCAGCCAAACAGACCACCTGGATATTCATTGAATGGTAATTCTTCCTGTTCCTGTACACCTGTTCATCGTCATTTGGGGGGACTAAAGCCACATGGGTCCCATCAATTGCACCAATGATGTTGGGGATGTGTCCAAGGGCATAGAAATCAGCTTTCACTGTAGGCAAATCACCCTCCTCTGGGAAAATGATGTAGCTTCGCATGAGTTTCATCAGGGCAGACAACACTCTGGATAAGATCTTGGAAAACATAGGCTGAGACATCCCAGATGACATGGCCACTGTTGTCTGGAATGAGCCAGTTGCAAAGAAATGGAGGACTGACAGAACCTGCACCAGAGGGGGAATTCCTGTGGGTTGGCGGATGGGGGACATCAGGGCTGGCTCCAGCTGGGCACACAGTTCATGGATGGAGGCACGGTCAAGTCGGTATCATAGTATTATATGGCGTTCTTCCATTGTCGACAGGTCCACCAGCGGCCGGTACACGCGAGGATTCCTCCTTCTCATCGCTAGTCCCAGCGGACGGTGCCTAGGAAGGAGAATATGGAGTACAGAGTCAATCCACTCACAGGTACGTACAACACAGCTTGCACAGTACAGGTAAATTTATGGTTTGATATGTTTGTATGTGTGCCATTGCAAGGCCTAGGCCTGTGTGACGCATTAGAAATTAAGCCATGTGGGCCCTTGAAATGGCCGATGCCTGACCTGTGAAGTGGGACAATGGGATGTGAGGTCACTGCGCTGGCGGGGCACACCGTGGCGGTAGGCGGTCGAAGACCGCTGTGCGAAGACGCATTGGTTAACATTGAAGCCTATGGGTTTCAGGAGCCAATGACGATGTGCGCCGGCGGTCGCGGGACGCACCGCCGCGGTACGCACCGCCGCGGGCGTGACCGCCATTTTCTATCAGCTCAATCATTCGAGACCTGATCATCCACAGGAGAGGACCTATACTGCAAGTGCTGCTGTGAACTCGGTCTGGAAGTGACAATGGCTGCTGCTACTGGTGAAAGGGCCCCCGCCTTCAGTTCAGAAGAGTTGGAGAAGCTCGTGGACGGGGTCCTCCCCCAGTATGCGCCACTCTACGGTCCTCCAGACCAACAGGTGAGTACACTCAGTGCACATTGAATGGGTTATGCCTGTGTGGAGGGGGGGGGGATGTAAGTTGGTGGGGTGTGGAGGGAATGGGGAGTGCAACGCACGACAGATGAGAGAATGGGAACCATGACAAGGTTGGGGAGGGGGGGGCATGTACTCCAAACATGCAGATATGTGACGGTTTCTCTTTCCCACCCTGTACATGTCAAACAGGTGAGCGCCCACCAGAAAATCGATATTTGGCGTGCCATCGCCGAGGAAGTCCGGAACTTGGGGGTCCACAACAGACGGGGCACCCACTGCCGCAAGAGGTGGGAGGACATCCGCCGCGGAACGAGGAAGACCACAGAAACACTGCTGGGGATGGCCTCCCGACCTAGGAGGGGTGCCAGTCGCACCATGACCCCCCTGATGTCCCGGATCCTGGCGGTGGCCTACCCTAATTTGGATGGGTGCTTGAGGACAGCACAGCAGACACAAGGGGGTGAGTATCCGCACATTCTCCTATCTGTATGCGCATTGGAGGCGTCTGGGTGGGGGAGGAGGGCTGTGGGTGACATTAGGCCCGGGCGCTCTCTGTAGTGTAGTCCGCTCCCTTAGGCATGGCCCTGTGCCCCCGCCCCCCACCTCTGTAGGGTGCCAAGTGCAGCTACCCATGCTCCTGCATCACCCATGTGCGCGTGTGTTGTCCCTAGACCTGTTTGCCTAGTCAGAAGTACTGAGTAGTGTACCCCAAGTTCGCGACTTAGTGCACGAGGCACCTGTGTCTGTCCTCTCCGCAAAGGGTATTGCTAAGGCATGCACTCAACTTTGTTTAATTTCTCCCCCCACCCTAAATCTTTGTCTTCTTGTGTTTTAGCATCATCAGGCGGAGGAGATTTGGCGTCAGAGCAGGAGGGAGCTGCAGGTCACCAGGCCCCGGTGGGCACTGACACAGACACCGAGGGCACCAGTGATCCGGAGGGCGAGGGGAGCACCACAACGGGGGCCGGTGGAGACACCAGCGACACGGACACTTCCTCGTTTGGGAGCTCCCTAGCGGGGGCGGCACCATCTGTGCCCCCCGCAACAACAGGTACAGCCGCCACCCAGCGCACCAGCACCGCCCTCCCAGCAGCCCCTCAGTCTTCGCTCCGTGGCCGCTCGGCCAGGAAGGCGCGCGTCTCCTTCGCCCCAGGCACCTCAGCCCCTGCCTCTGTTACCCCTGCTGCCCTCAGTGCGGAGCTCATTGACCTGGTGAGGACGCTCATTGTTGGGCAGACTACCCTTCTGAATGCCATCCAGGGGGTGGAAAGGGAGGTGCATCGGAGCAATGCCTACCTGGAGGGCATTCATTCGGGTCAGGCTGCCCATCAACGAGCGTTCACTGCTCTGGCCTCAGCACTGACGGCAGCCATTGTCCCTGTCTCCAGTCTCCCTCTTCTATCTGCCTCCACCCTTTCTCTGTCTCCTGTACCTCAACCTATCCCATCCACACCATCAGACCAGCCTGCACACACCTCAACACCCAAGGCCAGCTCATCCAAACATAAGCACCACAGAAGACACAAGCATTCACCCAAGCAACACACAGATGCAGACATATCAACAGTCACTACCACCTCTGTGTCCCCGTCCTCCTCGTCTCCCTCCTCCCTCCCTGTGACGTCTACACTCACACCTGCATGCACCCCAACATCAGCCAGTTCTTCCACCACCAGCAAACCCTCCACTACAGTCCGCACACCTACAGTCACCACCCCCACTGGCATTTACACGTCCCCTGTGTCCTCTCCCACTGTGTCTGTCACCCCCTCTTCCAAGACACATAAACGCAGGCAGACACCCAAACAACAGCCAACCACCTCACCACAGCCTACGTCCCAGTCACCTGCACCCAAGGACAGCACACCTGGCTCTCATACAACCACATCCTCTTCCTCCACTTCTCTCACCACTACTCCTACCCCTTACCTTGGTCCCAAGAAAAATTACCTCTCCACTTTTGACCTCTTTCCCTCCCCCGACCCACCCCCTCCAACTGGGAAAAGTCCCAAGGGCACTTCAGCCACCACCAGCCCAACTACTACAGTGCAAGTGGTGCATGGCATGTGGAGTCCACCCTTTGGCGGCAGTAACACTTCGGTGAGCAGCAAGGGGACAGCCAGCCCCCCCCAGGCAAGAGGACCCGGAAATTGAAGGGCCGCCGTGAGCGGACAGAGACGGCTGCCCCCAAGGAGGTGACTCCGGCCACTTCACCGGCCACAGCAGCCAGGGGAGGCAAGGGCCCGAGAGCCCCATCTAAGGAGCGGAAGGACAGCAGGGCGGAGAGGACAACCACCAGGAGCGCGGAGCAGGAGGGCCCCACAAGCCCCATCCCGGCTGCAAGGGACGACACCAAAGGGCCCAGGACTCACTCCTCGAAGGGGCCTGACACAGCACGGTCGGAGGGCGACTGAGCAGGGTGTCCAGGCCAGGTATGACTCCCTTGACATACTGCAAGAGCACCGCTGAAGAGGGCCCCGCCGTGCAGACAGGTACCGCTGAACAGGGCCCCGCCGTGAAGACAGGTACCGCTGAACAGGGCCCCGCCGTGAAGACAGGTACCGCTGAACAGGGCCCCGCCGTGAAGACAGGTACCGCTGAACAGGGCCCCGCCGTGCAGAAGAGCACCGCTGAAGAGGGCCCCGCCGTGAAGACAGGTACCGCTGAACAGGGCCCCGCCGTGAAGACAGGTACCGCTGAACAGGGCCCCGCCGTGCAGACAGGTACCGCTGAACAGGGCCCCGCCGTGCAGAAGAGCACCGCTGAAGAGGGCCCCGCCGTGAAGACAGGTACCGCTGAACAGGGCCCCGCCGTGAAGACAGGTACCGCTGAACAGGGCCCCGCCGTGCAGACAGGTACCGCTGAACAGGGCCCCGCCGTGAAGACAGGTACCGCTGAACAGGGCCCCGCCGTGAAGACAGGTACCGCTGAACAGGGCCCCGCCGTGCAGACAGGTACCGCTGAACAGGGCCCCGCCGTGAAGACAGGTACCGCTGAACAGGGCCCCGCCGTGCAGACAGGTACCGCTGAACAGGGCCCCGCCGTGAAGACAGGTACCGCTGAACAGGGCCCCGCCGTGCAGAAGAGCACCGCTGAAGAGGGCCCCGCCGTGAAGACAGGTACCGCTGAACAGGGCCCCGCCGTGAAGACAGGTACCGCTGAACAGGGCCCCGACGTGCAGACAGGTACCGCTGAACAGGGCCCCGCCGTGCAGAAGAGCACCGCTGAAGAGGGCCCCGCCGTGAAGACAGGTACCGCTGAACAGGGCCCCGCCGTGAAGACAGGTACCGCTGAACAGGGCCCCGCCGTGCAGACAGGTACCGCTGAACAGGGCCCCGCCGTGAAGACAGGTACCGCTGAACAGGGCCCAGCCGTGCAGAAGAGCACCGCTGAAGAGGGCCCCGCCGTGCAGACAGGTACCGCTGAACAGGGCCCCGCCGTGAAGACAGGTACCGCTGAACAGGGCCCCGCCGTGCAGAAGAGCACCGCTGAACAGAGCCCCGCCGTGAAGACAGGTACCGCTGAACAGGGCCCCGCCGTGAAGACAGGTACCGCTGAACAGGGCCCCGCCGTCTCAAGCACCGCTCCGCTGGGCCCCGCCGTCTCAAGCACTGCTCCGCTGGGCCCTTCCTGTCAAGCACCGCTCCGCTGGGCCCCGCCGTCTCAAGCACCGCTCCGCTGGGCCCTTCCTGTCAAGCACCGCTCCGCTGGGCCCCGCCGTCTCAAGCACCGCTCCGCTGGGCCCTTCCTGTCAAGCACCGCTCCGCTGGGCCCCGCCGTCTCAGGCACTGTTTATGGTTCACTGTGCCCACCACGCCTCCTCCTTGACCAGTGGACTCTGTAATCCACCTGAGAGACTGTGGCTTTGCACTCCCCAGGATGGTACAGTGGGCAACCCACCCACTGTAGAGACTTGAGAGACTGTGGCTTTGCACTCCCCAGGATGGTCCAGTGGGCAACCCACCCACTGCAGAGACTTGAGAGACTGTGGCTTTGCACTCCCCAGGATGGTACAGTGGGCAACCCACCCACTGCAGAGACTTGAGAGACTGTGGCTTTGCACTCCCCAGGATGGTACAGTGGGCATGGTGGCTCCTCGTGGATCTGGCGTCGTGGACTCATGTGGCTGTGGTGGCCCCCCCTTCCCTTCCCCCTGAGGTGCCTGTAGTTTTGACATCGGATGCCCCTGCAGTGTTCTCTCCAAAGGACTCAGGTCTCGTGTGTGGGCTTTGCCCTTGTTTCGCAGAACCTTGGCCCACGTACATGTTAGATTCGTAGGATGTGCAGGACTTGTTACTTCAGTGATACACTGATGTGTATATCTTTTTGGTTTTTGTAAATATTTTTCACGGTTGCTCAATTATTTCCAGGTGCTTTTTTTGTAAATGAAAATTTATTCCAAATTTGGTTGTGTCATTGTATTTTTAAAGGGTCTTTGTGTGGTGTCACTGTGACTTCCTGCTCTGCATTGGTGTGTACATATTGGGGGGGTCGCATATGTGTATGCCCGTAACCTTTCTTCCTCCCCCCTCCCGTGTGTCGTAGGTGCAGTACTCACCGTTGACGTCTGCGCCGGAGTTCGTACTCGTGGTAGATGAGCAGGTAGACGAGAGCAGGTATGATGTTCAATTCGGGTTCCATGCTGTCCGGATTCCGCGTGGAGTGTCTCGAGGTGAGCGTTTTCCATTGGAAATGTCTATTTCCGCCGTGTTTTTATCGGCGGTGCTCCCGCCCCGGAAAAGGTGGCGGATTGGTGGGTCGTGATAGGGTGGGCGGTACATTGTCTGCCGCCTGGCTGTTGGCGGTGACCGCCGCGCTGTTTGTTTGTTCCGCCGTGGCGGTCGGAGTGTTAATGCGGCGGGCTGTGTTGGCGGTTCCCGCCAGGGTCAGAATTGTATTTTTTTGACCGCCGGCCTGTTGGCGGGTTGGCCGCCGCTTTATCACCGACCGCCAGGGTCAGAATGACCCCCACAGTGTTTTGTTTTAATATTGTACATCGTGTGCTTTTTTATAGCTCACATCTGCTATCGGTGTGGTATCACAGCACATTCAGTAGAACTGGGAAGCCTTTCCAAACAGCTCTGGGTTTTCTAGGGCTAGGGCAAGCTTCAGCCTCTCTGTGTGGGAAGCACTGCCTGTTCTCCAAGTGCTGCTGCGGAGGTTGTGCTCCTGCCTACAACCCCTGCCCCTACAGCTTGTAACAGGGACCCGTGTCTCTGCGCAGTTGATTATTGGGCCCAGAGTTTGTAAACCTGGTAATTATGGGCCTAGACACTTTTGGAACTGTGGACGTTATTACTCTAGGTGACGTTTCACCGCTCGTAAACAGGGCCTAAAGGCCTTACTACGAGTAAACGAATGCTCTGTAAAGCCACCCCTTCCCCTTGACAGAGTAAAGCCACCCCACGCAGTTAGTAATAATTAGGCCATTGGAAACTCTTGGGGGGGGGGAAGGGGGAGGAATTAATCGAGGTTATAAATGGGACACTGATGGTCCCCCTAATTAATTGAGGAATTAGAAGTTCCGGTCTCATTACCCTTGGTTATTCCTCGTTACTCTTCAGTATTTAACCATAGGATTTTGGCTAAAGTCCACAGGATCCACAAATTTATGGTGGATTTTTTTACCCTCATGGAGCCAGTAACTCCTGGTATCTGCCCCATCAGGATTAGCAGGGCATCTGTAATCGACCCCTAAATGACAGATCATACCAGAGCCGGGCATGAGTATGGAATTTTCTGTCCCAGATGAATTACAATTATTCCGCTTGCCTCTGTGCTAGGTTTCTTTGCCTTTGGGAAGGGCACGCTGGTGCCCCGTGGCATATGGCACCCTAAACGTCCACTTGGTATTCCTACACGTGGCCCTGGGTGAAAAGCTCATAGGTCTGCTGAAACACTAAAATATGTTCTTCGGGTGGGGAGCGAGACGGGCATTTGGTTTTCCAAAGCAACTGCTCGAATCTTTCAAGACCGAGGGAAGGGACAAACATATCCTGAATGCCACTGCGCAAACTTTCTTCACTTTATGCACCCTAAAAATTATGGCTTTGAACGGTTATGGAGAAAGGAAAAAGATGCTGAGCATGTCATCAATATGATCTCACTTTGCATGTAATTCTTTTGTTTTGGGGTAAGAAATAGAAGATGTTCAGTCAGAGCTGTATTATCATGAATCAAGCGGCTGGTGATCAGTTACCTCCAAGGACTCACTCTGAAATGCCTGCACAGCCATTCTGACTGATTATCCATCAAGGGACATGTCACCTGTTAGGCTTAAAAAAGTAAAAGCAAGTTATGTGCATAAGATATATTACAAATAGAATACAATCGTATAGAACTGCTTAGAGAATAGGGCCATAGCTCAGGAAATGTGACAATAAATGCAAGTGGGAGCTCAAGAGGAAGAGAATAGAAGCGCAGGGACAGGCTGTGGAGAAACAGGAATATAATGTGGCGCAAGGGAAATACAGAGACAGCCAATGTAGGAGGAGGGCAGAGAGGAAAATAACAAGGGTGGGAGAGTGGGAGAGGATCCAAATAAGAAAAATAACAAAAGAGAGAAGACAAGTGGCAATAGATGGCAAATTGAAGGAGAAGAAAGTGGCAATTGTAGAGTCAGAAAGAAATACAAGAGAAAGACTAATTAGAGGATAGCCAGCAATATTGGTCCGTTAGTCAGAGTTAATAAGATACAATATCATGTTAAGCCACTGCTTCTAGGTATTCATCTCTACTGTGTCTACTGTCCATTTATACTTTCATCATAGCAATTTCAAGTTTCACTCATACTTTTTCAGACCCTGTTAGGGTGGAAACAGGGGAGGCAGGGCTACCGGACCTCAACTGTGGGGTTTGAGGACATTTGTGTCTGATGCGATTTGATTTAGGATTTATAAAGTGCACGGATACTCCTAGGAGAGTTCCTGCGCTGTATATAAGCAGTGGCGGCTGGTGATATTTGAAAGTGGCGGGCCGTAAAAGTTTGGGATGAGAGCCCGACTTTCATAATAGGAGTTGGGGGGGGGGGGATCTTCTCCTGGGAAAATTTTGAAAAATGGTGCATTTTCAAGCATATTTGAGAAAGCAAGAAGGTTAATAAGCAATTGTGAAACGGTAGTTGTGATGACATTAATAAAAAGATTTCATATGATAATGACGTAGGTAGCTCTTTATTCAGTATAAGACTGTCATATGGCTGGAAAATCATCAGAAGGTAGGCATCAGATAGTCTTAAAATGCCATTTGCAGCTAGTCATTATCCCTAAATTAGGGGCATTATTTTATCTCACAGTTTTTTTTACATTACACATTTGGTTAGCATATTGTCCCATTTTCCTAAAATTCACTTAACCCGAAATAGTTATGAAAGCCATGTAAACCCTCACAGTGGGTTTGTTACATTTAGGGTTAATAATCAAGTAACATGTATTGCTAAACAGACTATTAGACTCAAATTCAGCTGCACTGAACAAAAAAAAAATCAAGAAACATTTTTCAGCAAAAATCACTGGATTCTCACAAACTACGTTCAAAGTACCATCAGATTGCTTACCTTAGTGCAGTAGGTGTAGTGACACTTGAGGTCCAGATGTATGAGGGGCCCACTGCACACCAATGATCACTGTATTCTAATATTACCCATGGGGGTGGGGGGCAGGGGGCCCATGGCATCCTGGCTACGCCACTAAAACACACAGCTGAAAAAGTGGCCAACATTTGCAAATCAGGGTAGTTTTTAACTTGTAAAGACAATGTGCATAGGTGTTTTGTCTAGGTATTGGAGTCTGTTTATTTGTGCTTGGGGCTGTCAGTGTTTGGGGTAATATTAAACAAATGAACAGTACAAACTGATCCACTATACCATAAATTAGGCCCACAAACAGCCCACACACTGGCCTGTCAGACCAGCCCTTTGGGCACTGCCAAATTGCGCTATAGGCCGTTGCGACCCGGCCATCCTTTGCGAGTGCAGGCCAGTTCCTTCCTACCCGGATGAGACATGCCGCCCTTCCATCTGAGATCGTCCGGACCATTCCGCCTCTACTGAGGGAAAGCATGTTCTCCTGCCCGGCCTTTCCTCGGCGAGGCCACCCACATAATTTCCCTGAGATATGAAACCTCTCTCTAGCCCCTAGGGCCTTTGTAGACAAAAGCAGCCAGAGATTGACCCAGAGATCATCTAATAAAACCTACTAATACCACAAAGAAGCATGCGAAAGGAGGCCGCGGAGAGGTCTTCACTGGTGCATTACAAGTGTGGAGCACGCTTCTGGATAACTTAGGATGTGTTACCAAACTCATTGGTTTTAGGTAGCCCTTTAAATGATATATTATTATAAACATTCTTTCCCTTTGCTGTGCCATTCTTTCGTCTTAAACGTTATGTAAGGTCCATAACTGGGGGCGGTAATGCTGCTATCTTGTCTACAGGCTGCAGTGTCCCCTTGCACTCCGTTAGGGATGGCATTGTGAAGTGAGGGCCGGGGCAGCACTCCAATCAGAGCAGCACTCTGGTCCTCGGTGGGCTAATATTAGCACACAGTCAGAGTCCAAGTTAGTCAGAGGCTGGGCTCACGTCTCTGAGCTGCATCCATCCCCCAAATCACAGTCCTGCAATCAGTCATCTTGCTTGCACCATGCCTCTCACACATCACCCCCCCGACGTAGACACCAATCTCTCCACACTCCCACGCCTTCCCATGAAAGTGCCATTTTGACTTCATTTAAAAAAATAACTTAGAGTACTGCTAATTTTAAATCTATATCCCCTGTGTGGGAACAGTTCTTGGCACACAAAGTTAGGGCCTCTGTTTTCAGTTTCGCAATCCAAGTACACTGTTGATTTTATAAGGCACTGTAATATGGTACCTTAGCCCGACTCAGTAGAAGTTAATCAAGACCACGATTACCATAATGCAATAAATTATGGCACAGAAGTCCAGGAATGGAACCACTGTGCACCTCGCCACCATTATACCTGTTGCATTTCCTCGTCCTCACACACTTCACTCTTGCCTGCCCTCTGTGGTAGCGGGTATAGACTCTGTTTTAGTGTTTTGCTCACCCCGCTTGAGGATCTCCAGCACCGCGAGGCATATCTGAGGTCACTCAGTACGTGATGGGGGGGGGCACAGTCTTGGGTTCCTCCAGTCCCTCCCAGGTGTGCCACACTCCCTCTACCTCTCCCTCCGTTTCATGGGACCATCACTCTACCTTCAACAATCCCCTATAGTTAAAAAAAATGGTGTCTTTAATGCACCCCCTTTTGACCCCCTTCGTTCAGTGTTAAATTCACAGTGAGGCTGGTTTCAGATTTGGGGCCAATGTTATTTAATGAGGCACACCTCATCTTCCACAACGTGACTTCCTGCCCGGTCCCAGTCCGTCTTGGAGAACACCACTCATTGTGACATTGCCTCCAGGAAATGGAACTTGTGACCACCAGCTTGCCCTTAGTCCAACCCCCATGACTCCTGAGCCAATGTAGACACTGCTCCCTTGCTGTTTATATTAGGAAACAACATGAGAGCAGCGTGAGGATTGGCTCGGTCAGTTGCCGCCAACACTCCAAAGGAGACTTGGGGGCTGTGGCAGCAATTCCCTGGGCTCCTACACTGCAGCAGGTAGGCTAGGGTTCAAGTGTGCATGTCCGGCTATCTTAGCCAGCAGACATTTGCTGATCATAGGTTTCTGGAGAGAACCTAAAATGTACTCCTGTCCCTGAGATAGCATGCATCGCTGGAGTGGAGGGCTTTGTGGACCAGGGCTAGTGTTTTTAAAATAATTATTTTCTTAATTGGAAGCCAAAGGAGAGCCATCAAATGTGGGTATACATGAAATCTTGTGGGGTGGAGGGAGGGGAGGGGGTTAAGGAGAAACTGGGCTGCCAAATTTTGGACACCAGAAGCTCGTTTGGTAGGCAGTCAGGGAGACCTAGGTATAGGATATTTCCATTGGCAAGCCTGGACGTTATAAGAGCCTGAATGACCATCTTTTTTGCAGAAAAGGAAAGAAAGGGAAGAAACCTTTTCAAAGTGTGCACCATCCCGAACATGAACCTACCACAGATTTAATTTGTGGTGTAAAGGGGAGGTATTTATCAAATTTGATGCCCCGATTCTTAACTATGCCCTCTTGAGAGCTGGGAAGTGGGGTGTCATTTAGCCAAAAGGTCTGCCATGAATCTGGGATTTTAGAGCCGAAATGTAGCATTTCAGTCTTGTCGGCTGTTGGACATGGCCCTTCTTAGGAGATTTCCTTGACATTTTTTGCTTTTTCCTCCTTGTTTTGTGATGATTCTCTTTGCGCGGCCTTAGGACTCTGGGAACTTCCCCACTGTCCTGCACTGGGGAAGTGGCACGCCCCCCCTACACATGCCAGGAAGGGGCTCTTACATGATTGGTTCAGGTGCTGCACCCTGGAGTGCCCTGTAAAAAGGTACACCACATACCCCAGGCGGGTATGGCCCTGACTACTAGTGGGACATTGCACTGAGTGTGCCACCCACCAGAATAGCCTGTCAGGCATATATCTGGCCTGACAATGCAGGCCTGTGGAGGCACCGTTGTGCTTGTGCTCAGGTTGGCACTTCTAACTCTGTAGCCAATCCTGAGAGGGCCCTTCACTACCCCTAGAGCAGCCCCTGAAGGGCAGAGCATGTGGTAGACGAAAGGCTGGATAGGTAAACCTGGGTGTCTAATGCCCTCATAGAGAAGAACCCCCACAAGGGTTTGCCCTATCTAGGGGATCAGCTGTTCCCATAGGTTTTGCTGGTTCTCTATCCTGTGGCCTTAGGGCCCTGGCCACTTTCCCACTGTAAGTGCATTGTGAAGGTGCAAGGCGCCTTTCTTACATATGTTAGGAAGTGGCGCTTATCTTTGTGTGCGCACGTACACCTATGATGTTCTTAAACATGAGTCCAGCCTGTCCTAGCAGGCCCTTGTGTGCGCACTGTTACCTCTGGTGTTCATAAACATGTGTCCAGCCTGCCAATGCAGGCTTGTGTGTGCGCAAGGGCACGTATGCCTAGGAAGTGAAGAATACCCATGTGTGTTTTCACTACCTATGAGTGCTGCTCTGACCATAGGTTAACATGGAGAAAGTTTACAATTACTGCTAGCTACAATAGTGGATTGCAGCAGAGCAGCCTCATAATGTTTACTATCATTGGATTCGCCCTGACAGACCCATTTCTGTGGTAAAGGTGGTTTTGTCAATAATAACCTAGAAATGCCACTTCTAGAAAGTGGGCATTTCTGTGCTCTAAAACGCTTTTGTGTGCCTTTTAAATTTTACTCTAATCCACACTGGAGGCTGGGGCAGCAAATCTGTGCATTCCCCAGTGACAGCTCTTAACATTGGGCACACAACTGGAATGACATATCTCTGCCATTTCAGGGCTTTGGCTGGGTCGATTGGAAGGAGACTGCATGGATGTGGAATTCCTGTAGTCCAACAGCCAGGAAAAATTGTTGGGTGTCAAGGACAACAAGTTTTTCTGCCCATGTTTTTCTTGGGACAAGTAGGCCCAACCTCCTGCGGCACAAAACTTTTGGCTGCCAGTTTACATTATGGAGCAGAGAAAGGAATTGTCTGCAGTATATGTAATATTTGTGTCCATTTGTTAATAATGTTTGAACTTGTATTTATTGTTCATTAATGCAAAGCCTTTATTATTAGGGTGGGTGCTGTAAATAAACGTTGTAAGCTCGGACCGCACTACTGAGAAAGATTCCAGTAAAAAAATGTGTACACACACCTTTTAAAAGTGTAACAACATGAGGCTACGTATAATGCTCTCAGAATGCTCGCCGATTAGATGCAAATACTTGTAGAAGCGTGAAAGCAAGCTTGATGAATCTTTGCTTTCAAAATAAACTGTTCACTAAGAAATGCAACTAGGAAAAAACAGTTTTGCTAAATTACTGTGAAATGTTAAGTACAATTTCTTTGCAGCATCATTTAGTAAAATGTGTTGATGCATGGCAATAATTCCATGAAATATACATTATGGAAAATCAGTGTAACCAGTTTCAACAAGATTATGGGAAACCTGAAAATAAACAGGCACTGGTAAAGTCAATAGTTCTGACATTGGTGGTAAGTATTATGGCCAGGGCCACTGGAATTATGTGATTGTGCGACCGTAGTGATTTGCGCATAATTAAAGATGTGCCACCTTTGCCACATAATCAATCATCTGCTGCATAATCTGAAGATTTAAAAAAAAAAAAAACTGTTTCTTGCTCTAACGGTTCAAAAGTTACAAATAATTCAGAAATGCTTTGCCACTGAGTGGAAGGCCCTTTGCACTTTTCTATTGCTTATTGCTATATTTGGGTGTTAAACTGGTACTAACAAGGTGCAACCAATACCCACAGAGAGGTACCAAGTTTAAAAATGACAAAGTAATGAAGTAATACTATTATAAAATGTGCTGCACTATGCAGCATAATTTGCCTTTTCTAGCTGCATAATTTACTCAACCCTGCTGCATAATTAGATTCTCTCCTGACGCATCATTTCAGTGGCCCTTCTTATGGCTTTGTTAATGCTTGTCTTGCTTTGACATACTTTTGTAAAACTTGATTGATGTGGGAGCTGCCGTCCCCTCACCATTGTAACAAAAATTGGCACAAAGCAAAAGCACACATTGCCATATTAGCTCCTGGCACTGAACAAAACTGCTTTGTGTGCTGATATGCTCCTTGTGAAAGAGCAGGTTGCTGCCACTCACAGTGAGTGAGAGATAGAATTTTAATATGAACAATAGACCTTGGTTAATGCCAGACCTAATTAGGGTTTGAATTATTAAAGAAAGCCACAAAAGTGCACCCATTGTATATTTGGTTGCATTAGTGCAGATTTCCATATTTCAATTTACAGAAGTAGACCAGGAAATCATACTCCTAGAAAATATTTGTGGACTGTATTTTAGCACGACTAAATATGCGTGTGTAGATTTGCTATTGCGAAAATCTGTTGAGCATTTGGAAGTTCACTCTCTTTCTAACCACTTTTTTCCAACACTGGAAGAACCTTCACTTGAGCCCTTGTCAGGAGTAAATTTTCAACCCTTCTCAATATGGGAAAAGATGAGAGAAGACCTGGCAAAAACACTTAAAACATGCAAGTTAGTAGGTTTGGACAGATTCAAAAGGGCATTCCAACCCTTGAACTTTTGCTTACCGCTACCTCCAGCACCAGTATGTTGAGCTGCTGCAATGTGGCAAACTAAGGAATTGCTAGTATTCAAGCCCTATTGTAGCATTAGCCCTGGCTTAATTAGAGAGGCTAATATCAGAGCTCTAATGTAGTAAGATTGCTGCCATAATTTGTTTCAGCATGCACCGAAGGGACAAGTAGATTTTTTTACAGGACAAGTAGATGTATGAAGCAGTCTGTCCCATGGACAAGTAGATATTTTATTAAGTTCACCACCCCTGCAGAGGTTTTGACACTTGGCCTCTGGGAGCCATATCTTGGTCACTCTAAAGATTAAGGGCCAGATGTATCATTAATTCCAATAGCGATTACCAAATTGCGATTTTCTGAGAATCACAATTAATTAATCTCTATTGGAATGTATGAAACTCCAGGAGTTTCATATAGCGATTCACAAGGGCTCGTAAATGAACCTACCTGATTAATATTCATGCAGTAGGTCGCGATTTGCGACCCATTGCTAATGGCTACAATCACAGGGATGATGGCCTGCTGGGCTCAGCAGACCACCATGTCTGTGACTGCTTTTTAAAAAAGCATTTTTTTTTTTTTAATGCAGCCCATTTTCATTAAAGAAAAAGGGATGTGTTTAAAAAAGAAAATTGAAATGTTTTCTTTTCATTTTTTAAGAGTAAGCAGTGGCCCGTGCGACCACTACCTGCTCTGAAAAAATGTTTTCACATGCATTCACAAAGGGGAAGGGGTTTGCGAATGGGTTACCACCAATGTGAAACTGGTGGTAACTGCGATTGTTTTGCGACCGCATTCACCGTGACAAAACAGTTATACATACCTCTGTGATTCAGTATTAGGAAGGGACACCCTTGACATGCTTCTTCCTAATACCGATCAGTATGTAGTCACAAATCCAATTTGCGATTCAGTAACAAAGTACTGAATCGCAACTAGGACTTGATACATACCAAAATGCCTTTTCGCAATCGCAAAAATGTTTGATACATCTGGCCCTTAGATCTGAATTCCACTGCCCTATGGCAGACAGGACTGAAATTTAGGAAAGACATCTGTGGTTCAAAGGGGAACGCTCTTAACATCCCCAACTTCAAAGGCACACTACAGAATAACTACTGCTGTCACACTGCTAGAGATATGCTTGAGGGGACACAGGACCGGAGACACTGGACTGTGTAGTGCACACTGCCAGAGGAATCTGTTGTGGGCGAGTAGTAATTACTGCCCTTGGATGGGAATGTGTACCCTTCGTGAATAGTCGCTGGCCTGGGCTGACTGCCTGCTTCTGTGTGGCACCCTGAAGTGTGCTCTCCAAGGACTTGTTGGCTTGCCCCCTGCTCTCTGGTGGATGTCTGAGGGACATCTAAGACCTCCCGCGAGGGACCTACACCTTCTGCCTGTGACACCTGGAGAGTGGTGCCATCTTAAGTGCCCACATCGTCTGCTGGATTCCACCTGGTAGTGGCAGGGTGAGCGTGGAAACAAGTATTGTGCTTGGAGAGCAGATTGCCTGGTGCAGAGTCCTAAAGGAATTGCCCGTATTCCAGGAGTGTGGCCCTGCATCATGGGGCCTTGGCACGCATAAGCGTCTTGTAGGTGGTGAACAGATGTACCAGTTGCAGGACCCCACGTGGCCTGCATCGTCAACTGTGCCGCATTTAGTTTGTATGACACGCTGACTGTATGCTCATTGCTTGCGGTGTCTGATTCATAGGTAGTGGTCTTTGGAGGTGGGGTGCAGCCATAGCAGTGCCCCATTCTACCTTGTGTGGCACCACTGAACTTGCGCCTGTGAATGTGTCTGGCATTGTCTGGGTGACTCAAGTCCTCACACCCCAGACGTTGTGCCTCATTTCTAGGGAGGTACGGAATTGGGAACTTTTCATTTGTGTGACCGTAACTGTCTGGTGTGACTCAAGTCATCACGCACCAGACGTTGTGCCTCATTTTCAAGGAGACACAGCATTGGTAACTCTTTGTGTGCGTGACCGGAACTGTCTGGTGCGACTCAAGTCATTGCGCATCAGACGTTGTGCCTCATTTCCAAGGAGGTGCTAAATTTGCTGCTCTGCACTGTGTGTAATTGGAGTTGTCTGGTGAAACTCAAGTGCTCGCGCACCAGATGCCTTGCCTCATTGCCAGGGAGGCGCAGGGGAGCAAATTCATGTTCCGGAGTGCTCGGATTGCCTGGGTGTGACATTGTTCAATGTTTGTTCTGTGTGGCGCCACATCCTTCTGAAAGACTCCCCTCCTTCATATCTTACTCATTGATTGCTCCTTTTGATGCACTCAGTGCAGAGGACCAACTGCCATCTCCTCACCTGGCCCTGACAACTCCTAGATGCCAGGTTGTATTGACAAAATGGGCTTGGGTGGTGAGAGTAAGTGAGTGGGCTACAGAACGCTTCTGAGAGTGATCGGAAGCAGGTCCCAAGACGTGGAGACCCCCTTTATGCTTTGCAGAACTGGCATATGCCTGGTGGCACATTGGGGCGACCTTTGATTAACTTTCAGAGGGATGGCCAAACCTCCATATGTACAGCTGCCTGAAACTGCCTGTTGTCTATCCTCCCACCTTTTTCCCCAGGACCCTGAATAAGTGTGACTCTGGCCAAGATCGACCTAGTGTCTGGAGAAGGGAAAGGTTTCCTTCAGCTTCAGTCCATTGGGGGTGGGTTAGTTGAGGTTAGCTGAAGAGTGGAGGAGGGTGTGGGCCTCGGGTTCTGTGAGTACAATATCTATTGACCTGCCAGATATCAGTACACCATATTGGAGTGCTGTGTGTGTGTGTGTGTGTGTGTGAGTGCGTGCCATACGAACCTGTCTGATATCTATAGCACTGGGTATCGGTGCTGAGTGAGTGCGTGAGAGTGACCTCCTGTGATCACAACACTGCACGGCGGTATTGCCCTACACATTGATTCTTGATAAAAGTGTATGGACATTGATTTTACCTGTGCCGGCTCCGTCCCACAAAGCTTTTTAAAAGCGATATTATTACCTATGTAGACACATTGCCGCTATCGTTGTGAACCAGGGTGCACCCTATAACTGTGTGGGATTGAATTAGAGTAATTTGGTGGGTCTTGTGCTGACAATGTTTTCACCATATGAGGGTCCTAGGGGTAAAGTAGGATCTTTCTTAAAGTGTGCATATTACTGATGTCATATTAACTTGGTTGGGCCTAGAACTGCTAGTGATATTTCCAAATGTCATTTATGCCCAGAGATACATGAAGTTTATGTTGTGTTAACTAATGTGTGTTGAACACAAACTTTCTTTGCAAACACCTCTTGTGAAGTCGCTTTTGTGATGCTCAATGCATTTGTTGTGTGAAAGTATTGTGCCCATGCTTGACATATTGCCCTGTGATAAGCACCCAAGGGTGAGCTCAGGTTATACAGTGAGTGTAATCACCCACCCCTGTCAGGAGTGATAGGTTCTGCCTGGGTAGGGCCTTGCCTCAGCCAACCAGAGTTTGCCGCCTCCAACATTGGCATTGCATTTCAATTGATTGGCAGTCATCCAGTGAAACACGAGTAAAAGGCATTTTTTCACAGCCTTTTACACTATCTCCTCTCCCTTTCCACAGGTAAACAACATTTGCGTATCATCAGCAATGAAATCACCTTGGCCCCTAAGGCCCCAGCTAGCATGGCTAAGGGAGTAAGATAGACATTAAATAAAGTGGAGCTGACCCACTTACAATCCATGTGTTTTTGAAGACAAGTGGGACATCCAAAGTTCCTGACCTCTCCATTCCAAGAAAGAGGCCAGCAACTTCCAGGTCATTCCACCAATCCCAATTGATTGGAGGTGGGTTAGCAACCTTGAATGAGGGAATGTCTTGAAGGCCGCTCATAGAGCTAAGATGATCAAGACGGCCTTCTCCCCACTGTCTAAGGGGCATTTAATGTGCTCAGTAGCCTCTGTCAACGATGTCTCAGTACTAAAATTGGGTCTGAACCCAAACTGGCTCAGGTGCAGTAGATGATTAGTTTGAAGATATTGTGAGAGTTGCTAGTTTACAAATTTCTTCAATACCTTAGAAAGAGCAGGCAACAAGGATATTGATCTGTAGTTTGATTGCACATTGGGATCAGCCGAAGGTTTTGTAAGCAAGGTCAACATTTTGGCTTGCTTCCATTTCACGGAAACAATTACTTTAAACAACAAGGCATTGAGCACTTTTCTAACCATAGGGTTAATAGTTGATGCCCCTAGTGCAAGTAAGCCAGGTGGGCACGGGTCAGATGGTGACCCTGATTTTAGACCTTTAATAGCAGCAAGCAAACCCGAAAAGAAATAGGGAGGAAATTGCATTCTCTATGGTAGTCTTACTGCTACATGCTACTACTGGTGGACTATCTCTAATCTGCGAGTCTAATAGAAGGCTTGCTTGATTAGTTGTAATTTTTTTCTGAAAAAATGAGGCCAGCTGGTCACACCATTCAGCTGAGAGCCGATGTCCTCTAATGGAGGCCTTGGGCTCGTGAACATTTTAACCGTTCTAAACAAAAAAATCTCTGGACTTGTTGCCTGACTCTTTAATTGTTTTTGCTAGTGTTACTTCTGCTTTGTATTTTAGTGCCGCCTTATAGATACCTTTTTCATTGATATTGCATTTATTTCGCCATTGCCTCTCTAACATTTTACAGTGCTTCTTCTCATTCCAAAGATTCTCCTTAAACCAAGGGGCAGATGGCTTAGTTCTAAACATGTGCATGCAGAAACCGGTGTAAGTTCATTAGTTGTCTTGTGGATTCACTCCTCCAGTCAACTGACTCATTCTATTTCTGCTATCCCTGACAGAGAGGGAAAGCTCTCTTCGAGTAGTATGATTGAGGTCCAATGGTTGAATTTTATGAAATACTCTTGTTGTAGCTTGGGCTCTCTCCAATTTGAATGGTGCTCTTGCAGTTTTTAGCCAGCTGAACTTGATCACATAATGATCCGTCCATACCAATGGCAGAGGTTTATCTAGGTGCATCTTGATATTAAAAAGATATTTGTCCAAGATATGACCTTCCTGAAGTGTTGAGCTGAACAGATGTTGGTTAAGCCCTAAGGAAGACATTGGGCCTCATTACACCTTTGGCAGTCCCACTACGGTACCACCAAAGCTGAGGGGAGGATGCCACTGTCATACCGGTGGCATCTGCATCCCTGTCGTATGACAATGTTCCTGCTGGGAAGACCAATAGGAACTTTGTACTGCAATGTTTCTGCAGGGCTGACTGGTGGGAACAGTGCTACGGAAAGGAGCCGAGGCCAATACTGTAGCAACCCAGCACCCTCCAAATGAGCACTGTCTGCAAAGCAGACAGTGCTCATTCTGACAATACTGGCCAGTGGGGCCTCTCTACTGCCCATGCTTTTCGCATGGGCAGAGCCCCCTTGTGGTCCCTTCCACTGCCCATGCCATTGGCATGGGCAGTGCAGGAATCCCCTTGGGGCCCTCAGCAATGGCTTACCACCAGCCTTTCCATGGCTGGTTCCCCACCATGGAAAGGCTGGTGATAAGTGGTTTTGTGATCAGCATAGCAGTGCTGAGTTCAGTGCCGCCGTGGCTGAGTCAAACCACAACTGCTGTCAGCCCATCTGGAACAGTGTTCCAGGTGGTGACGATGATCCCCTGGCGGTCTGACTGTCAAGACCGTAATGTGGCGGTCGGACCGCCTGGAGTGTGGCGTTCCCATTGTCACTGCAAGTCCGGCTGTCATTGGCACGCCAGACTCGTAATGATCCCTGTAGTGTCTAAAAGTGTAACCACCTCATTATCTGCTGTTTTATCCATGTGGAGATTAAAGTCTCCCAAAACTATAAAATGAGCATACCTAAGGGTCCAGGAAGCAAGGGCAGTGCCCAATGATCTAAGAAAAGGTCTCACATATTCATGTGGTCTGTAGCTAAATGCTCCTGCTACAGATTGATGGGGGAAAAGGGAGAAACCTAACCCTTCTGCACCTTCCAGTTTCTCAGGAGGGATGGGCGTGCAATCAAGCTCATTTTTATGCACCATTGTAACCTCCTGCTTTGCCCTTGAGTCAGTCTTTCCTGAGGATTTTGTAACATCTATGGACAATTTCCATTATAATGTATTAGAGAATTCTGTTACAACAATATCGTGTGTTTTTGCAGCGAGCAACAATATGTGCAGAATATTCCATCTTTCTTGTCCCCTTTATTTGAGTGGTTGCCATTGCCTTTATCTCAACTGACCAGAAACAAAGGGGTACACTTTTTTCCCTAGAACAAGAGTTATATCACAATTCAAACAAGTGTTCCACTAGCAAGAAAACATTTAAGGGAAAGCTATGATAACGAGACATTGAAATTGCATTGACATGCCATGTAGGCCAATTATTCCCTTCCAAGAAAAGAATTACATGCACCATATTGCTAACATTGTAAATGTATATTTTTCAAAACTGTTTTTGAAGAAAAAGGATGTGATGCAAAAGACAGCTCAGTGAACAACTGCTAATCAGTGAACCATAATCCCCATAACAATAACATATATATTCACAATATACAAATAATGCACCAGGCTCCCAATACCCTTCAGATTACTTAATTCAGGGATTAAAACCAAAGATAATAATGGATAAGAGTGTGTATTCAATAATAAATATTAGGGGTGGGCGAAAGATCTAGTTGACGTTTCAACCCCCTAATTAGGATGAATTCTCAAGGTTCATCACCAGGACAAAAAAAAAAGTAGACACCAGACCTGAAATTTTCATGAAAGAAAACCCATCCACATTTCTTTCTGTATAATCTATGATGAGGTAACTGCAGGCTGAACAGATGCACGTGTCATCCACGTCAATGTTCAGAAACCAGCCCCGGGATAGAATAAATCAGTTCCCAATGGAAGGGTACATGGGTGGAAACAGCACACCGGGAGGTGGAACCGCCTCATCCACTTCAGTATTTATAAACAGGGTGCTGGAATTTTCTCCTACCCCAACGTGTCTTATCTGTGTCCATGTTCTAAGCAAAAACTGGGAAGTAAGTAATACCCTCCTCCCAACACAGCTCGTCCCATCTACATCAGTGCGCTTAGATGAAAATCAGGAAATTTATCTTTGTCTCAGCTGAGGAGTTTGGTGCCCAGTAACAATGAGGGCAAGCAAAGCCATCCTTCAGTGTGAGAGGGTAACAGTGCGGAGGGAGTGCATTGAAACCTAGAGGCCAAACTGAACAATGCATCATGTCCATAGATTACATGTGGCCTACCTTCTGTAGAGTCATAAGCAGAGTAGCTGGCCGCTTCCGGGACACTGACGGGCACAAACGAGCTTGCCTTATGTGTGCCTTCAGTGCACCAGCGGTGTGCCGGCTGAGAGCATCTGCGCAGCGTCTCTGATTGAATACATGTGGGCCAAAAACTAGAGTGTGCACGGCCAAAATGGCACCTCTCGCTGTCCCAACGAAGGAAAAAAGCTTGATTTCAATTGCAAACAGTAGTTCTTAGCTGCTCCCACCATCCTTTAAAAAACACACAAGTCCAGGGGCTCGTCCTACTCTGGCCCTGGAAACTACGCCAGGTACAATAATTTCCGCATTTGACTCTCAGGATAGAAAGGACGAGCAGACACATGCTCTCAAGGAAGGTATGTGGGGTGCTCAAGCTCAGCATCCAATGATCCATCAACAGACACAATTCCAATGAACAGTTCAGTGCTTGTGTTTTCAAAGAAAGAGAGTACTTTTACTCATACTGTTGTACTAAATATTACACAATACAAATTGTCATATAATTTACTGTCCTAGATGTGATTTGTATCCAAGGTGGAGCACTTCCAATCCCTTCTCTAATGCCTTCCAGCTGACTCTCTAGCCACTAGGTTGCCTCCTTGTGAAATCCGATAATTAGTTTGGAACAAGTGTATTTACAGCCTTTTTTAATTCCACAGTCAAATGTGTACTCAGTTTCCAGTCTTCTCAACTCAGTGTAGTGGGTTGGCAGTCCTTATTCTTCTTTCAGCAGCTTAATAGAGTCTCAGGAGTCTATCATGGGGAGTTCAGTGAGTAGCAAGCCGGCCGCCTACGTCTTTTCATCATCCCAGCCTCTGCTACTTCATGCCGCGTGCTGGCAAGTGAGCAGAGCAGGAAGAGGCAGTTTCAGATGCTTACTGTGAAGTGGCCCCATCTGGTCTATTACTGATGTAGCCCTATTAGGGCAAACATTGGTTGTGGAAGTTGTGGTCCTGATCAGACCAAAGGTAGATGCCTCCCAGGCTGGGCCTACAATGATCATGGCAGCTGTAGCCATATCTCGACCTAAGGTCATCACAGTAGTTATAGCCACTGTCCAGGCCCATGATGACCACAGGAGTTTCAGTCCCTCATCTTGTAAAGCAATGACCACTGCAGCTGCAGCCCTGACTGGTCCTACAATGGCAATGGAAGTTGCAGTTTCTGGACTGCCCCTTGACAAATGGTACAGTTCTAACCCACCTTGCCCTTGGGTGGTCAGATCCTTCTTGATGTGCCTGAGCTACTGGGGACATGCTGACCCTCTCTTTCCTGGACAGTCTCTCCTCCTGCATGGTCAGGCCAGCTATTTCCTTCTCTTACCAGGCAGGGTCTCATCTAGGTGTTTTAGGAAAATCCAAAGCTTCTCCAGGAGAAAGTACAGACTGAAGGTGACGTCCCCTTATCCCTGGGTGACTGGCTGTAATGCAGACACCAACCATCATTGCATAGCAGTGCTTTGAGACCCCTATGGAACACTCCCTTGCCATGTTCATGAAAGAACTGAAACAGGAAGAAAGTGGGGTGACTGGGTCCCACTTTAAGTACAACTTCTAGGGAGGAGATATGTGTTCGCTGTCCACTGAATTGTAGGACTGGTTTAGGGTGGTTCTTCTTCCAGATATCCCCAATAGGCTGCTCCTTAGACACAGTCTTTGGCCTAGATTTGATGTAAGGCAATGCTATAGCAAAGGTGCTGTGCTGCCTTCTGTCAAAGGGAGAAAGAAGAAATGTATCATATCTACTAAGATATGGTGCATTTTTTCCCAATGCTGGTGCACTTTTGGCATCTATGCGCTAACGTGCACACCCCTACGTCATAGTGCAGGGGTGTGTTCTCTGAAGCATAGGGTTTGTACTGGAAAGTGTCCCTTCTAGTACAAAAACTATGCTTTGAGATTTTTCCCACTTTGTAGGTGTGCTCTACAGTGCAGCACACATTAAAAGTTGGAAAAACAAGAATAAATGAAAACATTTCTCCTCGTTACGCCTACCCTGAAGGGGGGCATGATTTTGGCATAAACACCTGTTTATCAATATTTTTAGATATGGAGTTGCATCATAGCACATAGGTGGTTTTATGGGAACACCCATGCACCACGTGAAACCACCACAAAGTAATGCAAAGCAGAGCAGAGCAGAGAATAGCACAACTTTGCGTTAATTTGGGATACTATTCAATGCAATCCTGATAGGCATTGGATGGTAAATCTCACTCTGCTGTGCTTTTGTCTCAAAACCATTGCAAACCTGGTACAAAGCCTTAGTAAATCTGGACTTCTGTGTAGAATAGCACCGGGGCAATCCCCTTCCTGGCAACAGAAGCACAATGAGGTGGGTGATGTCTGAACCTGGCCTATCGGAGTAATCAGGAGCAGGCCTCCCCTAGAGGTGTTTTGACAACATATTACATAAAAAATATAGTGATATATAAATATCATGTCAAGAATCTCGGAATGTTGAAAATATCGTCAACAGGAACATCGAAGGTAAAAATATTGATTTATGTGTTTTTTAATATGGTTGCAAAAATAATTGCTTTACAAAATCTTGTTTTGTATAATATTGTTTGTGAGTGTTATTTTATATGCCATGTATTGTAGGTTGTTTGCTCTTATATGTTTATTATTTGTTTTATTTGTGTTTTTAGCAAGATCATTTATTGATTATGAAATTTTTGAAATTTGTCTTTTTAGTTGTAATAATGTATAACAATAATGGATTTATATTTTTTTCAGAAGTGGAATATTGAGTATTTAGGGGACATCTTTGGGGAGATTTTTAAAAAGTGGATATTTTAATATATTAAATTGGTATTGTAAATGTTCCCAAAAATATTTTGTTACATTGATATATATTTATAAAAATGATGTAACATTAATTGAAATATATATTAATTATATTAAATGTAAAAACAAGCATTTTATTGTAAAAATTAAAACACATATTTAAATTACAAAAATTGTGTTAAGGTTAAAAATATATTAAAAATTACATATAACTAAGTAAAGTAATTTATATTTTTTCATTAAGAATTTAAAATCTTTAATCTTGTGAAAAAATATATAAAGAAAATATTTCAACATTTTTTATGTTGAACATTATAAAGTCACTGTAAAAGTATATATTTTAAAATGTTTATTTTAAAAATTGGTTTAAAATATTTTTTAATTTGACAATTATGAATTTTGGATTGTGATTTTATTTTTTAATTTTACGGTTTCAAGTTTAGGAATGGTGGTACATATTTCAAAAATATATTGACTATTAATAGTGATAAAAACATTCTTTTATATGTAAAAGTTTAAATATGAATATATAAGTTTGTAGTTTTGGTTAGTGTGTTTTTAAGTAAATTTGAGCTTATTTTATAGATTAAAATGATGTGTGAGGATGGAAAATTGATTGTGTATATACAATATTTAGTCTGTAGCACCTTGTATAAAATGTTTTAGATTGCAGTGGAAATTTCAACCCTTTAGGATCCAACACATTACAGAAATTGGGTTACATAGGAGTGGGAATAATGCATTTCACCCCTTTTAGTGTATAACAATTTCCCCAAGTTGGGTTAGATGAGAGTTTGAATAGTAAATGTCACCCTTTAGTGTCCAATACAGTCTCCAAATTGGTATAGATTGGAGGTGGAATAGTAAGATCACTCTTTTAGAGTCCAACACCTTCCCCAAGTTGTTTTAGATTATAGTGGGAATAGTAAATGTTACTCCATTTTAATGTCCAACACCTCACCACAGTTGGGATAGATTGGTGTGGCAACAGTAAATGCCACCCCTTTAGTGCCCAATGTCTTCTCCAAATTGGTGTAGATTGGAGTGGGGTTAGAAAATGCCACCCCTTTAGGGTCTAACACTTTTTAAACTATGGTTTATATTGGAGTAGGAACAGTAAAAGTCACCATTTTAGTGTTCACCATGTTCCCCAAATTAGTTTAGATTGTAGTGTGAAAAATAAATGTCACCCTTTAGTATCCAACATCGTCTTTAAATTAGTTTAGATTGCAGTGGGGGTAGTAAATGTCACAATTATAGTGACCAGCACCTTCTGAAAATTGGTATAGATTGGAGTGGGAAAAGTAAATGTCCCCCATTTCCTGTCCAACACCTTCTCCAAATTGGCATAGGTTGGAGTGGGGATAGTAAATGTTACCCTTTCAGTGTCTAACACTTTCCCGAAATTGGTACAGATTGTGTGGGAATAGTAAATGTCATCCCTTCAGTGTCCATCTGCTTCGCTAAATTGTTTTACTTTGGGGATGGAATAGTAAATGCCACACTTTTCGTGTCCAACAATTTCCCCAGATTGGTATAGTAGAGTGCGAATAGTAAATGTCACCCCGTTAGTGTCCAACACTTTCTTCAAGGTAGTTTACTTTGGAGTGGGAATAGAAAATGTCACTCTTTTCTTATCCAACACCTTCTTGAAATTGGCTTAGATTGGAGTGGGATATTAAATGTCACCATTGTAGTGTTCAACACTGTTATATGTTGGGACTCTAGTTGGCAGTGGTTTGCACCCTGTCCAAGTAGGGATGCCCACACTTGAGTAAGAGAGACACACAGCTATGATAACCCCTGCTCACCTACTTGGTAGCTTGGCACGAGGAGCAGCCAGGCTTATCTTAGAGGCATTGTGTAAATTATTTGTACATACACACACACACACACACACACAGTAAAGACACTACAAAAAGGACTACACACAAGTTTAGAAAAATAGCCACTATTTATCAGAATAAAACAAGACCAAAATGACAAAAGTTCAACATACACAGGTAAAAATATCACTTTTTAAAGTTTTTAAATGAATCTTAATCCATATGAACCAATGGTTATATCTTTTTAGCACAAAGTTCCTGGGATGCGTCTAAAAAAAATGATGCCGGCTGCAAGGAAGGTGAGGCGCTGAAAAGCAAAGCAATGCAGCAGTTCCTTAATGCGCATGGGGGTGATGCATTGATTCTTTCCTCGTAGGAGAGGTGATGCGTCGGTTCCTTACTGGCGGAGGGGGTGATGCATCAATTTGTTCCTCGCACTAAAGGCAATGCATTAATTTCCAGACACACAGCCTAGGATCCTTACTGCAATGCGGGGTCATTGAGAAATTGACACCCTGGGAGCGGTGCATGGAAAATGTAGATGTGCTGTGTTGTTGGAGCCACGGTGAAAGAGGTGCTGCATCGATTCTGCAGCTGTGAGACAGGTCCTGTGTCAATTTTTCTGCCACAACTTGTCAGTGCATGGATTTTCTTCCTAAAGTCACTAGCTTACACTTCCAAGGGCCCAAGGACTAGACTTGGCACCACTTGGCAAGTCAAGACTCTCAGCAGAAGAGCCCGGACACTGGCAGATGAAGGTCCTCATTATGAACACGGCGGTGTTAAATGCTGTGTTCATGCTGGCGGTCATTTAACTGACCTCCAGCTTACCTGATGGCAGCATAAAGAACATTCTGCTGGGCCGGCGGGTGGAAACATTGTTTCTGCCCGCCGGCCCAGCTGAATGCATGGCCAGGACATTGCCGGTGGCTCCACATGGAGCCGCCGTCAATGCCTTTGTGCGGTGGGTGCAGCTGCGCGATGGGGCACTGCACAGGGGCCCCTGCACTGCCCATGCCAAGTGCATGGGCAGTGCAGGGGCCCCTAGGGGGGCCCCAGAGCACCCCTTCTGCCAGCCTTTTCCTGACAGGGGAACCCTCCAGGGAAAAGCTGGTGGCAAAAGGGATCATTATTCGAGGGGCAGTAGCCCTGCCCTGTCGGATAATGATTCCCTCCACCGTCAGGCTGCCTATCAGAGGCAACCTGGCGGTGGAGGAGGGCCGCCATGTGTTCTTTATATGGCGGTTCAGCCCACCATGCCGGTTGCGGTCTTTTCATCCGCCGCCGGCATGGCGGGCTGAACCGCCGGGGATCATAATGACCCCCGAAGTCTTTGATGTCCCTGAGACTTCTAACAGGAGGCAAGCAGGGCTCACCTCAGCTCCATTTGTGTGACTGTCTAGAGTGAATTCACAAACAGCCCAACTGTCATCCAGACCCAGATGTGCATTCCACAGCCAGGCAGAGGCACAGAATAGTTAATCAAGAAAACGCCCACTTTCTAAAAGTGGCATTTTCAAACTTACAATTTGAAAACTAACTTCACCAAAAGATGTATTTTCGAACTGTGAGTTCAAAGACCCCAAAGTCCAGATCTCTATCTGCTCCCAATGGGAAATTACACTTACAAAATATTTCAAAGCAATCCCAATGTTACCCCATGGGAGAGATAGGCCTTGCAATAGTGAAAAACAAATTTAGCTGTATTTCACTGTGAGGACATGTAAAACACGCTAGTACATGTCCTACCTTTTATAGACACTGCACCCTGCCCATAGATCTGCCGTGAGCCTATCTTAGGGGTGACGTACATGTAGTAAAAAGGCAAAGGTTAGGGCATGGCAAGTGGATGCACTTGCAGATCGACCTGGCAGTAAAAAACAGCACAAACAGACACTGAAGTGGCAGGTCTGAGACATGTTTACAGGGTTACTCATGTGGGTGGCACAATCAGTGCTGCAGGCCCACTAGAAGCATTTGATTCACAGGCCCTGGGCACACACTGCGCACTGGTTTAGGGACGTACTGGTAAATCAGTCATCTCAATCATGTATAAACCAATCACCAATACCATTTAAACAGAGAGCACTTGCACTTTAGCACTTTTCAACAGTGGTAAAGTGCCCTGAGTCCTAAAGCCAGCAAAAACTAAATAGATCACACAGTCAAAATAGGAAGTCAGAGGTAAAAGCTTTGGGGATATCTCTGCAAAAAGGGCCATTTCCATTGAACACCTGTTCCAAATTGGGTTAGATTGGAATGGAAATGGTAAATGTCACCCATTTAGTGTATAATACCTTCCCCAATTTGGTTTAGGTTGGAGTGGAAATAGGAATGTAACCCATTAGTGTCTAACATTTTCTTCAAATTTGTATAGATTTTGGAGTGAGAATAGTAAATGTCACTCTTTTAGTGTCCTACACCTTCCCCAGATTGTTTCAGATTGGAGTGGGAATAGTAAATGTCATCCCGTTAGTGTCCAAAGCCTTCTCCAAGTTGGTATAAATTAGAAAATGAATAGTAAATGTCCCCCTTTAGTGTCCAACACTTCCTAAAATGGTTTGCTTTGGGGTGTGATTATTTAATTTTATAACTTTAGCGTGAAATCCTTTGTTAGATTGTATTTGTATATGGTATAAGCAGTTTGTTTTATTTAATTAGTATTGTTGGTGTTCAAAAATATATCAGAAAATAGTTTTATGTTTATATAATAAATATTATTATTACGACATATTTTTATAGAATAAAGATGTAACACATTTTTCTCATTGTATTTACGTTTCCAAAGTTTGATGAATATTCTTACATTTTTAAACATATACATTTCAACTTAAAAAGACACATGTATCTATATATTGCCAACCTGGAATGAAAAAATCAACCCCTGACACATATTTTGCTATCATTATTACTCTTCAGTCTTCAGAGAGGTTTACCTTTGTCCAGACACAATGGAGCACCCAGTATAAGTTAAAACAATAGTGGTTCAGGCGTAGAGTGATTCATTTATATACATTTTTGCAAAATCATGTTAACATAACGTTTATCAGTATGTATTAAATAATTGTGCATGTTTTACAAAACTATTTAATTTATAATTTTAATTTTTCAAATTTTTTACAACATTTTTTAATGTTTTGCTTGTTTACTAATTTTTAACTTTTTAATACATTTATTCAACATTTAACATTCAACATTTTACATTATTTTACATTAATTTCTATGGTGAGATCGTCTTTTTTTAGTTTCATTTAACAGCCATTTTTCTTCTATTTTGAGGTCTATTTGTGTCATTATTCATCCTTTTTACAGGATCCAGGTCACATGAAGGTGCTGCTGTTCATTGGACCAGGTGAGTCTTTTTTAAGACTTCTTAAGGGTTTTGAGGGTGGGGGTATAGGGGGAGGTCTAAAGGTTAGTTATAGTGTTGTTTGTGGGTTTTTGTACATTTAGTTGTATTTATAGTAGGGTTTTCACTAGTGTGTAGTGTGGGGTTTTTGCACTCTGTTTTAGTAATGTATCATTATGTTATGTTACATTATGTTTTGCTACATGTTTTATGATGATTAAGTGTAATGTATATGTATTTTTCGGAATGTAAAGTGTTTTGTGGGTGGGATTTCTTGTTTACTTTACACATTTTTCTCTATGAACATGTCCTATGGGCATTGGGAGTTACCATTTATTTTAGGAAATCCATTTTGGTTTATTATAAACCAATATTTTTTACTTTGATTTCCTGTTTTTTTTATTTCCAGGAGTGTTTATTTTTTTAACATATTTTGTTGGTAGAAAGGGCTTTATATTAAAAATTGTAGGTGATAGCTACCTCTATGTCAGGGACATATGCTAGTTCTATCATTTTTTATTTCAAAGGCAAAGTGTCTGTCTTTAGCCTCTTCAACACCTAGTGCAGACTGTTGGAGACTTCTTCATAGGCTTTTATTCAAATCATAGTAACAGCCTTGTATGGCTGTTTAGGGGAAACTTCATAAAAAGATGTGAAACATGGCTTGTGAAAATTCTATGATTATATTTTTTCTGGGTAGCATTTTTTTGTTTTATGTTTAATGTATTTTAAGAGGTTACAGTGAGTGCTAGTTTGTTTACTGGACAGTAGGGCATATTTAAAAAGGATATTACCTTTGATATTCACCATGTATGGGACACATTTTTAATGTCCCATCCATCATCCAGGTTTGACGATGGCATAGTTTTAGTGAGATACCTGCTTTAGAGATAAATAGGATTTATTTATCATTGTTTAGGTTGTCATATAAAAGGAAAGGTTCCTCGTTATGTGTCATTGTTAAATATTAAGGTATTTGTGTGCCATGGTATCTTCTAGGGGCAGGAGGAGTATCACTGGTGGCTTTTTTAGTTTGGCAATTAAAGGTCTTAAAGGGGGTATGTGGTAGTTGGCCTGTGATGTGTTACGGGACTTTAGGTAGAATATCTTTTAGGATTTTGGTTGTGGGTTTCTGTGTGGTAGTGCTTACCTTTCTTAAATTCTGCAATATCTCCCTTACTTCTATTTCTGTCACATTTGGGAGGTGGTTGTTTGGGTTATACACTCATCTTGTGCACTTTTCTGTCCATGACCTTAACTTGGTTGCAGGTGTAACCCATTTATGAATTAGTAAATGCTTTCCTTTCAGGGTTGTTATATATTTGGCTCAATTTTTCATTGTATCTGGAAATAGTGAAAAAGTATAAATACATATTTTCGAAAAGTTTATACGCTTGTTATTTACACATAAAATTAGGCAACTACTTCTATTTGTTATATTTATAAGTATGTTTTTTTAAAAATGTTTCACATTGTTTTGCACCTTTTACATTCGAGGTATTGTAATGTGAAGCAGGTGATTTCTTTACTGTTCGAAGTAAAATAGTTTAATTTTAAATGGTTTATTTGCTGGTAGTTTGTAGAGGTTGAGATCATTATGTTTATTTTAACTCGCTTTAGGGGTGAGTTTGTATTTTGAATAATTTGTGTATACTTACTTTGTTAAATCTTTTTGCAGGTTTGTAATAGTTGTTTTTCTGGCATCTTATCACTTTTTGAAGTTGTAGTGTTTTCTTTCAGAAGGTACATGTAAAAAGATAGAAATTAGAGAGTGTTGTCAATTATTTGCTATTTTACATTTTTTACTTTATTTATGAGTAAGTTTTAGTTTAAATATAAGTTTTACTTAAATTGTTTGTCTGATTTAATTGGTTAGGTTCACTTATAGTTTGATTTTATTCGTTAGTTTAATTTTTTGTTTGAATTTCTTTTTCAGCTATGTCCTTTTATGGTAAATGCTAATGCATGTTTTATTGATAATGTTTGATATATAGTTAGATAATTTTGAATATAATTTCATATATATATATATATATATATATATATATATATATATATATATATATATATATATATATGTTGCTATAGAAATGTTTGTAGTTAATGTAAATTGTTTTTGTTATATTGTTCTGAACTTAGGTATATATTTTATTGGGGTGAATTGTAGATATTTTGGTGATATCATATTTTTAATTGAAACATAAAATTTTTTTTATTTTTCTTTTAATTTATTATTTTGATTTTTAATGTATTATTTTAAAGAATTGTTTTATGTAAAAAGTGCTTTTTCTATATGATAATGTCATTATTTTAGTGATATTATTGTAGTCAATTTTGTTTGAATCAATATGTTTGGCATATTATATGTTTGTTTAAAGGTGACATTAATTTTGTTTCTGATTTTATTTTTTATATCAGTAAAAACTGATATTTATATTCACAATATTTGTTTTCTCAATATTTGTGGTTTTATTAGTTAAGCAAAGGAAGGTGATATTTTTGCTAACGATATTCATATTTTGATATTGTATACAAGAATATTATGCCAGATATCCCATCTAGCAACATCCTCAACTCTCATAGACTTCAGTCTGTGGAACTTCACATAGTAGGGGATGTGGCTGAACCTCTGGGCGCATGATTAGATTAGGCTGATGTTATGACCAAAATGAAAGTCAGGATAACAGATACACATGAAGTCGAGCACTCAGGCCAAGGTAGCATGCCTGCATAGCATGCAAGGGACATTCCTGTCATAGCTCAGTTCCACCATTCTTCACCGTACCCCCTCTTCAGCTTTATGTTTTAATTTTATGTTTTTATAGTGTGGCACTGACCATTGGCATGGGTGACAGAGCACTTACCGTATTGTAAAAACTTATTTAAAACACCACCAAATTTAAATTAAGAAGGAGATTTACTTACAAAGGAGAAATGTGTTACAAAGCAGGTAAAAAGAGCTCCTATATTGTTGTATAGCTATTGTAGCCATATTTTAGACACATTATTTTAGCAAACTAGGCCTGTTGTTGTGCACTTTATCCCAGTTACATTTTGTTCAGCATTGCTTTATTTTTCTAGCATTAGCCACATTTGCATGGTTTATTTTCTCTATTTATTTGTTTCTTTGCCTAGGAAAGCATCAAGTTCTTTGCACTGCACTCTGTACTTTCCTCAAGGCTACAGTCAGATAGGGTTGCCAGCAAAAGTGATACACTGTGTCTCCAACATTCACATAAACATAAACATTCTTACGTGGGAACCTTTTCTTAGAATATCAACTGTTTTATTAGAAAAACACTTCTTTGTCCCATACACGTTAGAGGAAGATTCCAGCCGGATGACCACAATTGCATGCTGATTGCTGAATGTCTTCGCTACAGCTGCTTGCTTAGACTGCAGAATCCCTGGCCTACATGGGGACCGTGTCTTTTTAGACAACAGGCTTCCTTGCTCAGGTATGAGGAATTATGTCTTCCGAGGGGGGAAACCTGAAGGGCGGAATAGGGTTGATCACTCTGTGCTCTAACATGGCATCGGTAGGAAAAATATACATATCATTCCTAGTGACAGTATGCTGAGACTCTTTGTGCTTCACACTCCTTGTCACAACTTTGCTTTTAGTGTGTTTTATCATCCTCGTTATTGCAATAGATGCCATTTTATCTAAGATGCAGTTACTTCAATAAACCCTTATTGAACTATACTCTTCTTCTGTTGGTTTTTGTCTGTGTGAGACCAATGTATCCAAGAGAAACGGACGAGATTGGATCGACCACAAGTCACCTGAGGAGTCCTTCCTGTCATGCGCCCGGTTGCCACAATCATCCCTGTGTTTGGGCAGAGATGAGGCGCAGCTAGTTAGCCAGAAAACCCGAATTAGGCCAACAGGTGTAACATGGTGTGGAATTGTACTCAGCACCCCGCAATTCAGGTGATTCTGCCACCCAAATCCAGCAGCCTCATTAGGATAATGAGAGCCTACGTTACATGGTGCTACCAACGTTTGGTCAGGCAATAATTTTCGGATCCTCCTAAGTATCTCTGTCTCACTATGGCTAAAGGCACCTCAATACTATATATGGAGACGTCTGTGGTATTGAGGATTTTCTCTTCAGCTAAGTAGGTAGTACCTAACTAAAAGGATTAATCCACACTTGGTGTCCTTATCTCTGAACAAACACCTTTACCATTATCATGACGAACCCGCAACAGGTAGCGATTGCAGTAAACATGCAACCACACTTCACAGCACATTTATTGACAAATGGCCTTACAGGCCGGGGGGCAGTCACATTTGTTGTGAGGCTCATCTGGCCTAGAGAACAGAAACATTTTATTCTTGGGTCACTTTTCCAGCAGTGGATGGGAACACAAATACATTTCCTCACTACACACCTGCAAACATACCTGCACAATACAGAGCTTATGCATATTTAGAAATACCTCTATCTTATCAAGAGCATAATAATTGGCTTGATGGCGCCCTACTACATACAATATTACACGTTAGGTTAGGTCCTTTGAGCAATGAGGGCCCGACCTGGCCTTTATTGGCCACATATATACTGCACCCTGATACAGAGCTCACTGCGATATACAGACTGTTAGTACAGTTTGTAATGTAAACATTTAATACAAATCCAGAACGTACTGCCCCAGGACATCCACATGCAGTTACACCAGGCATTAATCCCACAACTGTACATTCGATCATGGGTAAAGTACCCTCCTAGCAGGAGGAAATTCTGTTTTGGTTAGCTCAAAAATAAATGCACTGGAAGCAGTCTTTCCCCATACAAGTATTCAGGGCAAACATATAGTACTCACTACCACCAGGGCAGACGGACCAGCGGGCCAGATACAAGCATCTCCAACCCGGTGATCCACCCAATACCGCCGGCGGTATCAGGAGTCTCCTTTCTGCCAGGGATTTCGTGGCAGTAGCACCGCCATGAAATCCCTGGCAGAAAGGCTACTGGCGACAGGACTTTGCATTCCTGTTGCCGGTAGACAACCCCCTCACCCCTCATCAACCCAAGAGCCCGACCCCCCTTTCCTTACAACATTCCCTCCCCCCACCTCCCCGAGCCCCCAGAAACTCCCCGCTCCCAGTAGTGACCCCCCACATACCGCATACATGCTCCCACCCGCATGCACCCACAGACACGCACACCCTGACACTCACTCACAACACCCTTACACTCACATGTACACACACACACACAACACCCTCCAAAACCATACACACATACACTCACACATGCACAACCCCACTCACACACACACACTCACTACATTCACCCCATTGACACGTATACACACTCCATTTCCCCACCCCTTCCTTTTCCCAACATACATACTTACACAACCCCCACCCCTGTCTACATGCATGCACACATGCACCCCGACCCAGCATTCACATTCACCCAAATATGCATCGCCATCACCACATTTACACACAGACACACAGGCATGCACGCACAAACACTCCCTCTCCCCCATTCATGACATGCATACACACACTTACACACATCCATTCACGCACCCCACTCCCCTCCCTTGAGGAGGACACTTACCTTGTCCAACGAGGTGCTCCTCCCTGAGGGGACGGGACACGGCACTCCCACCACTGGTAGTGCCCCACCATCAGGACACCGCCAGGCCGTATTATAGGTCGTAGTACGGCTGGTGAAGTCCTTTTGGCGGGACGGGGCTGGGCTGGTGGTGGAACCACCTCTGCGCCTCCGACTGCCAGTACGACTACTGAACGATTTCTGCCCAAATTGTGTTGGAAATCCTTCAGTACTCATCATATGGCGGTCGGAAGACTGCAAGCACTGGTGGTCTTCTGATGCCTGTGGCTTCGGCGGTCTTAGGAAAAGACCGCCAAAGTCATAATGAGGGCCAGAATCTTAGAAATAGAGACAAAATAAAAATGCCTGACAGATATCAATATACTGATACACACCAATCTCGTTCCTTTCAGGACATAGCAAAATGCAGTGAGAGAGGTGGGTGGTCAGAGCAGCGAAAAGAGTATGTGAAACCAAAAAAGGACTCACAACGCTCAGCTGAAGTTTCTGTTAGGAAAGAAGAGAAACTTCCCCAACAAAAATCCCATTTCAAAACAAAAAAAGTGGCAGCAGTTGCAATACGATATGCCACCCAGAAAGAGGGCTTTACTGAAGAAAAAAAGTGGGTACTGGAAGTGCTAAACAGTACAGCAGAGGTCACAATAGTTCACTGGGATCTTCTAGAGCATCTGGGGGTGAAAGCAACTGATGACTTCTTACAAGCTGAGACTGTGGACATGCGTGTCTCCATGCCCGACAGGGAGTATAAAGTAACTATACAGTTAGAGGCAGCCATTGAACGCACAATCAACACTTCTTTAGGGACATGTCGTCACCATTTATGATATTTTACTGGCCAAAAAGGATTGGCTACCAGAATCTGTCCATGATCTCCCTTATGGAGAAGAGATTACTGAAAAATCTTTTTCACCCCTTGTTCCCAGAAAGCTCGTAGAGATTCACGCCATTAATTGGGCAGTGGCTCAGGCACCTGCGTTATTCTGCAACCCCGTAGAGTGGGATAAAGATTCTCCCTATCATTTAATGCCAATTAAATCCCAATGTCAACCTCAGCATCCAATAAAGCTTGAAGCTAAAGCACCCGTGAGGAAAATCCAGAGACAGTTAGAATACCAGGGCGTAATTGAACCCTATGTCTCACCAATGAACAATCCATTGTTCCCCATAGCTAAACTCAACCATTCATACAGAATAGTCTTAGACTACAGACATTTAAACAGTCACACATGCACATTTGCTATACAAAATACACACAGCACTTATGAACAATATAGTACAGAAACAATTCAAAACGACCCTGGAGATATCCAATGGGTTTTCTGCCAAAATATAGTACCTGAAAGTAGGGACTTAACAAGTTTCAGCGCTTTAGGCTCTGAGAAAACATTCTGTCGACCCCCACAAGGGTACAACAACAGTCCAGGACTGTTTTCAGCTCATGTTGCATCTATTTTACATGACATTGACCCTCAGGCGTTGTCCTACGTGGATAATATCTACCTTACAGATGACGACCTCATGCAACACATAAGACGGGTATCCCCCACATTGTTGTAGGATTTGCCCAAATAGGATACAAATTAAATGTAACTAAAGCAAAAATAGCCTTCCTCAGTGTCCTGTTTTTGGGATACAAGTTATCAGATGAAGGCAAGAGCCTGGCACCCCAAATTTTAGAAAATGTACACAACTGCGACCTCCTAACACCATCAAAAAGCTCCAGTCTTTATTGGGCTTTTAAAATTTTGTCAGAACGTATATTCCAGACTATGCACAATGCATTAAACCATTATATGACTTGATGTGTCCTGACGTTTCCAGTAAATACTGGAATGTTGAACACATATGCATTCTAAGAGCATTACAACAAGCCTTGCTTGCAACAAAACACCTACATCCAATAGACAATAAAAACACCTGGTCATCAGAGTAATTGCTGGTGCCATTAGTTTCACCTACATAACAATTAATGAGGGTGAGACTGTCCAAATAGCATACAAATGACATTTATACTCTACAGCAGAACAACGCTTTGCTCCCACTGAGAAAATTCTCACTGCTTTTCAGATGATTGTCATCAAAGAGAGACCTCTGGCCCAGGGGAAACTTATCAGTGTTGTATTCCCCCATACCGGCCCTTCAGTCTGTCACCAAAGCTAGCATTCCTAACACTAAAACATTACATCCACGTTGGATTCAATGGGCCACTGATGTTGACTATATTTTTGACTCAAAATTACAAGCTCAAGAAGTTTTTGCAATATGAACTTGAATACCAAGTTCCAGCAAACACCTTCCTTATTGAACAATATCAAACATTTATGTACACTGATTGTTCAGCCCAACCAGCAATAGGCACAAAACATCAATACTCTGCCGCTTGCGCAGTCATGAGTGGCTACATGAAGGAGGGTGAATGTAATCTACAACACACATACACGCAGACCTTAGGGGACTGCACGGCACAATTAGCAGAGCTGAAGGCTCTGGTGATGGCACTAGAACACACGGATCCTGAACAGCTGACGCTGATTGTCTGTGATTTGTATTATTGTGTCCAGTCCTTCAATGAATATCTGCATTACTGTCGCCAGAATGGGTTCAGAGATTTAAAAGGAAACACCATTAAACACAGACTTCTATGGGGGAAAGTAGCGGATCGGAAGGAAACGATACCTACTGTCCATGTTGTACATACGCTAGCACATCAGCCTTTTGGAATACACGTTGCAGGCAACACCTTGGCTGTTGAAGCAGTCAAATCAGCAGTAGCTACGGCTTCTGTTGCTGCAGTAACTCATTCTAGAACAGAGACCAGTGTTTCATCATCAAATTTTGTTCTAGAATGAGTTACTGCAGCAACAGAAGCTGTAGCTTTTCCTTAGTGAACATTTCCACTATACCAATACTTGATGGGTTAAAGTATTATTTGACATATATGGCCCGATGGAGGTCATTCAACTTCCGTATGTATTCAAACTTTCAATGAATGATTTAATTACACCGAAGTAGTTTCTGATGATTGGGATGTGGGATATGATGTCCGATTTGCTATATTTTACAGTTTTTGAAAATGAGGATGTGTATCAATCCAAAGAAAACTATGGAGCTATGTTCTATTATAATTATTATGGACATCATTTTATCCGCAGAGCAAGTACCCCAAAAACTATTTTTAATTATACACAGTGGAAACACGGTCTGACTCCACCAGTGGGGAGTTCCAAAATGTATATTGAAAAGTTTGCATATTTCTCTGGGCAGAATGTTAAAAATGCTGAGTCGTATTATTTTAAATTGCCAGTAATGGAAAGTCAACATGTTTTATTGACAGATCCAAAATTAATTTATTCTGATTCCTTTGTTTCTCTGTTAGCTATAGAAGGCTGTGATTATTGGTTGAAGTCAATAGACTTGAAAAGTTTTGGGGAACTAAAAATTGGCAAATAAGGGGAAAGGAAGCTTTATTTAAAGCATGCCTGATATATGTTCAAATGATATTTTTAAATGAAACTATACAACAGACAAGTTGTTTGACTTGGCTAACGTTAAGGAATTGAATGCGCCCAGCATTCCAGCCCATGCAAAATTCTATAAATGGCAAAAATATATAAATGCATCTGAAGAACAGCTCAAAGAATGGGTCCAGAATGGAAATGTAACACATCATTTGCACATCCTGGTGGATGGTAATTGTGGCCAGTAGACACCAATGCGTGCCATACACATTTTGTAAACTCCACAGGGGTTTTTAGAACAAATAGGCCGGACCCTCGCTATGTGTCCTCAGAACACTCAGGTATAGTGACAACATACGGGGTAAGGAAACCATGCCAGCAAGGGTTGAAACGTTCACTAGATGCTGTTAAAGAACACCTCAGTCTCCTGTCAAATGATAAAGATTTACAGGATTGCTTGTTAGGCCCTAGAAGACAACGCTGAAAGCGCTTCTTATCTGCAGTATGTAATGAGATCTGGAAAGTTTCTCAACAAGAAGCTGCTGCCCAGTTAAGGCAAACAGATCAGTAAAATTTACAGAAAGCATTAGCGGTTGTAGATAATGGTATTAATACCTTGTGTGACCGGATATAAACTTTAAATAATATTGTTTCTTCTGCAATAGACATAGTACAGAGTGAAATGTCATCTTTACACCATGGACAGAGTCAACTAAGGTCCATTATGCAGTTAGGTTGGTCACTACAAACATTGAAAGCAGGTTATGTTCCCTGACAACAGGTTAGCGCAAGGGATATATTTTCAACATTTAATTTAACGCGATAACAACAAATAATGGCTAAGAAGGAAGCAATTATGTCATGCTTAGCATCAAGAAATCAGAAAAGTTGCCTTTTACTGTGGCTGAAATACCATCTGCTGACTGGTTAATACACAGGTTTAATAATCTGCCTATTTCAACACTTCCATCCACATCCTGTTTCAAACACATTCCAGTAGGCAGATATGAAAGGCTGGGAAATAGCTACATACATGAGGTGTGGGAGATTCCCTTTTCGTACAAATGTTTCAATGGCATGAAAGAGGTCTTTCTTAGCGGCAGTGACTGTGAGACTTCTGTAAGCCATTCGATGGTTTGTAAGCAGCTGTCCTTTCACTGGCATGTAATGCCTCAGCAGCGAACTTGCCTTGCTATCTGAAGGGAGTTCTGGTCCTCTTTATTAGACCTGTGTTCCAGGTGCTCTCAAATGGTAGCTATGTGTTCTTTAATAGAGTTGTTGTGGAATGCAAGCCTGAATAGCTTATGTCATTTCAGTTTCCCAAATTGTCACTTGTTGTGGGAATGTCCTTTTTGTCCCTACTGAACAGAAGGAAGAAGCAGAGATTTGGCCTCATATTGCTACATCAGATATGAGTTTCGACAACTTGAGCAGACTCAAGGCTTTATTGTTTCACAAACCTTTTGCATTTACATCTGCGTGCAAGACCTATGCGCTTCAGGTTGCGAGGTCATCTGCAGAGATATAATCCCTTTTAAGTACAAACTTTCTGAGACTCTTTGGTGAACTTGTGGGACGAATATTTAATGCATCCAGTACGACTGAAATTGTGCTTTTATTTAAGGCTATTGGTTCTGGTTTCATTCACACCTTCTCCTCTATATTGCGCTTAGTACCTTCAGCCATTCACTCAACATTCGAGTGTTTTCGTGGGATTTCCGATTACTTTGGCTATAATAGGTGGCATCTTGCTGTTGGTATTTTTTCTGCGCAATGGCTGTCCCTTCACAACAAGCAGGACTGAAAGTGCTTCCACCAGTGCAACTGTGTCGTGAACGCACGATGCAGTATTTCAGAGCACCACTCCTGGAGCAACTGGAGTGTGACTGGTCTCTGTCACTCTGACCTGATTTGGATTGTGTGCAGCCCGAGGTTCAATGCCTTTAGTGCCCATTCGTATGTGCACTGAAAATCTGTCTTTCTACACAGCACTTACTTTCATTGGATGCTGATCTGTTGATGTTGCCGCTGAGGGTTCATTACCAGACAAGCACGTTGAGGGTGTGTTTGCAAGGGGAATCTGTCTATGAGTTGCTCTTTGTGGTTGATGCAACTCTTAACTCAACATTGGGCACAACATGGAATGCTGCTGCCTCAGCTAGAGTGCAGGCTTTGAAACACAAGTGATTTATGGTTTTCCTTAGCAACGATTTGGAAATTTTACCACCTGCCGAAGTGGAACATTTCCTGGCTTCAATTGTCCCAGAAGTAATTGGTGATTTTAGAAATGACATTGACTTTCCAATTTAGTTTTATTGGCGCCACTACCGATGTTTTAAATTGCCCATTTTTTTACTCCTGCTCAAGTTTCCTTTAACTTTTCATCGTTGATCTTTATGTTTATACGTTTTATAAATAGATCTTAGTAGCTTTTATTCATTTTAGGCTTTTGAATCACCTTTGTACCGGCAAGGGGAAGGGTGCTGTACAGTAATTTAAGCCATATTTTAGACACGTTATTTTAGCAAACTAGGCCTGTCGTTGTGCACTTTAGCCCAGTTACATTTTATTCAGCACTGCTTTATTTTTCTCGCATTAGCCACATTTGCGGTGTTTTATTGTCTCTGTCTATTTGTTCCTTTGCCTAGGAAAGCATCATGTTATTAGCATTGCAAACTGTGCTTTCCTCAAGGCTGCAGTCAGATAGGGTTGTCGGCAAAAGTGGTACGCTGTGTCTCCAACATCCACAGAAGCATACACATTCTTAAATGGGGACCTTTTCTTAGAATATCAACTGTTTTGTTATAAAAACACTTCTTTGTCCCATACACGTTAGAGGGAGATTCCAGCCAGATGACCACAACTGTATACTCATTGCTGAATGTCTTCGCTACAGTTGCTTGCTTAGACTGCCAAATCCCTGGCCTACATGGGGACAGTGTCTTTTTAGACAACAGGCTTCCTTGCTCAGGTATAAGGGATGATGTCTTCACAGGGGGAAACCTGAAGGGTGGAATAGGGCTTACGCTGTGCTATAACATAGCTTCGGTAGGAAAAATATACATATCACTCCTAGTGACAGTATGGTGGGTCTGTTTTTGTGTTTCACACTCTTTGTCACAACTTTGCTTTTAGTGTGTTTTATCATCATAGTTATTGCAATAGATGCCATTTTATCTAAGATGCAGTTACTTCAATAAACACTAATTGAACTATACTCTGCTTCTGTTTGTCTTTGCCTGTGTGAGACTAATGTAAGAGAGAGAAAAGGATGGGATCTTGATTCCCCAGAGGAGTCTTTCCTGTCATGCGCCTGGTTGCCACAATCATCTGTGTTCTTGGGCAGAGATGAGGTGCTGCTAGTCATCCGGAAAACCCAGATTAGGTCGACAGGCATAACATGGTGTGGAATTGTACTCAGTAACCCACAATTCAGGTGATTCTGTCGCCCAAATCCAGTAGCCTCATTAGGATAATGAGAACCTATGCGACAATATTACTACATGAATGGTGCAAATCAATCTTGTCTATGCTCAGTTTTAAAAACATGTAGTTCAGCAAGAACCTAATGATAGTCATAATTAGAAGGTGATTCTTTAGGCTAGTCCTGAACAGTGTGAATGAGGGAGGGCACTCATGTTTATATTTCTTTGGATGAATATTGAAATTATAGAGCACTGCCCATATAGGCATGCTTTGTAGTGAATGTCTCTTATCTTTGTGAAAGTGTAGGAGTAGATAGACTTCTCCTCTTAGATCTTCCCTCCCTCCAGATAAAAACGGTTGTTTTGTCTGGCAATTTGAGCCATCCTTAGGTAATACCCTGTATTTGACTCAGGTGATTTTGGAGGTGCTTTGTGCCTCTAGAAGCATTCAATTCAATGAATTCCCTAGTGATGGAGACACTTTCATAATTCATATCAGCTCTTTCAAATGACACCCCTTCTTCTTGTTCCCAATATGATTTTCATGTTAGTATTCTCTGCCTTTCTACTAACAATTTCTTCACTGAAACCCCTTCCTTAATAGATCTGAATTGATTGCTTCTGACCAGTACATATAACTCAGGTCAATTTTGTATCCTGACTCTGCTCCATCTCCTCCATCTTCTTGTACTGAAGTGGGATTGACCACTCTCTTCTTGCCGTGGTAAAAAGCACACCATTCCTTTTCCTACACTATTGACTATCTCCTGAGTCACCATACCTTGCAGATTCTGTTTTAATGGTGAAAAGGGTCAAACAGTAATCCATTTTCTCTTAATTTCAGCAGGACCGACTCAGAATGAGCAATAGGACAGATTGTTCCATAAGGGGAATTTGTGGCACAGCAAATTCCTGGGACAACCTGCACTTCCTCCCTGACCTGAAGCTAATTTTTAGAACATTGCTCTTACCTTAATATAAAGTCAAGTTTCCATGGTATAGATGAAAAAGAAAGATAAGGAAGTTCAGTGAAGTGGGTCACTGGGTCTCATGCGTCACATCACCCTAAAGCAAGTCACTTGTTCAAAAGTATGAAAAATATAAATCTATTGGTGGTATAACTCAATCAACTCTACCGCAGGTCTTGAGTCTTAGGAGAATCTCTCCAGCCCCACACTGAGACTGACTACCCTAGAGTCTCTAAGTGTACTTGTAGAATATTCACTCCCATATACTAGGATAATGTCTCCTCTTCACTATAACTTTCATTCTGGAGTAAAACTGCATTCATAGACTGCCACTCTAGTTAGGTTTGTTGGCTGTGATTTGCCTCATTGCTCACACACAGGTCATGGCAGTCCATCACAAGAAAATGGCAACATCTCTATGCTGGCTACAGTGGTTGTGTTTACTGTAATCACCTCATGTCATTCGCCGTGGTATGGTTATTAAAGGCTTTCGTCAACTGACTTTAAGGGGTTAGCTAACTCAGTGTCATTGAATGTATACCTAATTAGTTTTAACTTCTTATTTCTCAATGGTTTTCCTCCTTTTTCTTTCTTTGTCTTTACTACTTTTTTATCACCTCAAACTTTGCTCCTCTGCTCCCCTTCTTCATTCAGCATTTTTTGTTTTGTCTTCTGTGAAATTCCATCTTCTTTGGTCTAAAGTTGGAATTGAAGCAGTGAACATGCATCTCTTTAAAAAACTCTGCATCGCTATGCATTAAACATCCACAACTCTCCACTACAACACTCTGTACAGCACTCCACTGTCTTTTTTGCTAGGTTTTGGCAACAACAATACCAGACACACACATACAGAAATACATACATAGGTACATACATACATATATATTCAAGCCTTCCAGGCTGGTTTTAGGTATCTGAAGATGAACGCATCTCAAGGACCACTTCCCACACCAAAAACTTACAATGGGCTTAGAACCCTCCCACTGCTTATCATTGATTGACTTTCTTTTCACTCTCATTCGGTTGCTTCTTACTCGATGACTTGAATTCCTTTTCTTGGGTTTTTCCTTCCCTGGAGCATACCCTTTATAACATCCTTTTGATTACTTGACTTGTATCCTTCCATTCCTCACATTTAGGGAACTACTTTTTCATTTCCATTCACTCCATAAGAGTGTATGTATTGTCTTGCACTCTCCCTGTGCAATCCTTTCCTGCCTAACATACATGCCAGTGGGCTCAGCATTGCTCCTCACCCCACCCAGTTTGTCTGTAAAAGCACAGCATCAGGTATATTAACTGAACTGAAGAATAGTCTTCAAGGGTTGTTTTTTGTTTCATCGCCTGCTTTCCGCACATTGCATATAAAATGCAGGCCTTAGCATCCATAGACTTTTATGGCGCTGAGCTAGGAGTGTCCTGCTGCTCTCAGCAAGCATTTGAGCAAGAAGTTGTAAATAGCATGTCTGAAAAGGAGGCTACCTTTGGGTTTGACTAAAAATATATGTGCAATGTACACAGTTATTAACAAACAAAAATTAGGATGCCCTATAGCAGGAAGCTGTGCCAATCATTGTAATGCAGGCATCATATGGATAATTTACAATACTTTGTATGGGCCACACACTAAGGGGTTCCTCCCCATATGAACGTATTAAGTAACACAGTAGAAGCCTCCATGGTCAATTCAAGAATATAGAAGGGATAGTTTCGTACTATATAGTGGATTTTCTGGAAATTCATATTTTTAATTCATGCTACCTTTCCTAGCAAGGAAAGAGAGGGTTTAACCCATCTATAGGTGTCTCAGTTGAAAGTAGTGAGCAGAGGTAAGTTAAAAGGTAGATCCTGTTTTTCCTATGGGGAAACACCATGCCTATCTAAAGTCAACCTTAGTCCGGTGTAACCACTGAAGGTAGTTAAGTTCTCCATTATTATTCATCCGGATCCCTCCTTCTGGCCTGCATATCAAAGGAGGTCATCAGCATACAAGGAGACTACCTTCATTGGTATCACACCATAGAAAGACCCTAATTTGAGTGCATGTCTTAAGTGAATGCACTACGGATTCCACAGTTGATGCAAATTGCAGGAGTGACAGTGGACATCTCTGTCAAACCCCTCTGTAGGGGGAAGGAGTATAATACTTTCGCCAGGGCTTGTGCTCACTTGTACAACAGTTTGGAATAAGAGAGTTATAAAGGAACGAAGCCCAAGTGTTCCATGAGGGAGAGTAGGTAATGCCGTGAGAGAGTGTTGAAAGATTTTTTTGAAGTCTATAGCTACAGGCTCTATCAGTTGGCCAGCCATTGTGATTGCCTACAGATATTATGTTGCATGGATTGAATAGGCATGAAGCCACTTTAGTCTTTAAGGACCAAATCAGTAATACCATGGTCAAGAGTATGTATAATATTTTAGCTAATACTTGGATTCACTATTTATTAAAAAGACTGAGCGGTACAAGGCACATATGTATGCTGGTTGGTCAGGCTTTAGTATTGTTGTAATGTGCATTTCTTTTATATCTGGTGGGAAATGTCCCAAGGCCCTGGCCTCCTCCTAGAGAACAAGGAGGGGCTGGGCGGAAATATAATTCTTGTGTTTGTCTGGCATTTGAAAAAAGTCCATCAGGAAACTGTTGGGGCGTGGCGAAGCCCAATTTCGTCTGGTGTGATGGGTGCATACAATATGTTCATTTGGGTTCCAGTAAGTCATACACATTGTATTGTAGTAGTGTAGGTTTCCATATCATCTGGATGTAGGGGGTGTGTACAGTGCTGCATAATATTGTGCCAAGACTTCCATCATGTCTGCTGGGAGGCAGTGTACAGTAATTACCAAGAGAGAGTTAAGAGGAAAGAACCCAAGTACGTCCTCCTAGTTACAATATACTAACACACAAGGTATTTTAGTACTGAGAGAAATAAATGTGAACAAGCACCGTTTTAAGGATTGGAAATAGTCCTTACCTACAGGCTCATATACAACTTATCATGGCGTGCTTCATCATTGGCACCCTCCCAAACTGGAGAAGATGATACCACTCCAGTGGACCCAACCCAAATTGGGAGTTCTTTGATATTCTTTATCACAGGAAAATTTCAGAAGTTCAGACCTTAGGTTTAAAATCCCTAAAGGTGTACCCAAAGAATGCTTCTTTATTGGTGGGTTCCCTTGGTACGAGTTAAAACCAAATATGTGGTATAAAGGTAGAAATTAATGTTTCAACTAACCACTTAAAATTGCCAACATGTTTTGACCTAATGAGCTGCCAAAAACTGGTCAGAAGTCTTCCTTGCTAAAGAACTCCCTACTTAATTCGTACATGTGTTCCATGCAAAACTATGTGGCAAAAGGCTCTCATACCTGTTTGTTGTGATTTAGTAAGGAACCCAAACTTTAGGATAAATTTGAGCTTCCTGATTAAGAATGGGGGGCATCTCCTCTATAGTCATACTTTTGTCAAGAGGTAGACACTGTCCTTCCCACTTAAGAATCTCTCATACTGCCGTATAAAACATACATTGATGTATATTAATGTGAGTGAGGCAACCAATCAAATATCTCTATATGAGCCCATAGGTCAGGTCTTTTTCCACTCCTTAAAAAGGAACTTATTCACATTTATTCCCACAGTACTGAAGTATCTTGTGTGTTAATACGGTGGTACATAATACCAGTTTCATCCATGCGTTAAACTATATGTTTAGATTTATCATTGCTCTGGCTCAACCAGAGCAAGAGTTTCCCTGTTTTATTGCTGGCTTCATAAAAATTACATTGGGAGCCCAACCAAATTTTCTTGGCTTTGTCTGTTTGGGTCTGCTTAAATTCTAGTGTAGCCCTGGTGAGACTGTGGAAGCATATATCTGACTTGTCCAATTGATAACCATATACATCCTCATGAACAGTGTTTTCTAAGGTAGCTATTTTCATCAGCTTTTTTTGATAGGCTATTTTTGAGACCATACATTGGGATCTGGAAGGACAACTGTTTGAAATTAAATGCTAAAAAGACACAGATCTTGGTCTTTGGAGCTCAAGAATCGGTGTAGTCATATAGTTGGTGGCCAGAGAATTGTGGCCCTCTTCCCACGCCAGTGGAATAGGTACAAAATCTAGGAATGATATTTGATAACGCCCTTACCTTTGACAGGCAGGTTACCAAGATGACTAGTTCTTGTTTCTATATTCTGAAGATACTTTAAAAAGTCCTGCCTTTCATTCCTCTGGGATTAAGATCGACAGTAGTCATGGCGTTGATTACCTCTCGTCTTGACTATTACAATGCATTGTACCTAAATATTAACAAATCATCCCTCTGGAAACTTCAGATGATTCAGACCATGGCTGCTCGGTTGGTACTTAATATACCTAAACACTCCTCTGTTACAGTGGGTCTGTGATCCATTCACTGGCTTCCTGTTTTGCAGCGAATCAACTTCAAGGCCCTCTGTATTGTGCGTACGGCCTTACAACATCAGGGCTCCATATCTCTGAGATCAGCTTTTCAGTGGTATTGTCCTGGAAGGCAATTGAGGTCTTGTGGTTGGAAAAAAGGTATTGTTCCAAGGTTTTGGAGGGCCAGATGGGGTGACCTCTCGATATCGGTAGTAGCGGCCAAACTCTGGAACACATTACTGGATTACATAACTGGCTTAGTCTCCCATATCGCCTTTTGAAATAAACTTAAGGCTTGGCTCTCGCTTGTAGTGGTCCCTATATGCTGGTTCCTGCCTTGTTGCTTCTTCCATGGGCATCGGTTTGACCCCTTTGGAGCATAATGCGCGTTATAAATGATAAATACAAATACAAATAAAGGGAGAGGGAAGGGTCATGCCCTGGTGGCATCAGTGCGATCACACCCAAATTCAGTATTGACTTCTGCTGATGTGTAAAAGCCATTGTGCAGGTTAAATGGCCATAGAGAGCAGTGGCCCCAAGATCAGTGATGTCTTGTATCGCCCCACACAACGTCACTATGGAGAGATAAGTTAAGTGCTCTGTAGAGGAGCAATGAATGTGGTGGTGAATGGCCTCTCTTTTTGTCTTTGAATCATTGTTGTAGCTCCAAAGAATGTCCAGAGCCCAGGACCCGATTTGTGGTGCCAATGCAGGCCACATTGCGCTCTCTCCCCTCCTCACTACTGTTGTTAGCCAGGGTATTTTTCCAAGTTATCAAGTTCCTGAGAGACACCATGTAGGTGGTTCAAGTCCCATGTTGCTTATCGTTGATACAGCGGTACATGAGCAGCTGATATGCCTCTCTGCTTCTCCTTGAGGATCAGTATATCTGGGGACTGCAGGCGTCACATGTCATCGAGCGCCGAGACAATTGCTGGATTCTTGAAACCTCTGATAACTAGGGTTTGGGGAATATACGAGGGGACACCACCCATTCCTGGCAGCTGGCGATCGCCAATTTAGTCAGGACATACCTCCACAGATAGCTATGAGTCCACCTGCCGCTTTTCCATCTTTTACCTGGAAGGTTGTTTGTAGCGCAGTCGAAGGTTTGGAGGGATTATGCCTTTCAGGTAGTCAATTGTTTATTTTGTGGGTATGGGGCTGACTGCTACTCATTGTTGATTGGGGACACTTCAAGAGACTCATCAGACTGAATAATGGAGGATAATGATTTCTGAGGTATCCAGAGCATTAAAGAGATGTGTCAGCCATGTTTTTTATTGTTACTCTCCACTAGCCAGCCTTCATGATTCATTGGCCAGCTATTGTGTCATTAACATTTTTCTTTCATCCACTACTACAATAATTTTCCTAAATACCGGGGACTATTATGGTAAAACGTGCTATCTGAAATCAAAAAAATATTTTTGTTTTTAGCCACTGTTTTCTTTTCCTAGATAAAGGATGTCTGGACAACCTCCTCCATAATAACAAAAATGTTTTAGAAAACTATGGCAATACAAAAGAAGCATTAACGAGCCAAAAAGCTAGCAGCAAAACCAGCCCTAATGGCTTATTTCCAATTCTTATTTTTGAGGCAATGACGAAAACTGCCCCCAACCCGACTGCGTTCGAGGCTTCCTCTGCAATAACAAATGCATCAGACACAAAATCAAAAGTCAATTAAATTGTGAATCATCGCGTAAATTTATGAAATTTAATTTCATGAAACTATAAGATTTTTTTTGCATAACAAGAATATGCCAAAAGGAATTTTAAATCTCAGAGCTATGTGTTGGAAACATTCTGGTAGGAATTTATGAAGTACATGACTTTTGACTTTTTTGTGATTCCTAACTGTTTATGACTATCACTGTTTCTGCTTTCCATAATAGATAAAGACAGTTTAAAAGCAGGCATCAATTGCATCACATGGGTGTAACGCTGTTCCCTGCAACACCTGCGGTGCTGGGGAGGGAGACAACCCATCAGGGGCCCCCGCAAATGAGGAAGCCCCCATTTAGCCCAAAGTCAATGAATAACTATGAGACATGAAATATTCGGGGGTGCCTCTTCACATTGTGTGTATTGGGGGGGGATTTTGCACTACATGGCTATTGCTCAACAGCACGAGTAAACAGGCCGCATAGCAGGAGATTAGTTGGACATTTAGAAAATGAGGTAAGCATTTGCTTTATCAAGGGACCCTTGCAAAGGAGGGGCTGAGGTGAAGGCAACAGGGCTTTGGTGTGGTGGGCAAAACTGCATATTTTCTACTCATCTAAAACACATATTTTTCGGTTTGAAGCATTTTATTGCGGGGAGGTGCTCCTGAAAATTAGGACAGTTGTTGAGATCCTTGTTTTGGGAAGGAGTGAAAAACACCACGACTTGTTTCTGTGTGTAAAAGGCCGCTTTATTGGAACAGGTGCACCTAACAATTAACCAACCTTGGCCTTTGCCTCACAAAACTGAAGCCTCACTAGACATGGAACAAACCTATCCAACCTCCTTCCTCCTCCCCTAACTCCCCCCCCCCTCCCTAATCTCGTCCTGCCTTCCCTTTACCCCTCCCGTCCTACCTGCTTCTTTTGAACCTGTCCGCTAATGAGCAGTTTTCTGCCTGTCCATCTCCAACTAATGCTCCTTCCCCCTATAATACCTGAATTGCCCTGCCATCTCTGTCCTCCACACAAGCTTTTATTACCTGCCCTGCAGCTGTCACCGCCGTGGCCTGCACCTGTTCCAAGCGACAACCTTCCCCCTACAGCGCGCACCTGCTCCAACAAGCCGACCTGCATCCAAAACCGCCCCTAGCTATCAAATTGTAAGAAAAAAGCGGGGGGAGGGAGGGGAAAAAACTGGCACCCTGCTAACTAGAGCTCCGGCCACCAGGTCACCTTCCACAAAATGGTGACCAGGAGTGCAAAATGTCTGTCTATATTCAGACCCCACCCAACGTCTAACTGGCACCCCAGACGCCCAACCGCATTGCGGGCCGTACCACCCTTCCCAGTAAATCCCGGCGGGGGGGAACTCCTTGTTCCTCTTCCTTCCCCCCAGGACCTCATTCACAATATGCTCCTGTGCAAAAGTTACTCAAAGCTTTTCATCGTGACCCTCCACTGTCCAGACAGTGAAGAGACAGATGTACGTGAGATAAATACACCCTTTTTCTGTCTCGTAACATGCCAGCTCAGGAACAAAACTATCAAACTAAATTTCAGGTTGGAAAACCCAATTTTTTTACACAGTGGAAGCACTAGCAGTGCACTGCACTGTTCTATATTTACATACTGAGGCATTGGGCCCAATGAGTCAGTTTGTAATGCCTTGCATCGCATTATACCTGTGCCACGTAAAAGTATGCAGTGTAGGCGTTCCCAAGGAAAAAGCCATGTAAAACTGACGCAGTGAAATTTACAACTTTTGACTGTGTCATTCTATGACTTCACTGCATCAAAATTTTAACATCTGGTCAGACCAGGTGTAAAATTGTTGCAGGGCTTTTTCCAATCGGACTCTCCTCGCATGGCTGGAGTTACATTAGTTTAACAACACAACTCCAGCCATGCGTCGCTTTAGCACCAACAGAATTTCTGACACATCTGTGAAAACATGCATCATGGAGCTCTGAATTGTAAATTCATCGCTTTCATGGCATCATTAGCGGATGTGTGGCAGGAAAGAAATCTGATGCATTGATGACGATGCGTCAGTTCCTTGTAAATGAGGCCCCCAGTTTAGTAACCAGATAAGTAGAGCACAATCATAAAGGGACCTGCAGAGCTGCTCAAAGCTGTCAGCTTACTGAAAATCATAAAGTGCATGACTTTCACGCTTCCCTATCCACCATGCTGCTAAGCGCTGCATTCAGAACACAATAACCACACCTCTGTGGTCATCACGCACAACATGGAAACACTTCCGACATAGGATCACAAAAAAGTCAATCTTCCGACCGCACCTAACATGACGTAACTAGCTGCAAACATAGAAAAGCGCTTCTGTACTTCAAGTAGGGGTATTAAGCACTATGTTAATGTTGCAATATAATGCAATCTTGTTTCTGTACACTGCACGGTGAACCTTCCTAGCACAGACAGTTCACTTGGGACATTTTCTACTTTAAACAGTTCTCCCATGAGACAAAGTTACGTGGACGTGATCGATGTAAGCATAACTGAAACAGAAATCAGGTGAACTACTGGTCATTGAGATACATTCAAGAGTTCATTCACATAATTAAAATTCTGCATACCCCTGTAAAAGATGTTACAAAGGGTTTTAAAGCTGCCCGATATCCTGTGACGGTTGTAAACTCCCTGATGGACATTTGCTACACAAAGCCTCCGGCACAGTGAGCTAGAAAGCAGCTTTCTGGAGGGGTTACCAATGCAATGTACTCACACTGTTTTATATTAGCTCTTTACTGAGCGACTGGGTAAAGTGTGCCGTTATTATATGTCACGCTGTAGCGCCGTGGGAGCTGGCCAATCCGACACTTCCCTAAATGATTGGTGATACATGCTGCAGTAATTGTCAACCAGAAATCAGGACCTGAGAGTGCCTCAACAGATCAGTTTTAAGAACTTAATTGCACTTGAAGGTGGCTAACACCAGTGCAGATAGACAGAAACAAATGCAATACATACTTTTTGTTATGATTTTTCAATTATAAGAATGCCGTTGAAGTTGCAACAGATGCCGCACAAGTGCAATGCTTTCAGACGTGGTTCACGTAAGTTTGCGGCATCTTTAAAATGGCCTCCAAGGGCAAGATGGCTGTGGTTTAGAGTCTGAGTAACGTAATTAACATAAATGCTGATCCATCAACAATTCAGCTTAGTTCAGATTAAAGACAGGTCTCTGGACACCAAGAAGAGTGGCTGGTGTTCCTGATTTGGAGGACAGCGGCTTTACTTAGGTTTTTTTCCGCGGCTTCTGAATTACTGTGAACACATTGATCTGATTTCAAATTGGAGTTCCTGGGATTTTATATGTATTCAATAAAGCTTCCTGTGCATTACCCATCCAAGCACATAAGCATTTTAATGAAGTCTTTTTACATGGTCCGTTGGGCAGCTACCAATCCCCGATCATACAAATCACTCCTGTGTCCATACGGTGTGTGCAGACTGCCCTTACTGTGCAGATTCTTCAGCACAAACATTAGTTTTAAAAGAGTCCAAGGGGAAATGGGCAGGAAAGGACAAATCCCGAGCTCCGCTGCCCACAGCCCCTCCAACTTTCAGTATGCTATCAATGCACGCAAATACATGCAGTGCTGAATTTGTAAAATGTAGGGTCTAAATGTGTTCTTAGGCACCTGCTGCTGAATGTCAGGTTTGTCCAATGCCAAGGCAGGCTAGTCTTGAATTCACAATATGCTTCTTTCTGCCACCACTCTAACCTTCCTGTCTATTTATTTCACTCTTGCAGGTTCTTTTTGACATTCTTTTTCCCTTTGTCACTGTTTTCCTATCTTTCTCTTCTTCCTTCTTTATCCCTTTTCTGTCTGTCTATTGACCTCGATCAAAGTCTGATGATGAAAATAAGTACTAGTCTCGAAAATGAATGCTGGTGCTGAGCACCTGCAAAAACTGGCACACATTAAGCAAAGTCTCTTATGTCAAGCCTGTTCTACACTTGGGTCCAGATTTGCAATCATCTTGTGCTGGGTTTGCATCACAAAAGTGACACAAACCTGTGCACATTTTTTTGAAATTTACCTCAAAATAACGTAAAGCAGTGCAAAGTGCTGCTTTGCATTGCTCTGCGTCAAGGGAAGCTCCTTGGGTAGTAGGTGGCTGTTCCCATGAAACCACCCATGGTTTTTGATGAAAAACCCTATCTACTAACAATGGTAAACAGAATTTTGCACCACAAAATAACTCCACTTTGAAGCAGGTGTAAAAAGGAGAAATGCCTTATTTCTCCTAAATGTTTCCACTTTGCATGTGTGCTGCACAGTGCAATACACATTGAAAGTGGGAAAAGTTTTAAAGTTAGTCTACGCATGGAATGGCATTCTTCCAGCACAAAAACTATGTTAAACATGATGCAGACACCTTTACACAATGGTGTAAAGTGTATGCGTGCTGCTCGGTAGCCTGGTTCTGCACCGGTAGTAATAGATATAGCCCTATCTTGCTCTTTTCCGCTCACGCAACGCAGCACAGTACCTTTGGTTGCTGCAGTGCATAGTGTAACCCCTACGTAAATCTGGGCCTTGGAAGATCATGGATGTAGAAAAACATAAGCAGCACTCTTCCAGCCCTCTTTGTGTCCTGTACTTTCAGCCCCTTACTCTCCACTGGGTGCTTTAACAGTAAGTTGTGTAAGTCATCAACAATGTGCTTTTTAGAAATTAGGGGCCATATTCACAAGGAGCAGGCACATGGGCTCCGATGCAATAGTTTCCTTGCGTCGACCTGTACCCCACTAATGACACCATGGTAGTGCCATATTTACAATACAGTGCACCATGGCGCACGTTATGACAATAGCATCAGAATTGTTGACACTATTGAGGAGCTTTGCTGGACAAGCGCCAAATTTATTTGCGCTAGTCCAGCAAAGCATAGGGAATGCACTGGCGTCACATTAACACCTGCTATGAGCAGGCATTAAAAAAGGATGCTAGAATGGCACAGTGAAATCTTGTCAATTTCACTATGCCATTTATTTGGGCCTACCTGCAGGGGAGCATCCACCTTGAATACGTTATACATGGTGCAGGTATAATGTGGTGCGAGGGGTTACAAAGTGGCGCAATGCTTGTAAATATGGCACAGGGTGGGGTACTGTTTATGTTGTAATTGGCGACACACTGACAACCTTTTTTTTTTTTTTAAACAAATTCGATTTTACCATGGTGTCCTGTTGAGTGTTTGCAATATATATGTGTGCCGCTTACTATGGCGTGATCAGGAGTTACTATATGGCACACAAAAGGCATATTATGCTGGAATGTGTTTGATTGTGAGGTCTGGTATATGTGGTGATTACAGTTTATCAAATTGCTGAGAGAATTTGTATGCCCTGAGGAAGTTCACAGATGGTGAACGAAACGCGTTGGCTGTCTTCTTGTTTGTTGAAGAAAATAAAGGCATTGTTGGAAAGATATATTGGATGATTTGAATTTGATTTTTAAAACAAATTGTCGGTGCCTGGACAATTACAACATAAACTCTTATGATTTACACCTTAGGAGCAGCAGGTGCTTTGGTCGGGACACAACTCTATAAAATACTTTGGGACAAGGGGGAGGTGCGGTTGGACTATTTGGCTCGCTGCTCTGGTCGCATGACAAGTGTTTACAGGGTGTGAGACTGGTTAGCGCTGCCTTAGCATAAAAAAATGAGGCTAAGGCGGGGCTAGGGGCTTGTAAATATGCCCCTAGGTTTCTGGCTGGCAGAAGTATGCACCCTATGCAAGCAGGAACCACAATCCTAGGTAGAGTAAGACAAAACACACCCTAAATTAACCTATGCTCACCTCCTGGCAGCTTGGCACATAGCAGTCAGGCTTAAATTAAGAGACAATGTTTAAAGTATTTGTGCAACACTTGAAACTGTAAAACAGTGAAAACACCACACAAAAATAATCCACATCAGGTTAGGAAAGTAGAGCGCATTGAGTGAACAAAACAAGAACAAAATGACAAAATCCAATGATAGAAGTCGAAATATGATATTTTAAAAATTACAATGCAACATAGTGCATAAAGCGCCAGCTGGTGATTTCTGGTCGTACTAGTCCTGGTTGAATACAAATGTTCATGACACCCGCAATGGAGCATGGGTCCGATAAGTGTCAGATAAGTCCCGCTGAAGTTTTACCTTCTCAAGAATTGGGCCTACAGTACTGTTTGTGGGGAAGAAGTTTTCTGGGAGCAAGGAGAGTGTCACTCGTGATCGTCCGTGGGCGCGAAAAGTCATACAGGCATCACGGACATGCGGGCTGGAGCCTCGCAGTTGTGAACGGTGATACTTGCTGTTTGAAGAAATGAACATGTGGTAGCTTGCGCTGATTCTTAGGACGAGCAGCGCAGTTGCAATACAGGTGGCCCTGTTTACAATCGTGAAGAACCCAAAAGCTTGATTTCAGGAGCCAAACACCACTGGACTGGAGAGGTCCCTCTTGGGGGTCAGGGGCTGGTTGAAGACAGGTCCAGGAGTTATAGAAGGTGAGTTGGAAGCCTTCTGTATACCTGAGACTTCAGAAAACAGGAGGCAAGCTAGCCCTTAGAGTTTCTTTGGTTCTTGGATGTAGAAATGCAGGTCCAGTCCCTCTCACTCCCAGGCAAGAGGGCAGCAGATCAGGTCAGCAAAGCAAGAGTCCAGCAGAGTAGCAGTTCAGCAGAGTAGCAGTCCTTGCAGCAGCTTCGAAGTATTTCTTCCTGGCAGAGTATCCGCGGGTCCAGAAGTCTACTGAGTTGGTGGTGTCAGAGGTCCAGTACTTCTACCCAGTTGTGCCTGTCAAGTAGGAGATACTTCAAAAAAAGGTGATAGAATGCGGGTGTTGGACCTGGCTTTTTGACAGGGTCATCCCCAAACGTTTTGCTTCCTTCCTCCTATTTTTTCTGACCTGTTGTTGTTGGCTTTTGAACTCTAGGCACTTTACCAGTGCTAAAGTGCATATACTCTCTGTGTAAATTGTACTGTTGATTGGTTTATCCATGATTGGCTACTTAATTTACTTGTGAGACCCTAGTAGAGTGCACTATATGTGCCTAGGGCCTGTAGATTAAATGCTACTAGTGGGCCTGCAGCACTGGTTGTGCCACCCACTTCAGTAGCCCCTTAACCTTGTCTCAGGCCTGCCATTGCAAGGCCTGTGTGTGCAGTTTCACTGCCACTTCCACCTGGCATTTAAAAGTACTTGCCAAGCCTAAAACTCCCCTTTTTCTACATATAAGTCACCCCTAATGTTTGCCCTAGGTAACCCCTAGAGCAGGGTGCTGTGTGGGTAAAAGGCAGGACATGCACCTGTGTAGTTTATATGTCCTACTAGTGTAAAACTCCTAAATTATTTTTTACACTACTGTGAGGCCTGCTCCCTTCATAGGCTAACATTGGGGCTGCCCTCATACATTGTTGAAGTGGCAGCTGCTGATCTGAAAGGAGCAGGAAGGTCATATTTAGTATGGCCAGAATGGTAATACAAAATCCTGCTGACTGATGAAGTCGGATTTAATATTACTATTCTAGAAATGCCACTTTTAGAAAGTGAGCATTTCTTTGCACTTAAATCTTTCTGTGCCTTACAATCCACATCTGGCTAGGTTTAGTTGACAGCTCCTTGTGCATTCACTCAGACACACCCCAAACACAGGGTACTCAGCCTCACTTGCATACATCTGCATTTTGAATGGGTCTTCCTGGGCTGGGAGGGTGGAGGGCCTGCCCTCACACAAAGGACTGCCACACCCCCTACTGGGACCCTGGCAGACAGGATTGAACTGAAAGGGGACCTGGTGCATTTCTTAGCCACTCTTTGAAGTCACCCCCTCTTCAAAGGCACAATTTAGTATAAAACAGGGCCTCTGCCCTACCTCATCAGACACTTGCTGGAGAAGAAACCGGAACCAGAAACTACATCCTGCCAAGAAGAACTGCCTGGCTGCTCAAAGGACTCACCTGTCTGCTTTCTACAAAGGACTGCTGCCTTGCTGTTGGCCTGCTGCCTTGCTGAACTCTTGTCTGGCTGTAAAAGTGCTCTCCAAGGGCTTGGATAGAGCTTGCCTCCTGTTCCCTGAAGTCTCAGGACCAAAAAGACTTCTCTTTTTTATTTGGACTCTTCGTGCGGCGAAAATTTCGATGCACAGCTTGCTCCGTGGCGAGAAAATCGCCGCACGCCGATGCTGCTCGACGCAACGCCTACGGGGCGGGCGGAACTTCAACGCACGGCCTCGCATGGACAACAACTCCCGACTTCGAGAGGGGAAATCGACGCAACGCCTGCCGTGAGAATGAAAATTCCACGCACAGCCTCCCGGAATGAAGCGCAGCCGGAAAACAAGCCGAAGAATCCACGCACCGACCCTGGGACATCTGGTAATCCCGCGATCTATAGATGGAGACGGTCCGCGTGCCGGAAAACGACGCACGTCTTCCCCGAGTGAAAAATAACAACGCAAGTCCGTGTGTGAAGGGGCGAAACCGACGAACACACCATTTTTCCTCCTGTAGAACGACGCATGTCTCCCCGCGTAAAAAATAATGACGCAAGTCCGTGTGTGAAGGGGCATAACCGATGCACACACCAGTTTTCCACGCACCTCCTCTTCTGCGGCCCTCTGCAGAGATTTTCCACTCCAAACCAGGTACTTTGTGCTTGAAAGAGACTTGGTTTGCTTTTTAAAGACTTAAGACACTTTGTATCACTTTTCAGTGATATCTTTACAAATTCATATTGTATCTTTGATCGTTTTGACCTGCAAATACCCAGATAAATATTATATTTTTTTCTAAACACTGTGTGATGTATTTTTGTGGTGCTACATTATGTTATTGTATGATTTATTGCACAAATGCTTTACACATTGCCTTCTAAGTTAAGCCTGACTGCTCGTGCCAAGCTACCAGAGGGTGGGCACAGGATAATTTGGATTGTGTGTGATTTACCCTGACTAGAGTGAGGGTTCTTGCTAGGACAGAGGGTAACCTGACTGCCAACCAAAAACCCCATTTCTAACAGTGGGGAACTTGTAAGATATACCACACTCATCCCACATGTACTTCATGTACACGGACCCTAAGTTAGTGCCTCTGTCAGACACTACCTCCTTTGAGAACCCCACACAGGTTAGGATCCTTATCAGAGCTCTAGCCACCATGGGTGCAGTCACTGACCTCGAAGGGATTGTCTCTGGGTAGTGGGTAGTGTGGTTCACCAAGACAAGGACATACCCGTTGCCTAAGGCTGTTCTAGGGTCTAAGATTCCAATGATGTTGATGCCACCCCTTTCAAAGGGGGTGCCAATGATGGGTAGTGGAGTCAGGGTGGTTTGTTCATTTTCCCTGACTTCCCACTGTTGTGACAGGTAGGACAGAAACTACAAAATGCATCTGGGTCAATAAAAGTGGGAGACGATCATGGCGAAGTTCTTGTCTTGCCTCAAACGTCTCGCCAGGGGAATGTCATGAGCCAAACCCAGTTGGAAGGACCTGTACAACTGAGTGACCACCGGCACACAGCTGCCCTACTAACAGGCACCTTCGGCTTGCTATAGAGGAGATCATTCTCCCATTTGATTGGGTGATCTCCAGAGAATTCACCTGCTAAATGGGCTGAGGCCTGGTGCCTCAAGCCCTCAAAGGTGAGGCACTCTTTCTGCATTTAGCAGAATTCCTCCATGGTGGGCCCACCCTTGACCTGGTCAGCTCAGACAGGTCACCTAGGGCAGCAATGTCTTACCTGGTTGGCTGTGGGGCCTCCTCCTTAGGGACTCCGTCAAACTCCACAGTAGGATCTGCAGGGGCTGGTTTACCATGCCCCCTACCCCTCTTCCTTGCAGCAGGCTGAGTCATTGTTCCAGGCTCCAGATGCCCTTGACTCCCTTCCCAGGCAGCCATGGACCATGTGGTCATACAGACCCTCTCAGGCAATCCCTTCATCTCCAAAGGAGACCTGAGCTCTACCTCCCTCCATGTAGTGCACTCCAGGTTGTTGCCTAGCAAACAACAGGCATGTCAGGGCTCACAGCCACTTTCAGAGACCCTGAGAATTCCCCCACTCAAAAGGAGCTAGAGTTACCGATACATGGCTCTGGCGATTGGCAACGACAATGAGTTGGTGGAGTGTGTTCACTAGAACCTGCACTGCAGGTAACAGCTGAAACTTGACAGTTGTCACGCCGACTCCTGTGTCGCTCAGATCCTCCACCCGTTGCTCATTAATGGTGACCCACTGCCTATTCTTTAAAATATTGGAATGCATGTAGACTTTTGAAACTATTTCACTATGTGTTAGAGAAACTAGAACCACCTCTGTCTGGCCCCCAAAACTAACTGGGATTACCTGCTCCCCAAGCTCTACACTCACCAACCCAGGCGTCTGCCCACAGGTGGGAGGGCTGTGCCCTCTTGGGACATTTGGAGTCACCGCTGGAGTGTCCATACATGTTTCACTTTGTACATTATGGTACAAACCTCCCTGTCTTGTGATCAAGGAACACCTTCTTCTTATGTTCAGAATGGGACTGCATAATACTACTCCCTTGGAAATTATTGTGAGAGTCTTTTAAGACATTTTTTAGAAAGTTTTTCTCCCCCTCTTTCCTCTGTCCACCTTTGTGGGTGTCCACCCCCCAGATATCTTTTTGGAAACTCTGGTGCTAGGCCAGAGGTCCGCCCCTCAGCAAGCTTCCTGGGGTGAGTCAGTTTACTGTTAACTAGGTCCCAAGCAACTCTGTAAAACAAATCCTGAGTATGTGCTCTCATGATTAAATTGTACAATCCAACATAATCATTAACTTTGGTGCCTCTCACCTAGCCATTCAGTGCCTAACTGAAGTAGTCAACAAAACCTACCTAGGATTGGTTAGTGATCTTCTGGCTGTCCATGAATCTTTGGCGATACTTCTCAGGGGTTATTCCAAATTTGGGAAGTAAAATGGTTTTCATGGGAGTGCACTGGGTTTGGTACCCAACCACTAATGTCAGAAATGAGTCCCTCACATGTGTGGGCATGTGTTTTCACAGGCCAAGCCCAGTGATCTTCAGGAACCCTGTGAACCTTTAGTGCAACTTAATAAGCAGCAAACCATTTATCAGTGTCATCGCCCAACACAAAATTGGGGCACCAAATCCTTTGGTATACAAACCCATTTGTCTCCTTCAGGTACTGCATGTATGCTGCCACCACTGCTGAACTCTGATTGCCTTGCTCTGAGCTCCAGCTCTTTCAGACTCCTTTTATGAGCCAATCTTCCCAAATCAAGTTCCTCCATTTTTAATGTTGATATCTGCAGGCTGAATTCTCTCTCCTCCATTCTCTCTGTCAATTCCTCTGGGGAGAGGCTGCAGTAAGAGACACTGCTCTCTGTCCTTGTAGGAAGCTCTAATTCTAAGATAATTTCTTACCCCTCTGCTACAGGTGGTTCCTCTGAAGGGACCCTCTCAAGACCAAACATCTCCTCATCCGCTCCTGAGGTGACATCCAAAGCAGCAAAAGCTTCTGCCAGGCCCTCCGTGCCTTTTGCAGCTCTACCTTCCTAATGGAACTCTTTGCAGGAAGCCCATCTCCCTTGCAGAAATCCTTGAGCTGGACCACAGTATAACCCTCCGGGCTGGCAAGCTCAAATTCCATTTTTGCAGGTACAAATGTAGATCCTCCAGTTAGGGACATGATTTAGGAAAAAAATTAAAAAATGCCAATCAGGGAGAATTTAAAGTGATTCAAATTGGGCTTCTAGTATGGATTGGTAGTGTACACGCACTGCACAAACACAAGTCATATCCTCATAGCTGATCACCAGTGTTAGAAATTGGGTTTTTGGTTGGCAGAAGTATGCACCCTGTCCAAGCAGGAAACACAATCTTAGTCAGGGTAAGACACAAGCACACCCTAAATTAACATGTGCTCACCCCCTGGTACCTTGGAACAGAACAGTCAGGCTTAACGTGAGAGGAAATGTATAAATTATTTGTGCAACACATCGAACAGTAAAACAGTGAAAAAAACGCACAAAAATAACCCCACCTGGTTAAAAACATAGAACTTAATTTACAAGACCAAACAGACAAAAATCAAGAGAAGTAGAATTTGAAATATGAATTTGTAATATTACAATGCAATGTAATGCTTAAAATCATAAAGCGCCAACCTGGGATATCTTGTCAAGTACACCAAGTTAAATCCAAATGTTCAGGCCGACTATGATGGAGCGCGGGTCGGACAGTCCCGGATAAGTTCTGCTGAAGTTTTACCTTCTCAAGAATTGGGCCAAGAGTCCTGTTCACTGGGAAGTTGTTCACCTGTAGCAAGGAGACTGTCGCTGGCAGTGGTCGTGGTTGTGAAGAGTTGGCCGGGCATCACAGACGTGTGATACTTGCTGTGTGAAGAGACAAACTTGCGGTGGCTCATGCTGATTCTTCTGGCGAGTAGCACGGTTCTGGTGCAAGCGAGCCTGTTCGCAGTTGCAAAGTGCCCAAAAGCTTGATTCCAGGAGCCAAAAACCACTTCCACAGGCCCAGGACAGGACAGGAGAGGTACCTCTTGGGGTCTGGACCTGACTGAGGACTGGTCCAGGATCCGGAACGTGGACACAGCACATTTTCCTAGAGAAAACTGACCTGTTTTTTGCAAAGTGCCTAGCTGTGGATTTTGACCTCTAGTTCAGCCGGCACCTAGGAAAGCCTACCAAACCTGGAAATTTCTAAAAACTAGACACCTGGAGGGATTCAGAATGGGGTGACTTGTGGGGCTTTCACCAGGTTCTGTTACCGAGAAGCCTTTGCAAACCTCAAAATTTGGCAAAAAGAAAAACACTTTTTCCTCACATTTCGGTGATGGAAAGTTCTGAAATCTAAGAGGAGCCACAAATTTCCTTCTACCCAGCGTTCCCCCAAGTCTCCCGATAAAAATGGTTCCTCACTTGTGTGGGTAGGCCTAGTGCCCGTGACGAAAAATGCCCCAAAACACAACATGGACACATCACATTTTCCCAGAGAAAACTGACCTGTTTTTTGCAAAGTACGTAGCTTTGGATTTTGGCCTCTAGCTCAGACGGCATCAAGGAAAACCTACCAAACCAGGACATGTCTTAAAACTAGACACCTAGGGGAATTCAGAATGGGGTGACTTGGCGTGCTTTCCACAGGTTCTGTTACCCAGAATCCTTTGCGAACCTCAAAATGTGGCCAAAAAAGCCCCTTTTTCCTCACATTTCGGTGAAGGAAAGTTCTGGAATCTAAGAGAAGCCACAAATTTCCTTGCGACAGGAAATGCCTGAAAACACAATGTGGACACATCAAAATGATTTATTACAAAACTACCTGTTTTTGCGTGGGTGCACCTGCAATTTTGGTCCCAGGTGCGGCGGTCATCTAGGGAAACCTACCAAACCCAGACATTTTTTTAAACTAGACACTGGGAGGAGTCCAGGGAGGTGTGGCTTGAGTGGATCCCCAACATTTTCTTACTCAGTCTCCTCATCAAACCTCAAACATAGCTAAAAAATCACATTTTCCACACTTTTCTTTGTAGGATCTCTGTGCCTGTACAAATTTCCTATCACCCAATGATCCTCTCGGTCTGCCGATAAAAATAATAACTCACTTGTGTGGGTGGCCCAGGTGCCTGCAACAGAAAAAGGCCAAAAACCTGTAGAGATGGTGCAGATAGCACAGCAAGTTGATAAGCACATACTTTTATTTTATACATCTTTAGGCTGACTGTTCTTTGAGGACCCACACAAGTGGGGTATCATTTTACTTGGGAGACTAAGAGGAAAGCTGGGTGGTAGGAAATTTGTGCGGGAGCGGTGATCCTACAAAGAAAAGTGAGGAAAATATGCTTTTTTAAGCAAATTTTGAGGTTTGCAGAGGAGTCTGGTTAAGAAAATGTTGGAGGATTAAGCCAAGCCACACCTCCCTGGACTCCTCTAGGTGTATAGTTTTAAAAAGTGCCTGGGTTTGGTAGGTTTCCCTAGATGAAGGCCGCATGCGGGACCAAAAATGTAAGTACCTCCCCAAACATAGGTAGTTTTATAATAGATTTATTTGATGTGTCCACGTACTTCTGTGATGTTCCAAACACTAAAATTGTGAAACAAAACACTCTTAGGTTATGTTAAAAAGACCCCTCACCCACCAACCAAGTTGGTGGCATGCTTCATCATCGGGGTCCCAGCCGAGACACCTAGCATGTCACAGGTGTGCTGCGACACCTGATTACAGCGGAGCAGGTTTTCTCATTTTTACCACACTGGTTCAGTAGATCAAATTTTATTAACAAGAGATTTCATAAAAATGAAATGCACTGTTAATAACTGAAAGGCCAAAAAACTGAACTGACTCACAGCTCGTGAGCTGTAAAGCCGCGCCAAGGCACAAACCGATTTACAGTCCATTCACACACATACATGACATGCACAAGACCATTCATGCCATCAGCCGTGGGCACAGCACATTACAACACTCGCATCAACAGACAGCGCCATTCAAGGGCCCATCACTTTCATACGCCCACATGCCTGATACGGCAATCACACCAGCTGATGGGAGCGTGTGGACTGGCATTTGGCTGGCACCGACAGCCAAGCGCCACTCCACACACACTGCCAGCCAAGCACCACTCCACACACACCGCCAGCCAGGCGCCACCCCACACACACCGCCAGCCAAGTGCCACTCCACGCACACTGCCAGCCAAGCACCACTCCAAACACATCACCAGCCAAGTGCCACTCCATGCACACCACCATCACTTTTTGTTTTGTTTTTAAACAACAAAGACACCACTAACTAATTATAAATAAGTACAGAACTACAAACACAAAAGCTCTAACTGAATACATGACAGTAATGCCAACAGTGAAATTGAACATATGAAAATATAAAACAGCAGTTTAGGCTCACAGTAGTTCCCATTAATTCTTCTGTGTGTGGTAACTCCTGAAGCAGCCAGCCACACACAGCCCAGGCTTTCAAGGACAGTCCGGGCAGTGCGTCCGGCTCTCCCTCCGGATACCTCTTCGGGCACAGACTGTACATTTCTTAGCTAGAAAGGCTTTTTTGGGAGTGTGAGGAATCTGATCAGGAAAGTGGTGATCTTTCAATCTAGCCACATCCTCCACCACTGCTACTCTAGGAACTCTTGCATGATCCACCACAACAAGGCTCTCTATTACTGACTCCTGAAATTTATCAAATTTCATCCTTGACTCAGGGGAACAATCCTTAAACACAATAAGAGCATTAAAAGTTGCTAGATTACACAAATGAATCAGCAATGTTTTATACCACATGTAAGACTTACGAACAGCAGTGTAGGGTTCCAACCTCTGATCTACTCTATCAACACCACCCATGTGCTTATTGTAGTATAAAATGCACACAGGTTTGCACACTTCAGCAACTTGACCCCAAACAGCCACAGGTGAAGTACTCTCATCATGGATGGTAGTTAGCATGTACAGATCCCTCCTGTCTCCAAATCTCAGAGCTAGAAGCTCATCATTCCGCAAGGCCCTGCACTATCCCCTCTCAAGTTTTTTACAAACAATCGCCCTTGGATAGCCTTTCGGGTTACAGTGGATTCTGCCATAAGCAACAGTGTCCACTCTGAACAATTCCTTGGACAACTGGACTCCAGTGTAGAAGTTATCTACATTCAAATGGTGGCCTTTGTTAAACCAAGTTTCCACACAATTTTCTTACCAACTCCAAACGTGGGCAGACAACCAGTTGGGTCACTACTGAAATCTCTACCAGTGTAGATCCGGAAATTATACACATATCCTGTGCTACTTTCAGAGAGCATATACAATTTAATTCCATACCGTCCCCTCGTGCTAGGAATGTACAGCTTAAAAACCAAACGCACCTTGAACAGGACCAAAGACTCGTCCACACTTAGGCCCATATTTATACTCTATTTGCGCTGGATTTGCATCATTTTTTTAATGGAGTTTGCGTAATTTTTTGGACGTGAAAACCTACCTTGCCCTAATAATATGCAAGGTAGACATTCCCATGCAAAAAATTACTTTAAGGCATCTGCGCCTTATGTATCCTCCCACGTCATTTTGATGCACAGGAGGGGGCTGGCCTTAAAAAATGGCACCCAGCCTGATGTACACCGTTTTTAACGCCTGGGTCAGGGCAGGCGCTAAGGGACCTGTGGGCTCATTTCCATGGTCTCTGACCATGGAAGCAGTCCACAGGCACCCTTCCCTGCACCCAGGGACACCCACTGCCACCCTCGCCCACCCCTGGAGGACACCCATGGATGGGGGGACCCATCACAGGTAAGTATAATATATTTTTTAAGTGGCATAGGGGCCTAACTTGGGCCCCCCTACAGGCCACTGTGCCCTATGGCCATGCCCAGGGGACAGAGGTCCCCTGGGCATGGCCATTGGGCAGGGGGGGCATGACTCCTGTCTTTGCTAAGCCAGGAGTTATTTCAATGGGGGTTGTGTGTCAAAAAATGGCGCAAGTCAGATTGGAGCCAAGATTTTTTACTCTAACCTGACTTGCACCATTCTTTGACGCACGACCCCCGTTCTTCCCTACGCCTGCCCTGCCCAGTTTGAGTCATTTATTTTGACGCAAACCAGGCCGCAGCACCAGCTAACGTCATTCCATAAATAAGGCGCCCAGCTGGCTCGTTGGAATGGCGTTAGCCGGTAGTAAACCTTTTGACGCAAACCTGAGCTGGCGCTGGTTCGCGTCAAAAAGTATAAAAATGGGCCTTGTTTCTTTGGAACATGCACCTCTGAAAAACGATCTACAAAATGATCAAGGACAGGCCTAATCTTAAATAGACGGTCACAATCAGGGTCCTCTCATGGCAAGGCTAAAGCATTGTCAACAAAATGCAGCATCTGAAGAAGAAGCAAATACAGATTACGAGTCATGGTTGCAGGAAATATAGCCGTTGCTATCAAGGGACTAGTAGACCAATAAGAAGCCGGTGACGGCTTCCTTATCAACCCCATCAAAAAAATCAAACCAAAGAACTTTTTCATTGCTTCCAGATTTGTGGAAATCCACTGTCTGCTCAACAATCTCTTCCAAAAATACATTGTCCATAAACAACTCAAAGAAATTGACAGGCAAAAAAGTTTTCCGTATTTACTCTACACTCTGGGAGACCAGTAGAGGCATGCAAAAGTGTCTGCTCCATGTTTGGGGCAACCCAGGTGTCAGGTCTTCCAATGGGACACCTTTCAGCCCCAGGCTGCTGTACTATTGGCACATCAGTGTCCTCCTCTAAAACAGGCCCCACCATCTGCACTCAGAGCGGCTTCCTCATCAGATGATTCCACTGGGACAGAAAACTCACTACCAGAATCTCTCACTTCCTCCACTGCCTCAGATGCAGAGTCAGTCTCATAATCATGGGCAGAAGACGACTCAAAAAGCATGCCAGCAACCTGCTGAGCGGTCACTCTGGGGTTAGCCATTATCCTTGCTAAGAAGTGTAATTTGACAAATGCGCCAACAACAACTAGCACTGTCTAAAATAAGTAATGAACAAAGTGTGGCCTTATCAAAAGAGTTATGTACTCAAAAACTATACCACTCACTTGCCGGACAAGGCTAGACTCACCAGCAACTACTCTGCACAGACAAAGCAATCACCAATGGTATCCCACTAAAAAGAAAAAAGAAAAGAAAATTAGACATAAGACAACACAAATATCATTGTGCATAAATCTAAGGACAATTTAACACACCATCCTACATTTAGAACACCACCTACAAACATGTCATTCATGCATGGCAACAATACTCCTTTGGAGTAAATTTATTTACTTACCTAAAACATGCAACTATGCAAACCACATGTCAACCACTGCCAAAACCTCAACGAGGCATAGCAAAGTAATCAAAAGATTTGAACTAGAACAAAAAGGAGAAATAAACTGTTATAATCACAAATGCAAATACTTCGCCAGTTGACAAACACCCCGCCACCAAATGTTTAGAAATTTCCCCTGGTGTCTAGTGGTCTCTGCCCCCCTCGGGGCAGATGGGCCTAAAAAATGTAGGCCGATCTGCCCCCAATGGGGCAGAAATGGTCACCAGTACTGTGCTGAATCCCTTGCCCAAGGCCCCCCCACACACAAACCACACACACACACACTCACACAGATACACACACAAGATTCCTGGTGTGAACTGGATTCTGCCCCGATTGGGAGTTAGATGGGCCTAAAAAAAAATAGGCCAATCTGCCCCCAAAGGGGGAAGAACTGCCCAACAGTGGATTGCCCCCTTTGGGGGGCGACCCTTGCCAAAGGGGGCACCCCCCAGCACAAAAAAAAGAAAGGAGACAAAAATAAAATCCCTGCCATCTTGGTGGCTTCTGGGGGCAGATAGGCCCACAAAAAATAGGCCGATCTGCCCCCAAGGGGGGCAGAAATGGCATCAAGTATAATGCCACCTTTGGGGGGGTGACCCTTGCCCACGGGGCCACCTGCCCACACAAAGCGCACACACATAAGATCCCTCGCACTAAGTGGATTCTGGCCCCCATGGGGGAAGATGGGCCTAAAAAAAATAGACCAATCTGCTTCCGAAGGGGGGCAGAAGTGCTCAACAGTGTTTTCCCCCTTTGGGGGCAACCCTTGCCAGAGGTGCCCCTCTCGCACACAAAAAAACAAAGCGCAAAACATCTCTGGCATCATTGTGGCTTCTGCCCTCCCTGGGGGCAGATCAACTTAAAAATAATCTGCCGATCTGCCCCCAAGGGAAGCAGAAATGGCAAAAAACATTATGCCCCTTACGGAGGCGACCCTTGCCCAAGGGGCCGACCCCACACAAAAAACACACACAAACAAAATACCTGCTGCCTAGTGGATTCTGCCTCCCTTGGAGGCCTATGGGTCTAAAAAAAATAGGCTGATCTTCCCCCACGGGGGGCAGAATTGCCCAAAAGTGTTTTTCCCCCTTTGTGGGGTGACTCTTGCCCAAGGGGCCGCCCCCACACAAAAAAATGCCCAAAATGTCTCTGGCGTCATTGTGGCTTCTACCCCCCGGGGGCAGATCGGCTTCAGAATAATCCACCAATCTGCCCCCAAAGGGGGCAGAAATGGCAAAAAACATTATGCCCTCTTAGGGGAGCGACCCTTGCCCAAAGGGCCTCCCCTCACACAAAAAACACATACACAAACAAAATCCCTGGTGCCTAGTGGATTCTGCCCCCCTGGGAGGCAGATGGGTCTAAACAAAATAGGCTGATCTGCCCCCACGGGGGGCAGAACTGCCCAAAAGTGTTTTTCTCCTTTGTGGGGTGACTCTTGCCCAAGGGGCCGCCCCCACACAAAAAAGTGCCCAAAATGTCTCTGGCGTCATTGTGGCTTCTACCCCCCCGGGGCAGATCGGCTTCAAAATAATCCACCAATCTGCCCCGAAAGGGGGCAGAAATGGCAAAAAACATTATGCCCGCTTATGCGAGCGACCCCTGCCCAAAGGGCCTCCCCTCACACAAAAAACACACACACAAACAAAATCCCTGGTGCCTGGTGGGCACTCCTGCTGCCCAATCGCATCGCGATCGGGCAGCAGGAATGCTGAAAGAGACATTGAGGGAAGGGAAAACCTCCTTTTCCCCGATGCCTCTTTTTTAGCAAACCCCCCAGCCGGAAGAGAAACTCACCTCTTCCTCCTTCGATGCGCCGGAACAAGGGGCTTCCAGCGCATCGGGTGGCCTCTAATGATGTCCTCACGCAATTGCTCGCTGATGTCATTAGATGGGGTGCGGGCCTGTGGGTGGAAGGGGAAGCGATTCCCCTTCCCGCCCTGCCCTGGGGAAGTGGGAGGGGGACCTTCGGGGGAAGCGCTAGCTCTTTCCCCAAGGGCCAGGTGCATGACGTAACGGTTACGTCCTGGGCACCCGAGCAGAGCTACCCAGGACGTAACCATTACGTTCAAGGCACCCGAGGGGTTAAACAATTAACAATAATAAATCTGCACCTTAACAACAACACGCTCCATCCAAGCTTCAATACACTCAAAAAGCCATGTAAAATTAAAACAGTAAGTTAAAAAATATATAAATTAATAGTTGTGTAGACAAACTTGATTATAAAATGTTCATAATTAATGTATTACTCAATTAATACCAATTTATACAGGTTTTATATAAAGCACTTCCTACCCAAACTCACATAAAGGCCATCAAAATTAAAATATACTACACAATTAAAAAACTCTTTAAACAATTAGGAAAATAAATAACAAAACATCAAATAATAGAGTAATAATCAATCAATCATTAGATTTATAAAGCGCGCTATGTACCCGTTAGGGTTTCGAGGCGCTAGGGGGAGAGGGGGTAGCTGCTATCGTTCGAAGAGCCATGCCTTGAGGAGTCTCCTGAAGGTGAGGAGGTCCTGGGTCTGGCGTAGTGAGGTCGGGAGTGAGTTCCAGGTCTTGGCGGCGAGGTAGGAGAAGGATCTGCCGCCAGAGGTATTGCGCTGGATTCGGGGGACGCTTGCGAGGGCAAGGTTGGCAGAGCGTAGTTGGCATGAGGGAACGTAGAAGTTGAGTCTGGTGTTCAGGTAGGTGGGTCCGGTGTCGTGTAGTGCCTTGTGTGCGTGGGTGAGGAGTTTAAAGGAGTTAACATTTATTAATATCTGATTTAGAAAACAACTACCCACTCCACCCTTCATTAACTTGAACAACCCAACAAAATACATGCATTACTCTAATATTTTTCAAAAGAAAATTTCACAATTACATTGATAATGGAATAGAAACAAAATTCAATGCAAAACCATAATAATAAAAAAGATATTGTAGTGAACAATATGTTAAACTTCAATATTATTATAAACAAGTAAAAAAGAAGTATATATTTACCTTCAATACTTTTGTCCACAATATTTTTTTGTTTGTCCTCATAATGCCACCATTGAACACCAACTGGATTACCGCCACCTCATGTACTCATGGTTGAACCCGTTATCATGTCCCTCTAGGCCATGGGATGGGATGAATTTCCTAGCCTAATCAAGTCAGAGGCAACTAATCATTGGACAAAGGAAAACATATCCAGCATATAAAAACTTCAGCAATTCCCAAAACCCTTCCCAATTCCACTTTGCTTCTCTCCTTTCTACTTCCTTGAAAACAGTACAAATCTTTTCCATGTATGCCAAGTAGGGGCAAAAGTTTGTGTCCAACTTTTAGAGATTTCTCTCCTTTCAAGAAGTATCAAATAAAACACCAGTCCCTTGATGGTGCTGATTGGAAATAACAAAAATTGTCCACAAAATTTTTGTAGTTACGGCATAATGACCATGATATTATGGTAAGATGATATTTTGGAGTTGATTTTTAAGGGGAATACCATGGATGAGGCAGTATATAGGAGTGCAGACTCATACAGATAACACCATGGCTCGTGTACAAAAGCACTTTTCTCTATCAAACACATAATACCCAACAAAACACATTAGGCAAAACTGGTGGCACTGGAGCTCTTTACATGAAGACCCTATTATGTTACAGAAGGTCAGATTAATCATGTTTTTCTTAATATGCAATTATTCAGTTGTGAACATGATTCCCTCAGCAGTCAGATCCTTGGCTTTTAAGGGTTCTGTTATTTGCAATAAGGTCAAATGAATTGATCAATTTTCGTGTTTTTACTAAGGGGCAGGAGAATTGGCATCCCTTATCTGCCTGGTAGAATATGTTATGCTGATGTCAAGGCATGCCATGAGAAAACCGCTTTGGGTGAGCATGCCCTGCAGCACTGCGGTGCAATTTAAAGCCACTAAAATGGGAGCGTGGCACACATATTGCTAAAAGATAGTGCTGGTCAAGCCTCATCACTGTATCACAACCTGTACATCTAGCCGATTCCACTAGCACCCTCCCATCTTCCCCTTCTACATCAGCAGCCGCTAGTGGGATGGTGGCCCTACCGGGGAAGGTCGAGCCTCAGAGCCCCCTGCCTCTGTAGCTGAGGAACCCCCCATAAGCAAACTCGTCCATAAAGACATCCTCCTGTAGCTTATGTCAAGAGCAAATCCACTGCCAGGAAGTGATCCGCTCCTGATTCATTCCCCTCGTGTGCAATAGAAACACCCTGTTAACCGTTCCAATTCCAGACTCCATTTTCCTATGCTACAAGGACACTGGACTTGTGAAACCAACTGGTGTAGCTGCTACCTGGAAGATTTCATCCACCACTGCTCCAACCATTACTTATGTTTTATTCCCTTTTATGCCTATTTTTCACAAATTATATACATGTGTAAAATAAACTGCATTGAAACACACACCCTGCCTATGTCTCCTTCATAATGCATTTTAACTCATTTTGCTGCTCAATCATGGTCAGGAAATGTGTACACAACACTTATATGTTTTATTTAACAACACTTAGCCAAAACTAAGTAACTATGGTATTCCTTCAAATGACCAATAGTCAGTTAAAATGTTGTACGATGAGATCTGCCCCAGTGTTACCTCCTCCCTCTTCCTCTGATTCCTCACCACTAGGCATGTCAGCACGTGCGGCTACATGGCCTGCTGCCTATCCCTCACCTTGTATCAATGGTATCTGAAGTTTCAAGGCCAGGTTGTGGAGCATGCAGCAGGCAACTATAATTTGACAGACCTTGTTGGGGGCATACATGAGTCCCCCACCTGACAAATCTATAGATCTAAATCTTGCCCTTAGTAGACCAAAAGTCCTCTCAATCACATGCCTTGTACTCCTGTGGGCCTTATTGTAGCAGACTTCCCCAGGTGTGGTTGGGTTCCTCACTGGTATCAACAGCCAAAGACAGTTTGGATAACCAGATGCACGTGTGAGCAAAACAGATGTGCAACACAAGGATGTAGTTGGGTCCAACTAGATAGTCATGGCAAGAGTCCAACATTAATTACACACATCACTAATGTTACTTACCAACCAGTCAGGCCCTGCTGTGTAGAGTTGTGTCATCAACTGTGGCACATTGCTGTTCCGCATGACAAATGATTCATGGACAGACCCCGGAAATTTGGCTGTTACTTGAGAGATATATTGGTCTGCAAGACACACCACCTGAACATTGATTGAGTGGTAGTTTTTCCTGTTCCAAAAGACCTGTTCATTGGCCCTGGGGGGAAATCCAAGCTACATGGGTGCCCTCTATGGCTCCTGTCACATGTGGGATGTGTCCCACTGCATAAAATTCTGCCTTTCCATAGGCCAAATCCACTCATAGTGGAAACCTGATGTAGTTTACCAGGTGTTTTAACAATGCACACAGTACAGCATTCAAAACCCGACTGAACATGGGTTGAGACACCCCTGCAGCTACAGCCACTGTGTTCTGAAAGGAGCCAGTAGCCAGGAAATGTAGTACTGACAGCATTTGCACGATGGGAGGTGTGAGGTAGGGATACCTATTACCAAATCAATTTCCAACTGTTGGCAGAGATCCTTCATTGTACGATGATTCAGACGATAAGTCTGGATACACAGGCATTCTTCCATTGTCTCCAGGTTAACTAGTGGTCGATAAACCAGTGTCTGTCTTGCCCTCCTGATTGCACCATAACTGTGTGGAAAGAGTGGTACAGAGAATGTTGTATGCTGATACAGACCAATTCCTTCATCCGCTCCCACCCTGAGATACCCCCACTCTATCTGTGACACTCCACTTATCTGGATCTTCTACCTCCCAAACCATCCCTGCCCCCATGCAAGTACTCATACCCCTCCCCCTGCATAGTATCTCCCCCTCCCAGGCGTCTCTAACCCACACCAAGGCTGAGAATTAATTCCCTCCCTAGGATCTATACCATGGATTCTCCTCCCACACCAGTGGACCACCCCCTTGATCATCTAGTGCTTGCCCACCCCCTTGAAGACCCAATCTATGGTGGGTATTAAGCAGTCAGTAGCCAAGTGTGGGACACACATCTGTGCACTATGTGCATGTAGGACAGTCATAATGGACAGGTCATCGGTTGGATGTGGTAGACATTTCACAGATTCTGATGATGCACATGCAGCATCTTGCATGTTGGAGACAGCTATCATTTTAATCCTTTTATTTCCATAGTATGGAGTTGTTCCTGCCTTACATGGAATGGTTGGATTGGGTAGGCCGTTTAAGAGGGTGTGTGCAATTACATTGTACTCCGGTGGTTTTAAGGAGTGTTGCAGGAAGGGGTTGTGTATGTGGTGGCCTGTGGCTCTGGTGTCATTGATTGAGGGCAATCGCAGTTGTGGCATTGTTGCGTGCTTAGGTGGTGTTTTGTGTCTCACGACTCATCCATGTCCCACAGTCACACATATCTCACAGTTACAAAGTATGACAGAGGCTGAAGATATGACTACATATATTTATTTTCCAAAACACATTCCTGAAACTGAGCCATGAGTTGGCTGAACACCAATATTCACAAGTCCAAAATACACATGGGTTTGTTTGGTAAACTTAGGAGAGGGTGTGGTCCATCACGCATAATCGTCTAAGATACTACTTGGCTTAGAAGTCAGTGTCATTTGTAAAATCGCCAATAATGCCAGGTACAATGGACGCCAACAGCTGTCCAACGTCGGATGCTAGTAATGTTACCAAATCGTCTCCAAGGATCTCCAGGGAGCACTCATGTTCTGCCACATGTGCTCCAGCTGAGGTGCCAGCAATTTGTGAAGTGTCCATTTGGTATCCAGTGGCTGCTGGATCAATGTATGGCAGCTCATACTCCACATCACGTACCAGAGGTACCCTCATCAAGCATGATTGCAAATGGGCTCTCACCGAGAACAGCAAGAAGACAGTGTCCTTGGTGAGCGTATGTTGCGTGGTGAGACAGACATCACTTACAGTTAAAAAACTGGCTGGACACATTCCAGTACTGGTCTGAATTTCAATGTCTAGTTGCAATGCAGGTCTTCCAGCCATTGTGCTCCGAAGTACAGCATCACCCTTTGCCTACAGAGTTGTACTGGTGGGAGTAATTTTTGTCCCACTTGTCTTGTAGGTGCAGCCGTTGTGTTGTGCTTGCTTTCCAGAGCTATGCCCCAACCACACAATAGGAGGTGATGTGGTATCCCCAGTTGGAGTTTTGAAAAATGGTGTCTATGGCTCTGGATGTTAGGCCAGGTACTGAGGTTTGCTCGTGTACGTAACGGGCTCCAACGGCCTAACGTAAATGCATTCTCCCAGTAGCACTGTGCAAGTTAAATAGCTCCACACTGCAATCAAGGTGTTGCACATAGCTTTTTGCACTTAATAGGGACATGATTTTGCCTGCTGACCTCAGAGTCATGGCCGCTTTGCTCACAGGCGCAGTTGTACGTGCCACATATTTTAGGAACAGTTGGGCCTTGAGTCTGTTACACTTTTGAATGTGCACATTTGCAGTACCATTTTGAGGCCACTTGTCAGCAATTGTAGTCTGCTGTATGGGAGCTGTATGGACATTCCACCAACAGGTGGGCATCTGGGAGCCTTTGGCGACTATTCAAGCCAACATCACTCCACAACTCACACTATTGAAGCACATTTTTCTCCCATTCAAGATCACCTGATAGCAGCTGTGGTTAAAGGGACCTTTGACTCCCTTCAGATAGTAAGCTTACTTCACTGCAGAGAAGTTGCATGCCCCATTCAAGTACAGCTGCACCTACAACATTGTATGGCTCACAATTGTTTCCCTTTGACTGCTGCACAGGCAGGCCTCCTCCATGCCACTGCAACAATTCAATGACAGAGGGATATTCCCACACCTCGTGAATTTCAGTATCATGTGACCTTACATAGCTGCCTATTTGAATGTGTATCACACAGGATGTAGACAGTTGTTTCATATGTGCCATATATTTCAACCTGTGTGACTCACATCATATAACTCGGATTTGTGGATCACTGAGGTATCTGTGTGGCATGCAACATTGTGATGCCTTGAGGATCACATTGCACTCACAGTTTGCACTAGACACTTCCACATCAGCCAGGCATTGTAAGTGTGGAGCTGTGTCATCTGTAGTGAGACAATTCCATACATGTGGAATGTCTTCAGATGGAAGCCGCAAGTCCCACTGTTGTGTACATGGGTGGTGTCCTCACTCCACTGGCAGCTATGGTTCAATGCCCAGCGGACATTCCCAAGAAGGTTGGGTGTCTCCTCCACTCTTCCCTGCCCCAGCCAGCCTTGGTCCTCTAAATTTCGGGGTATGTGTTCCAGTCTGAGAAATTGATATGGGTATCTGTATGTGTATGTGTGGTATTTGGCCTACATGTTTTGGTTTGATGTTATATGTGTTTGTGTGCGGTGCATGGTTTTCCTTGGTAATGGGTGTGTGTGCTGTGATGCCCATACGTGTGCTAGGGAAATATGGTTGTGATGGTAATATGTGGTTGTTGTGTTGCCATGTGTTTGTTGCAGGGTTGTGTGTTATTGTGTGCTTGGATAATGTGTCTGTCTGTGTTGTAGGAGTCATGTCAGAGACGCAGTGGTGTGTGTTAACAAGGTATTTTGTAGTCCAAGTTGTGTGTTTATGTGTATGTGTGTGTGAGTTCCCTGTTGGTGATACGTTGTGTTGTTTGTGTGATTTGTTGATGGATGGTGTGTCATGTGGGTGCATGTCCATGGGTTGCTGTGTATGCAGTTAGTGGTGTTGGTGTGTAGTTTGTTGGTATCATGTGTTGTTGTGTGTGGTTGTTCCAAAGGCATGTTTCTTGTGGTTGGTGTGTGTATGTTCTCTCAAGTGTGTGTGTGTATGTGTGATGGCCATTGTATGTGTGATGTGTTTGGGTGTTTGTGTTTGTGGCTGTGTGTAAAAATGTAGGTCACTGTGTGGTTACGTATATCTCAGCCTTGTCCCCCATTTCCGACTGGTATGTGTGGTGTACGTTATTAGCTGTGTGTACTTACAGTTGGTGACGTCATGTCCGTCGCCGCCGCTGCTTATTCTGGTGTCCCTGAACGAGCAGGAGCAGAGGGAAGAGATGCAGTTCCGGGTCCATGTTGACTCCGGACGAGTGTGGCTTCCCGAATGTGTGTGTCTCCTTTAAATATGTCGGTTTCTGCCTGGTTTTAGGTGGTGGTACAACTGCGTTGGAAACATTGGTGGTGTGCAACTTCGTAATCTGTCCAGCGGTAACATGGTCTCCTCCCGCCTGCAGGTGGCTACCGTAGTCTGTGGCGGCATGGTCGCAGTGGCGATACATTGTCTGTCTTCCGTGTAGACTCCCTCAACATTCATAATTTGGTGATCTTCTCCATCAGCCTGTTGACAGTACGTCTGCCACTTCCGACATGATAGAATTGGCACCTCCAAGTTCGTAATGGGGCCCTAAGTATTAAAATTTCTCTGTCAATTTATTTAATGCCTCTCAAATAAATCTGTTCACTTTTATGCACAGTATCCTGCAAGAAAACATAACAGCACCTCCAAATACATAATACAATTAATCTGTTTATGCCACTTGAAGAAGGTGGTAAACTTTTCATTCTTCCTATCTAACATGATTAGAGATCTAGCGGCCCTCCATCGCCTCAATACCAAAAGTTTCCAAGCCCAGAAGTGCTGTGAGTTTTCCCATGGGAGTTGTGTGGGAAGAATACCCAAAATCAAAACTATTCTAACGTACTTGTAAACCTCCAGCCAAACTTGCTTTAACAGCACATTAAAAACCATATGCTCTTATTTCCCTTCCAGAGCCTTCCATAGTGTATGTGCTAGTGATAGGCTTTTTCAGCCATGGAGTATGCACAGTACACTCTATGGAGAGTAACATACTGATGGTGTTTCAGATTAATAGTTTATCAGCTGGTGAAGAGTCCTCCACTTCCCCAGAAATATAAACAACTTTTTCTCACCATGATTTCAAAATACCCTCAAACCCAGGGAGAAGCTATGTAACCAGGAATGTATACCTTTTATAAATAACACTTTTTGTTACTACTAAGGGACAGACACCACCAGGACCCTATATATTCCCTAACCACACAACAACCTGCATTAATCTTCCCCATCCCACACTCATCTTTCAACAAATTATATTTAAAAAGGGTTAGACTCAAGAAGATTTTAACTTCTCTGCCCAGAATAAACAAGGACTAACAGTGCTGACTCAGATTTACAGGAAGCTATAGCTTTAGGAAATACAGTGAGGGAAAACATGCCACAGTTTACTAAGAACTCTACAGCTTTCACATAGAACAGCCATGATTGTGATTTTGTTTTAAATTTTTCATTCTGAAATGTTTGAAGGAATCCTCTTAATACCTAATTGCTAGTCATGTATAAGAATTGTTCTATGCTGCTGGTAGGCTAAAGTAAATTAATCATTGGAGATTGATGGCCTCATTTTCCAGAGTACAATTTAATGTATTCATGTTTATTTATTGTTTTTTTTCTGAAATGAATTTAGATTGGAAATTAATGATCATGAAATGAATTTAGATTGGAAAAATTCTTAGATAAAAACATAAGAAGCACAAAATAAAAATCATGAAAGAGGATGGACTGACATTCTATTTACAATGGAAAGTAGGTGTTCCCCTGCTCTATGCTGTTTTATAATCTTAAAAATAAATGGTTTCCAATTCAGGATGTGTAGCTCAAAAGTATTGGCTGAGACAAGTACTCTCAGATATTTTATTAGATTATGTGCACGCACCCATGTTTCCAAAAATGACAGTTACAGCACTGTATGAGCATTGATCAAAATCACTTCAGTCCTGGACGTATTAAACATATAGCCAGGTGAGGACTCAGATTCTCATACATATTCTAAAACCTTGTCCAAGTTAGAAAGACATCCGAGGCACCTTTTATAAATACCCTGCATATTCTCAATCAATGCTGCATCGGATCCATTAATGATAAGCTAAGGTGTTAACGTCTGTGCTTGGTTGATGGTGAAGACATATGTGTGGTAAAAACATTTAACAGGAAAGTATAATCCATATATATATATATATATATATATATATATATATATATATATATATATATATATATGATTTTCTCCTAGGACTCCTACCCCAATGCACAACCTTCATCTTCGGGCAAATCCAAGAGACGGCACAAACCGGTACACATAAACTCGCTGTTAAAGAGTTTTTTTTTATTATTCCATAATTATAAAGTGCTAGGTGCCACAAAGAAAAACCTGGCCTACGCGTTTCAACAAAAGCCTATGGCTGGGCCAACCCATAGTGCAGTGCAAAACGTCTATTTAAAGGAACATTCTCCTTTTTGCTCATACCCTTTCATAAAGGTGTACACACACAGAGCGCATGAAACAAATAAATTTGTCTATGCCTTATACAATCTTTTTCAGTCAATCAAAATAATAATATAACTCATACAAAAAGAAATATGCAGTATAAATTGAGAGGATAACAGATATTATGCTCCATTCTACAATTCTGGTAAAGTACCTACTCAATTTGCTCAAGTTGTCTCCCACTAGTAGTAAAGTAGAATCGATCATGTAATGACAACATAATTTATCAAAAGGAGATATACAGTATATATTTGAAGAACAGCAGTAATTCTGCTACCTTACACAATTGCAATTCCGGTAAAATACCATTTAACCAATATCTCAAACAGCATCTCCTCCTCCCAATGAGCAACTAATCTCATGACAACAAGCAAATTCATGAGCATTTGCATCCTCTGTGATGGTTTACATGGGCAAAGAGATTATATCAAACAGTGTATATCATAAATAATATCAATACAGTAAAATTCCTGAGAAATAAATAATTAAAGCTAATTAGAAGTTTCTCAACAAGTTCAATGATTTGTTCCTAATACCATAATAGTGAACATCCTTGTATTCCCCATTCCGCTGTTCCCAAATATGTTTGGCAATGACATAAGAATAATCTTTGTTTGTTATTGCTCTTAAATGTTGCAAAATGCATAATTTCAGTTTGTTTACAGTACTCCCTATGTATCTTTTGCCACAACCACATTCTAGGGAATAAACTACAAATTAGGTTTTGCCTAATATCCGTTCTCTGATTTTCCTTATGGACCCATTAAAGCATTTAAACTCTGTCATGTTCTTACCGTACCGGCATGCTTTACATTTAGTGCATCTAAAAAAAACTTCCAACTGGAGCCTATTTTTTGTCCCACTCCCTTGCACAGGTAGGTAACTTTTAACCAACAAGTCATTTAAGGATAGTGTTTTTATAGGTGATTCTAGGATGCTCTCCTACTTAATCTTTTAACTCTTAACCTTTCCTCATGATTCTCCAATTCTTCCTCAGGGCTATTTTCATTTCCCCATCTGAATGATTATAATCCATAATATATCTAATGATATGATCTTGATCCATTTTCTTTTCTCTCGCATTTTGTGAGACTAATAGATCTTACCTGTTCTCCTGTCAAAGCTCTTTTCATGGCATTGTCCAATACGGATACTGGTTACCCTCTTTTTACCAATCTGTCAGAGTCACCAGATCCTCGGGGTCTGTGCACGTTCCCAACACATCCACCACTGAACAGCTCCAAGACTCTGATAGATAAATCACAGAGACTGAGAGAGTTCAAGAGGGGAAGAGGGGATTAGGAAGTGAACAGCTGGGAAGGAGACCCGTAGTAAGAAAAAGGTTAGAACACACAATATGAAAATAATATCTCCTGAAATCAATACTAGACTATGATTCTAAGCCTAGTAACTCTGAAAACATGAACAATCTAAGAGTTAAGTTTAAAATGACTAAGTTTCAAGATGGCCGGATACCTGTAAGGGAATCAAGATGAATTAAATGAAAACTTTCTTATTCAAGTACTTTCCTTTACATGAGAATCAGAAAAAAACATTCTGACTAAATTTTAAACCAGTCATATAAATCCTGTTTTGAGAATGTATACTAGGACCATACATTATTGCATCTAGAATCTCTGGCCTTCTGTGTACTCTTAAAATGTTTCAACACAAATTGCGCATATTGCATATATATATATAGTAAACACCATAAAAGGATTGTGCACCATGAATAACACAATATGGATTCAAGAAACAAATCACATATCTTGTCAACTCGAATATTACAGAATAAATATCTTAGAATAGTGGCATACAATAAACAACATGAAATAAACTTGAGGAGAGAATCGTGAGTCTTGCCGATTCGAGTGCCACAATGTAAAATACCAAGAAATGGTAGCACGCAATGAATATCAAAGTCAAATCATCATTAATCGAATCGCGCGTCTTGCCGATTCGTAAAACACGATGTAAATGTCAAGAAATAACAGCTCACAATAAATAACAAGATCAAAGTACAATGAAACGAATTGCGCTTCTTTTGCCGATTCTTCAGCCACCATGTAAATGTCAAGAAATGGTAGAGCGCAATGAACAACAAAGGTAAATCCTCATGAAATGAGTTGCGCGTCTTGCCAATTCGTAAAACATCATGTAAATGTCAAGAAATAGTAGCGCGCAATGAACAACAATGTTTAAACACCATAAAACGAATTGGGCGTCTTGCCGATTCTTAAGCCACCATGCTAATGTCAAGAAATGGTAGCACGCAATGAATAACAAAGTCAAACCTTTATGAAACAAATAGCGCGTCTTGCCTATTTGTAAACTACCATATAAATGTCAAGAAATGGTAGCGCGCAAGTAATCTGTTACTCATTTAAGAATTAAACCAAGAATTTGAAAATTCTCAATAACGGTGTTGGAACAGTCCAACCACCGTCTTACCACCTGGAACAATGATCACCAATGAAGGATGAAGGGCAGAAGACTGGAAGATCCAAATAGGCCACCGGGACAGGAGCTCAGGAAGAAGCTGCTGCTCTGCACCGGGACCTCTGAATAGTGAGCACTGGGAGTTGGGGATGCTCTCTTTTATAGAGTCTTGGCCCAGCCCAGAACCACGCCCAGGCATGTTGCAGGGAAAGTCTCTGGAAGGCCCTGGAAAGGGGCCACACCCTAACACACTCTGAAAACCTGCAGCAATACATTGCAAAGGAACAGTATTTGTAAGCATATTAAAAATAAGTTTTCAGGATTGAACTCTGCAATGCAAAAGGTTAAACCACAACATATCAGCACAATGCATAAATTACGTTGTTTTGAGAGTGCTTGGTTTTTGCATTTTTGTTGCCAATAGAGCGCGTACTGCTCTGGTGTTGACAAAATCTCTGAAACATCTCTTCACCCTGCATTTCACTTAGTTCAGAACAAATTCTTTTAGCTCCTAAAAATTGTCCATATGGCACACTCCACTTGAGTGCTTTAGGATGTGAGCTGTTGGTAAATAGAATACTATTACAACTGGTAGGCTTAAAGTATAGGCTTGTGCAGATCTTATCACAATCAATAAACACCTCAATGTCCAAACAAGTTATTTTTTCCTCGCTTGTCTCAAATGTAAATTGCAATCCAGGTGGATTATGTTTTAGTGAATTTAAGAACACCTCCAATTCATCCTGTTCACCTTCCCAGATTAAGAATAAATTGTCTATGAAGCGGACCGAAAGGATTAGTTTACTAAGAAATTCTGCATTTTCCTCTGTCCACACATATTCTGCTTCCCAATAACCCATCGTGAGGTTCGCATAGGTTGGAGCAAAAGATGTTCTCATGGCTGTCCTTTTCTTTTGAATATAATATTCACCCTCAAAGATGAAGATGTTGTTGGTGAGACAAAATTCCATAATTTCTAGCAGCATCTGTGTGTGCTTCCACATACTCAATGATCTGCTATGTAGGAAATATGCACAGGCTCTAAGACCATCTGTAACGTTGTTTAAGTCGAAGAACACAGCATAGAAGATATTGTCGTTTTCCAAGTGAGTTTATCCATAATAGCCCCAACCATCTTTCTCCTCCGCTCCAACCGTCGTCTCTCACGAACCACTGCTCGCCTCGGGATTCCATCTCCCTGGTAACCACTACGCTACATATGCCACACATCTCACTTTCATATTTAACAACACCAAAAACAAATACATATTTCCCACAACATCAAATGTAAAGAATATACTAGAAAAATATTCAAACATAGCAAATATGATACCCTCGCAGTACAAATAATAATTCTGCAAGAATAGAACTCAACACATGTTTCTCAACTTTAGAATAATTGTCTTTAGAGATTGTTTTTTTTAAACATAACGCTGTCAGCATAAGAATATCAATATTGTCTGAATATTACACAAAACATGCTTCTCAGTTGAGAATATAGGGGGTCATTCCGACCCCGGCGGGCGGCGGGCACCGCCCGCCGGGCGGAAACCGCCCAAACACCACCCCGCGGTCAAATGACCGCGGGGAGCATTTTGACTTTCCCGCTGGGCCGGCGGGCGATCTTCAAAAGATCGCCCGCCGGCCCAGCGGGAAAGCCCCAGCAAAGAGGAAGCCGGCTCCGAATGGAGCCGGCGGATTTGCTGGGGTGCGACGGGTGCAGTTGCACCCGTCGCAATTTTCAGTGTCTGCTATGCAGACACTGAAAATCTTGTTGGGCCCTGTTAGGGGGCCCCTGCAGTGCCCATGCCAGTGGCATGGGCACTGCAGGTGCCCCCAGGGGCCCCACGACACCCGTTCCTGCCAGCCTGGTTCTGGCGGTGAATACCGCCAGAACCAGGCTGGCGGGAAGGGGGTCGGAATCCCCATGGCGGCGCTGCATGCAGCGCCGCCATGGATGATTCCCTGGGGCAGGGGAAAACCGGCGGGAAACCGCCGGTTCCCCTTTTCTGACCGCGGCTTTACCGCTGCGGTCAGAATGCCCCGGAAGCACCGCCAGCCTGTTGGCGGTGCTTCCTCTGCCCTCTGCCCTGGCGGTGAGACACCGCCAGGGTCAGAATGAGGGCCATAGTCTTTGAAATAACCAGGACTAACTCTTCTCCTACTACTTCTCCTTGTTTTATTACATGCTCTATTATCATGATCATCTTTACCACGTTTTGATCCTGACCTTGACTTGTCTCCGAGATTGTTGTTATATTCAGCATTTACCACCTTATCTTCCAAGGAGTTTTTTAGATGAACATCTCTGTTCATGTTCCAAATCTGTCCATCAGACGTTTTGACAGCATTCTTGAATAACTTGATAACCCTTAGAGGTCTAGTGAATTTTGACCCACCAACACAACCCAGAGGTGACTTTACCTTCACCACATCTCCCACTTCAATGTTCATTTTACACATATTCTTTCTTTCATCAAATTTGTGTTTCCTTTTACACATAAGCCTTTCTTCTCTTCTACTCCAATCAGTATTGAACAAATTGAACTTATTTTTCATCCAATCCATTCATCCTGGACTCACCTTGTTACTGGGTACCCTTCTTTTGAATAGTTCAAACAGAGATTTACCGGTAGTTGTATGTGGAGAAAAACGCTAAGCAGTGATTCTCCTCAAGAGTTCTTTCTGCCAATTTATATTATTTACCCTTGCAAGTTGAATGCTTTCTTTTATATACCTGTTAAACCTTTCTACAGCACCATTGGTTTCCGGATGATACACCACTGATCTTTTGTGAGTGATGCCACAATCCTCCAGAAACTCTTCAAAATCCTTTGAACAAGATTGTGGATCATTATCAGATAAAATTGATTTAGGAAAACCTTCTTTCCTAAAAATGTCTTCCAGAAAAGTAATCACACTGAAAGGAGATATATCACTCACATTTCTGACTTCTACCCATCTGGAATACAAGTCTAAAACTACAATCAAATATGGTGTTGAGTGTTCATTTTGTAAAGGACTAACTATGTCAATCGCCACCTCATCCCAAGGTTTGTCCGGTAATTTTCTAAAACACATGGGTACATTACGAGTCTTCAATATCTTGTCACGCCGAACACATTGTACACACTTCCTCACCATACGGTCCACCTCCAAATCCATTCCTGGCCACCAAAAAGTGGCTCTTAAATTTTCTTTTGTTTTCACAATCCCAAGATGCCCTTTACGGGCCTGATTCAACACACTTGGTGGAATCATTCTCGTACCTCTCAACAACATAGACGTATCTACAGCTAGTTCCTCTTTTATCAAACCCCATACGTTTTCTAAACCACTAAATCTTCCATTTTCCAAAGCCTCACAAACTCCACACAACTCCTCATCTTCCTTCAATGCATCTTTCCATTCTTGTTCAGTTATTACTCCACAAGTAATTTCATACACCTCACCTATAATATCACAAACATTTTCTTCCAACATTGCTGTATTCTTTTGTTCTTCTACCTTCGTGTTCACATCAACTAATCTAGACAGACAATCTGCACTTACATGCCCCTGTTAAGTATTCTACCTTGAATTTGAACTCCTGTAATCCAATGATCCACCTTCTTATTCTCAAAGAAATACAATTTAAACCCTTGCTGCTGAATACTTCAACCAGTGGTTTGTGATCAGACAGCACCACAAAATCTGTGCCCCAAACAAAATGCTTACATTTCTTTAGAGCCCAGTATATGGCTAAAGATTCCCTTTCAATTACAGAGCAATTTCTTTCAGCTCCACTCAAAGATTTTGATCTACAAGCAATCATCTTTTTCTTCTCTCTATCATCTTGCGTTAGAACTGCCCCCAAACCTTTCGCACTTGCATCAGTGACAATAAATGTTAGCCTGCCAGGTTTAAAAGCTTGTAAACAGGGAGCACTTTCCAATTCTTCCTTTATTTTCACAAATTCATCCTCACATACCGCATTCCACTTAAACTCTCTTCCTTTCTTTAATAGATCTCTCATTTTCACTGACTTTTCTGCCAAATTCTTAATATACCTCCCATAGTATCCAACAATCCCCAAAAAGGAACTCACTTCATCCTTCGTCTGAGGAGAAGCCAATGTTTTAATCGTCATTACCAAATCAGGTTTGGGTTTCACCCCATCTCCTGAAATCAAATGTCCTAAATATTCGACCTCAGTCAGACCAAAACAACATTTTCTCCTTTTAAGAGTAAATCCTGCCTGGCTTAAGCATCGCAAAACCAATCTCACACGTTCAAAATGCTCTTCCACTGTATCCGCAAATATTAACACATCATCCTGATAACACTTCACACCATTTAAATCCTTCAAAATTCATGATGTGTTGAACCACTTAAGCCGCTGACACAAGCCCAAAGGGCATTCTTTTGAACTTATATGCACCAAACGGTGTAATAAATGCTGTCAGCTCATATGAGCTCTCTTCCAACTCAACCTGGTGATATGCTGATGCCAAATTTAAAGTGGAAAGTACTTTGCTCCACCTATCATAGACACAGGGGGTCATTCTGACCCTGGGGGTCTTGGACCGCCAGGGCCACGAATGACGGAAGCACCGCCAACAGGCTGGCGGTGCTTCAATCCCCATTCCGACCGCGACGCCGCGGTCGGATTGCTGGGGCCGGCGGTCATCCGCCTTTTTTGCCCCGGCTGGGAGAATCTGCCAGGGCAGCGCTGCAAGCAGCGCTGCCCTGGGGATTCTGACCCCCGTACCGCCAGCCTGTTTCTGGCGGTTTTCACCGCCAGGAAGAGGCTGGCGGTAACGGGTGTCCTGGGGCCCCTGGGGGCCCCTGCACTGCCCATGCCACTGGCATGGGCAGTGCAGGGGCCCCCTAACAGGGCCCGGCCTGCTTTTCACTGTCTGCATGGCAGACAGTGAAAAGCGCGACGGGTGCAACTGCACCCGTCGCACCGCCGCAACACCGCCTGCTCCATTCGGAGCCGGCTCCTGTGTTGCGGCCTCATTCCCGCTGGGCCGGCGGGCGCTAACTTGGTTAGCGCCCGCCGGCCCAGCGGGAATGTCAGAATGGGGGCCGCAGAAATTTGGCCGCGTGGCGGCCAAATGGCGGTTTCTGCCTGGCGGGCGGCGGTAGCCGCCTGCCAGAGTTGGAATCACCCCCACAATCTCTTCAATATTCGAAAGAGGAAATTTGTCAACTACTACCTCTTTGTTTAAAGCCCTGAGGTCCACACATAGCCTAATTTCACCATCACCCTTCTTTGCCACAACTATAGGAGCCAACCACTCGGTTGCCTCCACCTCCTCAATTACACCCAAATTCTCTAATCTTTTAAGTTCGGCCACTACTGGCACCTGCAAGGCCAATGGAATCCTCCTCACCTTATCTACTACAGGAGTAGCATCCTTATTCAGTCTAATCCTATGTTTATAGCTTTTTAGATATCCCAACCCTTGGGAGAACACAGTTGGAAATTCACGAACTAAGTCCCTCTCATAATCATCAACTTTCTGCACTTGGACTTGTGGTTGGGCATTTGGATTTAATATAACACCCAACAACTTCTGATGTGCCCAACTCAAAAGATTGTCACCCCGGTTGGACACATAAATTTTCCCCACAAGATGTCTCCCTTTCAACTCAAGATGACCTTCAAAGTACCCTAACATCCTTGTAGGTTGTCCACCATAACCACCAGGGCACACATCCATTTTATTTAACTTTTTATCTTTCATAGTCAAAGTGTCAAAACTCTGCTTAAAAATTATGGTCAACTGTGAACATGAATCAAAACGCATCAGTACACCAATACCATCTACCATAACCACCTCACTAGGATGTTCACCACAACTCACCTGTGCTTCTACTTGAAAAACAATTTCCTGTGAAACATCCTTGACCTCCTTCACAATAGTACTGTTAAAATTCTTCTTCTTTTTATTACGGCAGCATTTATAAAAATGCCCTTTTCTCCCACAACTATTGCAAATCACATTCAACGCTAGACAAATGCTTGCATTCGCTTTATGACCACTCTTATCACATCTAAAACATTCACCTTTAAATTTCACCACCTCATCTTTTTTTTCTCACCACTACTCTCCTTGTTTTTTACTTCACATACTACTTCCTCTACCTTTGTGAATTCTCCAGATATTGTTTTTTTCCCTCACTCAACTCCATAACACACTTCATCATGTGTTCCACCCTTTTTACTACCATAATAACCTCTTCCAATGGTGGTTCATCTTTTAACCACAACTCTTCCCTAATCTTATCACTGCTGCACTTCAACACAAATTGATCTCTAATCCTTTCATCCACCAACATAACAAATTTGCAAGAGGCTGCCAATTTCCTCTAACTGGTTATATACTCCTCCACAGACTCATCTTTACCTTGTTCCCTTTTTCCAAAATAATCTCTTTCCATAATCGTACACACTTTTGGTAAATAATGCTTGTCTAATTTCATTACACAAATCTCATATTCATTCAAATTCCTAGCTTCTTCACTACGGAGATCTGGTAAATTCTCTAGTACCTCTTGCCCTTCACCACCCAAACAATGCTTAAGTAATGCATGCTTCCTGTCAGCACTTAGCATTGGTCCACAAACTCTAGCATAATGAACAAAAAATTTTTCCATTTAGTCCACAGATACATCGGTTCCCCAGGACTACTTAAAAAAATGGTGGAGGCGTTACATTCTGCATTTTCTACAATTTGCTTATAACAAATTACTTCCTAAATTAACTAAACACAATACCAAAACAAACAAAACCAAACGTTTTCTTTTTCTCTCCTTAAGAATATCTTCAGAGGTGTGCCTGTCACTGTGTTTTCCTTTTATTTCTCCAATTCAGACAGGCAAAGTACTTTCCCAAAGTCAAAGGTGTGCCTGCCAGCGTAGTTCCTGCATTTTAGACAGGCAAAAATACTTTCCCAGTGTCAAAAGGTGTGCCTGTCACCGTATTTCCTGCAATGGTCCCAACAATAAGGACTACAACTCATTCAAACACGATTGACACAACGTGATAATAGAAATAGTAACATTAAACAAACCTGCTTCACAGCAGTTTCCTCCTGCAGGGGCCCTCCCCTTTAAACTTGAGAGAAAAACCCCTTTAAGTCCTGAGAAATCTTTCAGGACACGCCCCTTAAATGGAAGCGCTATTTACGGCGTACATCTCTGAGATGACAGCATAACTTGAAAGCAAAGCCGCTTTCCACAAGCTGTTAGCACGCAGCGGACTCATCATTCAACTCTTCTCTTCAAGATCACGTCAGTATCCAATACGCCAAACGTTCCTGTCACCCAGACGCGGTGAACGGAGCAGCAGTAAACCAGCTCCAGTCCTCTCGACGCTCCCGTAAGTGCTGTCTGCTTTAAACCGACTTCAGTCTCTTCAACTCTCTCGTAAGTGCCGTCCTTACGCTAATTCTCTTGAAACAGAGCTGATAATGAGGCGATTAAAGAAACCGCAATCGTCGCCAATGTAACGTTGTTTAAGTTGAAGAACACAGCATAGAAGATATTGTCATTTTCCAAGTGAGTTTATTCGTAATCACCCCAACCATCTTTCTCCTCGGCTCCAACCTTCGTCTCTCACAAACCCCCCACTCGCCTCAGGATTCCATCTCCCTGGAAACCACTACACTAGATATGCAACACCATCCTCCTGTTTTATTGAGGTATATAGTGACACCACATCCACTGTTGCCATTACATATTCTTGTTTCCATGTTATGCCATTAATTCGATTTAAAAAAATCCATGGAATCTCTAATATAGGATGGGAGTGCCGTCACATATGGAAATAAGAAAATGTCTAAGAACCTTAATGCATTCTCCAATACAGAGTCACATAAGCTCACTATTAGATGCCCCGGGGGATTACTCAGACTCTTATGTATTTTTGGTAACACATATATTGTTGGTGTTATTGGATATCTTTTTTTTCATATACATAAGTTCCTGATTTTCCAACAGGCCCCTTTTATGCCAGTTATTCAATTTATCATGGAATTTCCTTGTTGGATTTTCCTTTAGTTTCTCATAGTTGTCTTGAATCAATAGTCGCCTCTTGATTTCCTGGCTATATCGCTATGATCCATCACAACAATGTTTTCCCCTTTATCTGAAGCTTTATCACAATATTTTTGTCTTTCTGTAGATCCTGCAATGTGCAGCCATGGTGTTTTTGTTTTTTCTTCCTACTGATATCCCTAAGGTCATCAGCCATCAATTCCTGGAACACATACATCTTGTTTCCCAGTGGTATTTGTGGGTAAAATCCAGATTTCACTTTACATCCACTCGCTTCTGATTTATCAGTATCCACTCCCATTTCTATGCAAAGCTGCCCATCCGATAAGACTTCCTTGTCCAGCGTAGGCATCGTGCTTGCTTCCCGTTCTAAATCCCACAAGTCACGCATTGGGACAGTATCCTTTATCGTCAAATTTAACATGGGTTGAGGTGCTCTTACATCCCTGCTTATGGGTGGTCTGTTTGCAAAATATTTCCTTAATTTTAATTTCCTACAGAATTTATATATATAAATCCTTGATGTTGCTGAATCCATTCCTGCACTGGGACAAAATGACAGGCTTTTATTCAAAAGATTCATATGTTTACAATTAAGGACCTTTGAAGATAGATTGATTACAAGATTTCCATATGTGTCTGGACTTATTTCTTTGCATTTCTGCTTCCTCTTCCTTTCCTTCTCCGCTTTGTACTTTTTGGTTGGTCTGATTTCCCTACTTCGTCATTTCTTTGCCTTTCCTGTGAGTTGACATCTGTAACCATCTCATTTCCCCTGAGAAATCCTGTGGTCTGTGTCACTGATGCTCCCTCGTCCCACAAACTCACTTCAGAGCTTTCCATACTGGATGGCATTTCTAACTTGTCTTGGATTTGATCCATCACTTGTCTACTATACACTGCATCAAATTGTCTTGCAAACGTGTACACCTTTCCTGCCATGTAATCATTTTTATCTCTGTTTAATTTTTTGTAAACTTTTTTTGTTGAACTTCTTTTTCGTCCTTATCCAATTTCTTCTTGAGTTCCTCAAAACCCCTCGCCCCTTCCTCAGTCACCGTATAATCTTTCGAGTCTTTTTCTAAATCTTTGATTTTTTCTGTGACTTGTGTGAGTCTTCTCTCGGCATGGATTATCAGAGTGTTTATTTATTTATTTGAGCATTCTGCTGTATCTGTTTGCCATTGTTTCAATAAGTCAGGATACATGTCATTGAGTGTTGGCAGGACAAATATTCGCAATCCTCTCGGAATGCGATTGCATTCTATATATTTTTTTATGGTGACACTCTCCCTACCATTTATTTATTTTCATAATCTGTGCTTTCTACAGATCTTTTTACACTGTTTTAAAGTCAGTTCCTCTTATAGTCCCTTGAAATACCTATTTTACACTTATTACACCTTGGCAACCTAAAATCCGAACCCACCCTAAACTCTAAAATGCCCTTGTCCTAACATAGATATGTATAAATGGCTATTGCCAGTAGGAAGTTATAGTTGGGACCTAGTTTCCATTGAAAAAGCATTTTTTCCTTGGCTATATCTTTGGAGTCATTTGATGAATCTTCACAACATTTTGTTTTTTAAAAGTGTGACAAAGGATCCTGTTGTGCATTAAAAGTTTCAGGATGATCCGTCAAGCAGGAGGCAAATATATCAATATTACACAACACATCAAGTAATTTAAAAAAGCCAATTATCTATGAATATTGCTACCAAATATTAAACATTATCCAAAATAAAATCTCCTAATGAAAACTAAATATTTTCCAAAATTATACTGTATCTTCCTGATCGGTAGAGCGCAGGAGAATAAACTAATTGCAAATTTCATCCCACTTTCACATTGAAAATGTCAATTCACATTCACCAAACCATACCACATCCATACAACATACATATTTCACATTAATCTCTAAAAACATCCACCTAGAACAAACACAAGTCCCAAAAGTTACAGAAAACATTGATAGATCAACTGTCCCTTCATAGCCAATTGAGGTCAGGAAATCCAACATTTAATACACTCAATTTGTTTATCTACAGCAGTTTGTATGATCATAAACAGTACTAGATGCCTGCATATATTTAATAACAATCTCCCTTTTTTTAAAAACATATTTTATTGTGATTTTCAATCATTCAATAGGCAGGCATATAAAACATCATACAAAGTTACATGTAACAATTCAATTGGCCTATGTCTGCGCAATATCCGATCTTTAGGGCCCTACACAAGGAGTCCCGGAATCACAACCAATCCCCTAACTACCCTCCCGTTTCCTATTCCCCTTCCCCAGGTGAGTGTAATGATGTACTGTAATTCTCTTAGTGGAGCTGGGTGTGCCATGATTAGGTGTGGCCTTAGGGTGATGTACCACTTCTTTATCTTCCTTGTCGTTCCTAATGTCTGGGTCCCAGGGGGGGTCGCCAGTAGTCAGAACTTTACTATGTCTTTATTGCCCACTGACCAATGAGTTGGTCAGGGGGTCGACCCCATCTGGGTTTCGGCTCCAAGAGTTTCGAGCACCACCTCCCAGCCCTCTGCCACTTCGGGGGGTCTGATTGCTCTCTTTGCCTCCCGATAGAGAATATTCCCCTCGCTACTAGCCCATTTAATCAATTCTCTTTTCCACTGGGATGTTTTTGGCCCCTTTGGGTTTTTCCAGGACATCGCAATCTCTCGCTTTGCCAGGGAAAAGTCCTGAAATTTTTCAGCAACTTTATGTTTGGCTGAATGTGGAAACCAATTGAATAGACAGTGACCCATTGTGCAAGGGACCTCTCTTTCTATAGCCCGTACCACAATTTGGTTCACCTCTGCCCAGAATGCCCCAGCTTGGGACAGTCCCAGAACATATTTTTAAATTCCACCCCTACTGAGCCACACTGTGGGCTGCTCTCGCTATCTTTCCCGAAGTATTTATCAATCTGTGCAGGTGTTAGGTATGCCTGATGGAGCACATAGAAGTTTATAAGCTTGAATCTGGCATTGCGTGTAATTTTAGGGAGACCCCTCAGAATGTGCCCCCATTCTTCCTCTGTAATATTAGTGTCCAGATCTTTCTCCCAGGCCAGTCTAAGATGGGTCAGGGGGACGGTCCTGTCAGATCACATCATACTATAAAGGGTTGAGACTGCTTTGTGCTTGCTGGTTGAGGACATCAGATATGAACATGTCTCCTGCGTAGGAGGCTCTCCCCCTCCTCTCTGCCAGTGCCTACGGATACTGGCCGCAAGTGAACTGTGTAACAAAATGTGCCCCCCTGGTTGCCCAAACTCTGCCCTGAAAGCCTCAAAGGCCATCAATTTTCCTTCCTTAAGTAATGCTCCCACTGTCAGAATCCCTGCCTCCACCCAGATCTGGAGTTCATTCCAGGTACCACGATGTGGCAAAGCCCGCAATGACAGCAGAGGGAGTTCTGGTGAGTAAGGGGCCCCTATTTTGATTTTGCGCAGGAATGCTTTCCAACACTGAGTCAAGATTTTTAGTTCAGGAGAGTCTTGTTTCCCATCTCTGGCGGTTCTCAATAATACTTCGAACATAAATACCTTTACCCTCGTCCCTGGTTCTACTCTGCTTGTTATCCATTGTGCAAGCCACTGGAGTTGTGCCGCCAGGTTCTAAGTTTTGAAATCAGGGACTGCTAGTCCTTCATCTGTGGATTGTCTCTGGAGTTTGGTCAAGGCTACTCTCCTCCGTCCCTTGCCCCATCGTTTCTAACTCTTTAAAAGTGGCCCTGGCTATCTATATTGGGAGTACTGTAAAGTGATATAATAGTTGTGGAAGCACGATCATTTTAAGGATCGCTATTCTCCCTGCTACAGATAGTGGCATACCTATATTGCCCTCTAGAGTGTCTTGCAGATCATGATAGAATTTGACTCCCAAATATGGGAGACAGCTCGGGACCCATCTGACCAGGCCAAGTCCCAGCGGGGGTGTCGTGGAGACTCTCACGGGGAACAAACCGGTTTTATCCCAATTCACTTTCAGGCCAGAGTATCCCCCAAACTGAGACAGCATCTGCTGCACTCGGGGCAAATCCCTATGGACATCCTCCAGAAATATTATTAGATCATCTGCGTAGAGGGCTATCCGATGTCTCTCGCCTCCTGCTAAAATTCCCGGGCCACCCTTCCCTGCTCTTGCCGCGGCCACCAGTGGTTCCATTGCCAAGGCAAATAACAGCAGCGACAGGGGGCATCCCTGAATGGTACCCTGCTCAACCGTGTAACTTCTGGATATTGTCCGTCCTGTGCGTACTCTAGCTGTGGGTTTGGTATACAAGAGTCTCCCCCAGGAGATATATTCAGGTCCTAGTTTAAGCCGGGACATCACAGTGTAGAGGAACTTCCATTCCAGGCTGTCAAAGGCTTTTTCTATATCTACCGCTAGGACTCCCGAGGATGTGGCTGCGGGGGTCTGGTCTCTCATGACTGCCAGCAGTCTACGAATATTGCCCGCTGTGTTTCGCCCGGGAATAAATCCTGCCTGATCTGGGTATATTAGTGTTGTCATATATGGAAGGAGCCTAGTAGCTAAAATCTTACGGAGGATTTTATAGTCAAGGTTCAACATGGATAATGGTCTATAGGCCCTAGTTTCCGTTGGGTTTTTACCGGTTTTTAGGAGGGGAATTATGACCGCTTCTCACGCTGTTGCAGGCAACTCCCCCTGCTCTTTAGCAATCCTGTATAAATTTTCCAATCTTGGTGTGACTATGTCTATGTAAGTGGCATAAAATTCAATAGGTAGCCCACCTGTCCCCGGGGTTTTCCCTCTAGGCAGGCCTCTTAGAGCTCTCTTAATTTCTGGCTGCGTAATGGCCCCTCCCAACAGCACCGTTAACTCAGATGAGATCGATCCGAGTTGTAGCTCAGATAGTAATTCTCAGTGGCTTCCCTGACATAATTGAGTTTACTTTTATACAGTCGTTCATTGTAGGTCGTGAACTGTGAGTTAATTTGCTCCTGTCCGTATATATGACCCCCTTGCTCTGTAACTAAGTCCAATATGGCTGGGGTCCTATGAGACTGTGATACAACCCATGCCAGCATTCGGCCAGCTTTGTCTCTCTCTCCGTACGCTCGTGTAAGGTAGTTTCTGTAATCAAAGTATCGGAGACGCTCTATGCAATCTGCTACTACTGCTCTAAGCTCTAGAATGGAATTTTGTAGGTGCGGGTTTCTGGGTCTATTTCTCTCGGCCTCTCTTAGTTTATCTTCTGCCTGCTCAGTATCCCTGAGAAGAGTCTTGCGCACTTCCTCTGCTCCCGCTATGCACCTCCCCCTCAACACCACCTGAAAGGCATCCCATTCATTCAGGGGGTTATTAGTGGATGCTTCATTATCCTCCAAAAACTGAGTGATATGCTGCTGTAGTTCCCCCTGGAAGAGTTCATCTTCCAATGTTTCTGGTTTGAGTTTCCAAGTGGGGATGCGAGGGGGGGGGGAGAACCCCACTTTAGTGACAACAAGAGGGGGTTGTGATCAGAGAGTGTGCTGGCCAAATATTCTGCGTTGTGTACATGCGGGTAGACATCCGGTGTGCAGAAGAACGCATCTAGTCTGACATGCAATTCATGCAAGTGAGAAAAGAAGAAATAGGGCCTGATTCCAACTTTGGAGGACGGTGTTAAACCGTCCCAAAAGCGACGGATATACCACCTACCGTATTACGAGTTCCATAGGATATAATGGACTCGTAATACGGTAGGTGGTATATCCGCCACTTTTGGGCCGGTTTAACACCGTCCTCCAAAGTTGGAATCAGGCCCATAGTCTCTTTCGCCTGGGGGTAATCTATGCCAGGTGTCAATCAGCCCCCAATTCGTTTTGCCTGGTTGAAAATTGGCATGCTACTCTCATCAAAGGGGAATCATTTAGTGGTGGGTGCGAACGGTCCATAGTGGGGTCCCCCACACAGTTAAAGTCGCCCCCCAACACCAAGGAGGATTGTAGATACAGGGCTAATAGGCCTGATATGCGTGTGAACAATTCGCCCTGGTCTGTGTTGGGTGCGTACACATTAATCAATGCAAGCTCTCTGCCCTTCAATTGCCCCCGAACCGCCACAAAGCGGCCCTCTAGGTCTATGAGGCTATCCAGCATCTGGAAAGGGACCCCGGCTCTAATCCATATTAGTGTTCCCCTCGCATAAGCTGAATATGAAGTGTAATACGCCTCACCTCTCCATCGCTTTTGGAGCGCTTTCCCTTCTGCTTGAGTTAGGTATGTTTCTTGGAGCATTGCTATCTGAATTCCCCTCCGTTGTAAGTAAGAAAAGATCTTATGATCTCTTGGCCATCGAGTGCATGCCCCTTATGTTCCACGTGAGGTACTTGTATAAGTCTAATACTGCCATCCCAGAGTTTTTCTCACCTGACTGAATATGACCCTATCTGTGCCATCAATCATTTCACATATCTTAACAATCTCACAGTTCAGCTCCAATTCCCCTGTGAATTCTCTTTGTGGCTCACCTATCCCCATAAATTGAACACAACAGATAACAACCCAACTCCCCATCCCCAGGACAAAAGTAGGAACGTCTCTCATCCAAACTTAAAATTATTTAAACAGTCTATTGAAATAGGGGGTGGTCCTAGATCGAGCAAGAAGTATATCGCCACACCATCCCCCAATCTCGGGATGAGAAGTTCTCAGGGGTTTTGTAGACCCTGTCCTCCTGCAAATGCAGCAGTTCTTTACCGCGGGGTCAGCCAGAGCTTTTGGTGCAATCCGTTACGGTCCCGGCAGCCCCACTGGTTTTCCATAGTCAATCTCATTTTTTCCATGTGTGAGTCTGGCAATGAGTCCCTCAGATGATACAGTCTGAAGTGCACGGTGTCACGTCGAGGCCTGTCTTTTCTGATGTGTGTGAGAGTTCTGATTCCTGTTCAGATTCTGTTTGTTATAGTTCTTCTTGTATCCGTTTATAGGATCCAAGGTCGGATCCGCTTAATGAAACAGCCGCTTCCATCGCTTTTTGTCTTTCCTTCTGTATTTCAATAGGGGAAGGGCTACCCACCCTGCAGGCTTTACTGTGTCTGCTTTTCCTCTGTCGCTCTGTGTGTGAGCCCCCTGTCATGCGTGTACTTTCCTCTGGCGTTTGCATATCGATCCACTGCCAAACTTCTTCTGCCATGCTGAATAACAGTATGCCGTTTTTATCCACTACTCTCAATTTTGCAGGGAACGTCATCCCATATTGGATTCCCAGTTGGCGGAGTTTCTGTTTAGCGTTCCTGAAAGAGGCTCTTTGTTTCTGCACTTCTCTGGAGAAATCTGGGAAGATACGAATCACATGATTGTCCAGTGTGCTGTCCCGTTTTTTCCTGCTCTGACTAAGCAGATAGTCTCTGTCCCTGTAGTGGAGTAGTCTAGCTATTATTGGCCTTGGGGGGGCCCTGGAGGAGGGGGACGAGCTGGGACCCTATGGGGGTTATTACAACTTTGGAGGAGGTGTTAATCCGTCCCAAAAGTGACGGTAAAGTGACGGATATACCACCAGCCGTATTACGAGTTCCATAGGATATAATGGACTCGTAATACGGCTGGTGGTATATCCGTCACTTTATCGTCACTTTTGGGACGGATTAACACCTCCTCCAAAGTTGTAATAACCCCCTATGTGCTCTTTCAATCCCAAAGAAGGGAGTCAATCCATCTCCGGCTACCTCTTCTTTTAGCCAGTTTTCGAGAAACTGCACCAGTTTGGATTTTTCGGTGCGTTCGGGTAGGCCAATCACGCAGATATTATTTTGCTGTGATCTGTTTTCCGCATCTTCCGCTCGCAGTTCCAAATCTCAGATCCGTTTTTCCATTTGTTGCACCATCTTGGCTGTGTCTTTAATTTCTGGACAAAGTTCTTCCATCTGTCGGTTCGCGGTGGCTACTTTTTCAGCCAGATGGCGGTGGTCCTCTCTGAGTACTGTACGGTCCGAGGCCAATGTATAACTTTTTCCTTCTAGTGCCACCCAAGAAGCTGTTATGGCCTGCAGTACATCCTGGAGGGTGGGGGCTACTCGTTTTTCCCCTGGGGAAGGAGTCAGGACGCCTCCCTGGTCGGACATCTCCCCTGAGTTTGGTCCACTTTTTGATTCCGTTTCTTTTTTGCGGCCCGTTTTAAACATCTTCTGCGCCATCAAGCGTGCTCACTTCAGGTGCCTTTGCCCTTCTCCTCCTGGTCCCATCCGTATATTGAGCTGGGCACACTGGAGGGTCTGTCTCTCCCCTCCAGATTGTTCAAGTCAGTATTAAATCTGAGGGAAGTGCTCACAAGCCGCCCCCCCAGGTTCCGCCCTTTACTGGGGTGTTTGTGCGCTGCACACGGTGCCGTAGGGCTTCGGTAGGGCTCCCTGTCGATTCCGCCGTGGCCTCCCCTCTATCGCCGGGAGGGTCAGCCGCTAGAAAGAGAAAGGGCCCCTCACCGTCCTACGCCAGTGCATTTCTCCAGCCAGCACCTTCGTAGTAAGAGGGGGTGCCCTGGAGCCACTAGGGGCCAAAACAGTGCAAGAGCTCTCTCCCCGGGCTGTCTTCGTTGTAAGTAGGCTCCTCTCGGGCCCCGACACCCCGCCGCAGCCCCCATGTAGAGAATCGGGCCCGTTGCTCTGTTCCGGGTGTCCCCAGGACCCCTCACCTCTGTTCAGGAGATGAAGGACGCCTCTGCTCCCTCCTGGGAGGCACCAGTGCCGTTTTCGCGATAGCAGCCGCCATCTTGTTTTGTTTGCGGCTCCGTGACACTCCGCTTTTGTACCTCTGAATTCAAGCCGCGGCCTGGCCAACCATCTACCGCCTGACCCGCAGCATCCTTGCACCTTCAGCCACTCCGTCGGCTGGGTTGGGGGTCTTCAGACCTGCAGGATGTCCCTAGATGGGGGATTTAAGACGGGAACCTTTACGAGGAGACTTCCACCTTCATGGTGTCCGACCACGCCCCCACCTAATAACAATCTCCCTTGTAACTATTTATGTGATGTTACAAAACAGTTCCGAAACCCAATATTTTGCCAAATGTTGTATACTGTGATCTTCCTGGGCATTTGATCAGCGCCTTGATCTGATTGGCTGTCAGCACTTCAACCAGGAAGTGATGGCAGCCATCTCGGGATCATTATATATAATAGCACATCATTTAAATGCACTGTAGTGAATTGCATGTTTTCAGGGTCGCAAAAAGGAGAACGTATAAACGGTGCTAACAATTTTTAGCTGCAATATAAATCATTATTTGATGGTAGGATACTCATTTTAGGAATCGTGGTGTGTTCTGAGGTGATTTTACCCTGCTGGGATTTCATGAATCATGTTTGAGAGAAAACTGTTTTCTCATTATTTTCCCATTGAGGTTATTGAAGGTGCTCCAGAAGCTAAAATGAGAGCATATTTTCTGTAAATTCACGCTGACTTTCTCAGCCATATGAGAATGAAGTCAGACATTCTCAGTAAAACATGCACTTCCAACATTAGCAGTCTGTAAGTTGATTCCCCTGTGCTCTACTGCAGACTCCCCGAGTGTTCTAAAGAGCAACTACAGTCTTACTTATGACAAAAATGTGGAACACCTGAAGCCATCTTGATTGAATCAAACTGGTAAAACTTGAAACATTTAATTTAGAAAGGAACAAAATTGGGGAGTCATTTTGTCATAGAAATTATGGTTAGTGCTGTAGAAAGAAAAATTAGAACATGTTTTAAGCGAGTCCTAAAATATCTTCCTGTTGTACTTCCAAGAGGAGCAGCCTGTCAGATGATTCCTTTGGGTTCTACTGCATCCTCCCAGAGTGTTCTAAAGAACAACTAGAGTGCCAAGCACTGTTAATTACCCGAGATATTACATCCCTCATGACATTTGTTTTTCATCATTGATAATATCAAAGTAACATTTGCAGTAAAGTTATTGATGCGAAAACTGTGCATGGCGAGGATGCTAGTTATAGTTACTTTACGGCACGAGTTATAGTTACTATATATAGTAATCTCATCTTAATACTGCCCACTTTAGGTGATACGGATCCGGATTTGCTGGAGGAATGGAGAACCCAAACAGCAGATTGTTCCATCAAACTTATGGGAACTTTAATCACCCAGGCTAAATGAACAAATCATTAAGATTGAACAACAACTAAAGATTTAGAGAAAGTAGCTAACCAACAAGAAGTATCTAATCAGCTAGCCAAAATGGAAGAATGAATTAAAAATAAGGAAGAAGAAATCAAATCACGTAAAGCACACAAGTTCAATAGAGACAAATTAGATTATGAACATGGAAGAATCTACACATTCGCTCGGAAATATGACAATGTAAGAACAAAAGATATGTCAAAAAGTGGAGCATAAGTTGCCGTACATCACATGTCCGCTGATGATAGCTCCGAGATAGGCTCCTCTGCAGATGAGGCACCACGTAACAAATTGGATTTTCAGGGGGAGATGCTTCTTATGCAAATGGTCACGCCACCCCCTGGCCAAAATCGCAGACGTGGCCGAGGAAGCGGAAGACGAGGCGGGGTAAGAGGAAGAAGCAATCAACACAAGGAATAGGATTGAACCCTCAATTCCCTAGCAGCTTGAACCACATGAGTACTGTTGTCAACATCTCTAACAGCATTCTTACGGATAATCAAATACGAATACTAGATTTAGGATTAAGCTTCTGTCCTAATGTCCAATGGGACTATGTCAGTACACAGATTGAGCTCTATAAACTTGTTCGTAAATTACGTTTAATCAAGAATTTCTCAAACAAGGATAAAAATCTGTTTGCAGATAATGAGACAAGTAGGGCTCCAGTCTCAGGATTCAATATTGCGGACAGTACAGAATTGATGGCCATTAATGATCTAGCTAAGGAAAGTAATGAATTTGAACGATTGACATATGATCAAACTAATATCAACACCTCTACGCTTAATGTGATGGGGTTTGTTACTAATTTCCAGGATACTAGTCATCTAAAACCATCGAGCAGATTTAATCCTCCTTTACCAAGTGGAAATATAATTGATACCTTTCATGAGCTGGTAATTGGCGACATCGATAAATTCCGCATGAAAGTTCCATCGAAACCAATAAACAGATCTAATTTTACACAACCAGACTGGAAAGACCTTAGTGTACTGAGAGCCAATACATCCATTATTATCAAGCCCTGTGATAAGGGCGGTAACATCGTTATTATGGACACACGCGATTACATCAAAGAAGCTTATCGACAATTGACGAATATAGATCATTATGACAAGTTGCGTATCAATCCTACAACTCAATATCAAGTGACTTATCATGAGATGCTTAAAGATTGGCACACTAAACAACTTATTTACTATGATGAGTTCACATATTTGAAGATTGACCACCCCAGAATTCCATGTATCTACTTTCTGCCGAAAATCCATAAAAATAAATCACATCCCCCAGGCAGACCTATAGTCAGTATGAACCAGTCGCTGCTAGAGAATACTTCGAGATATTTGGACCTGTTTCTGTGCACCTTTGTCACCGAATTACCATCTTATCTACGTGACACCAATGACTTTCTGGCAAAGATACATAACATTCCATGGCATAAGGATTATTTAATGGTCACCATGGATGTGGCCTCTTTGTATACCTCCATTAAACACCAATATGGGTTACAAGCATGTAGATATTTTTTACAAACACGACCTATTGAATTTCTTTAACATACAGACATGCTTTTATCCATGTTGCAATTTTGTGTAACCCATAACCTGTTCTTATTTGATAATGACAGTTTTTTACAAAAACAAGGGACGGCTATCGGGGCTTCCTTTGCTCCCACGTATGCCAATTTATATATGGGCTGGTGGGAGAAAGAGGTGGCATGGTCTGAAAACAATAACATCTACATGAATAGGGTTGTACTATGGGTGCAATATATTGATGATCTTTTTATTATTTGGGATGGCACTGATCAGTCATTGTTTGAATACATAAACATATTAAATGACAACCAATTTAACATCCATTTGGAAGCCACCTTTAGTAGAAAGACTATTGAATTTCTAGATGTCTTACTAGAAGTGAGAAATGATAGGTTAGAGACCACCATATACCGCAAACCCACGGCATGCAACTCTATTCTGCATGCCAATAGTGGGCACCCCACTACATTAAAATGGAGTATACCTTACAGCCAGTTTCTGCAGGCTCGCAGAATATGTTCAGATGAGAGTAGATACGATTTGGAAATTAGGAATATGACGGAAAGGTTTCTGAATAGAGGATATCCTCTCAAAATGTTGAGGGATGCACAGAATAGAGTCAAATACAAAAGCAGAGATGAGTTACTCTTCAACAACATACCCACAAACAGTGAAACTAAACAATCGTTCCCTAGAATATTTTTGCAATATAACCAACAACATGGTTCCTTGAAGACCATACTTCAAAAGAACTGGCACATCCTACAGAATGACCCCAACATTAAGGGACAACATTGGTCCACATCCATCCATAACCTTTCGGAAGGCTCCCTCATTAGGGGATCATTTAACTAGAAGCTTTTTCTCCACAAAATAAAAGACATCCTGGCTTAGTAAAAAAAGTTTGGGATTTTGGAAGTGTGGCCACTGTAAGGCGTGCAAATACACACCCAACATGCAAAAATATCAAACGTTTGATGGTCGTTACTCTGACATCAAGGACCGTATTACATGTGACACTGAATTTGTGGTTTATGTTGTTGAATGTGGATGTCATAAAAAATACATTGGCAGTACCAACCACAAACTAAAAGTTAGATTTTTACAACACTTTAGAGCCATTAAGAATCATGATAGAACATATCCCCTGGCCAAACATTTTTGGGATATACACAAAGGGGACTTCAGCACTTTATCTTTTTATGGCATTAAATCTATCAAGAATAATCCTAGGGCTGGTGATAGAACATCTGAGCTTAGACAAATGGAATCCAAGATTATTTCATTGCTTGGTTCTGAATCCCCCTGGGGGCATAATCTTGATGCTGAATTACATGTTCATTTAGGATAAAAGTATAGAATGTTTTTTGTACTCATGAAATACTAGTAGGATGATTGAAAGTGTTGTGAAATTTTGTTCATATTGAACTGTGGATATAATGTGATCTTCATAACTGCAGTTTATATAAGGGGTATTTCTATTGACATAAATGACATACGTGATTTTGCAGAATTTATAGGAATATTTATTTGTCCCTGATTGAAACCCGATTAGACTCTTGCAGATTTTTATCTTTTTAGATCTTTTCTTCCTCCTGAAATCGATATTTATAGGAGAGTGGATATATAGATACAAGTTTTCATCACTGTTTTTCACTAGCTATAGACACATATTATATATAGGAAGTATAGCACTTTGCACTTTAGTCTGTGGCATTTTTCCATGTCCATCTTGTACACTTGTATTAACTACAACTTTTCAGTATAGGTTAAAACAGAACACATCAACCTTACATATCAAATTTATTTCTCTTATCATGTCATTGGAGTTAAATGACAGGTTGACATTAAACTTATAGATAATATAAAAGACGAAATTCCAATATGTTTTAGCTAGATATTGCAATTAGTTGTATATATTTACTGCACTTTACATTTTATTATTGGTTTTAGACTTTGAATTGAATAATGACTAAGATCTTATTTATTGTGAGAATTGTAAATATAATGGCTGTCATTTTTCATACTGAATTACAGAATAACAGCTAGTTCATTAATTGGTTTATATGTATTAATAATTTTTAATATTATATCATATTTTATACTATTTATAACGTTTAAAATATTTGAGATTTTTACACTCAAATTGTCTGAAGTATTTAAAATATTTATATGTAAAAACCAATACTGGAGAATATATCTTACATATACTTTATTCCCTAGATTGAAAAATGCTGACCAGAAGACACTGATGACACTGGCCAAATAAGTGTTACAATGTAAGGTCCTTACAATGCCAATTTTGGCATGATATAAACATAATGATGACAGAGTCATATGTGAGGACATAGGTACACATTAGGCTAACACATTAATGAGATATATCATCAATTGTTAACTAGCATTTACAATTCTTAAACCTTCAAATTTTCAATTCTTAATCAATTTTTTGTCAAGTTTTCTTTTTATTAAATTATGGATGTGCTCTATGCATTCAGAAAATATATGTGTAATACATAGGGGGTCATTCTGACCCTGGCGGTCCAAGACCGCCAGGGCCACAAATGACGGAAGCACCGCCAACAGGCTGGCGGTGCTTCCAAGCCCATTCACCGCCGCGGTCAGAAAACCGGGGCCAGCGGTTTCCCGCCGTTTTTGCCCTGGCTGGGCGAATCCGCCAGGGCAGCGCTGCAAGCAGCGCTGCCCTGGGGATTCTGACCCCCTTACCGCCAGCCTGTTTCTGGCGGTCTTCACCGCCAGGAAGAGGCTGGCGGTAAGGGGTGTCCTGGGGCCCCTGGGGGCCCCTGCACTGCCCATGCCACTGGCATGGGCAGTGCAGGGGCCCCCTAACAGGGCCCCATTAAGCTTTTCACTGTCTGCCTAGCAGACAGTGAAAAGCGCGACGGGTGCAACTGCACCCGTCGCACCGCCGCAACACCGCCGGCTCCATTCGGAGCCGGCTCCTGTGTTGCGGCCCCCATTCCCGCTGGGCCGGCCGGCGCTAACTTGGTTAGCGCCCGCCGGCCCAGCAGGAATGTCGGAATGCGGGAAGCGGTATTTTGGCCGCCAGAGTCGGAATGAGGGCCATAATGTTTTAATGTCTAGACCATAGACAATAGTTTATGTTAACCGTGTAATGTCAAAACTGGGTATAGATATGTTGACTGCATTTAGGTTGTTGCATGTTCCAAGATGGCTGCTGCATTAGAGCACACCACAATATAATGAAAACAAATGATGGATTTAATTTTGTGTATATATGGTGCCGGTTTCTTGGCCGGAATTGTCCAGTACAAGGCGTTTTTGCCGAAACGTGTTGACATTCCATGCAGGACTCTGTGTAACCATTATAAGGAATATAATTCAATTTAACATTTTTGCTTCTGACTTCGGTTCAATGTTCAAGATTTAACAAAGGGATTGGTGCAGCCGTCGGATGGTTATTGTTCCATCTGTCAAGGATTATTTATTATATATATCTATATATATATATCTATTCCCTACTGGTGGTCACCAGTAGGTAGTTATAGTTAGGACCTAGTTTCTATAGCTTCAACTCCACTTGATTAATCTTCACGAAATTTTCTAAACTTATACTTTGCTAAATTCAGCATCTGTCATGAAAGTTTCAGGGTGATCTGTCAAGAAAAGACAGAGAAAAAGTGGGGTCCCAAAATGCATTTTCCCCATTCCTTTTTCAATAGGACCTTTAGACACGCCTACAGCCCAAATCACTGAACAGAATTGCTCCAAATTTGGCACAAAGCTAGATTCTGTTTGGTAGATCACACTTTTTGTGATTTGATGTAAATCCGTTCAGTAGTTTCGGTGAAATTTAAGGCAAAAAAATATAGATAAATAGGGACGCGGATCCAACTGCCCCGTGCTAATATTTGATTGGCTCAGAACTCTTCAGCAAGAAGTGTTGGCTGCCATCTTGGAGCTCAGCTTCAGCTAAATCCCAGAAAAAAAGACAAAAAAAGAAAAGAGGCCAGGGTAGAGTCACCCTGACCCCGTAGTTCTGGTGCTGGGGTCTCTGAGGGACCCCACCAGGGCTAATCCCCATATTTTTCTGATTTCTGTTTAAAAAAACACGATCTCCTGCGCTTTTTTTATTTGCCCCAGGATGGGGCAGGTGCCAGGGGGGCATCATAGAGGAGGGAGTGCACCGGGCCCATCTCCTGGGGCTTTAATGAGCCACGGGGACTGCCACCTCCCCAGTGCGAGTGTCCAAATAGGAGCGGGCCACGGCCCCAAGCACACCGGCGACCACTGCCCCCCCAGGGGCAAAAATGTTTTTAAGTAAGTGGGGGAGGCCCAATGGCCTCCCCCACAGCCCTGGGGACCTCCACCTCCCTGGGGCTATCCATTTAATTAATACAGGAGGGCTGTGGCTCCCCCGCAGTCCAGTAACCACCACCCCCCGGGCTACACTTTATTTGGAGCAGGGGGGCTGCTCCCCCTATACCCCAGGGACCACCACCCCGGGACAAAAAGCAATTTATTTGCGGGAGCCACGCGGCTCCCTCTGTTACTCCGGGGACCACCACCACCCAGTGCAAATAATTTTAAAAAAGAAAGGGGGTCCCTATGTGACCCCCAAGCCTGAGGGACCACCACTCCCCGGAGCTATTCTAATTGGATGGGGACTATGTGCTCCCCTCCTTGAAGCCACTGATGTTCCTGGGGACCACCACCCCCCAGAGCTGGGTCCTGCTATGTTCTGAGGTGCCCACGGGGCATAGCTGTTTGCTGTGGCTTGGCTGCAGAGCTGCAGCCAAGCCAGGCCACAGCAAACACTCCGCTGTTTGACAGTGGGACCTTTGAAGCAGGTTCTGCTGTCAAACAGCAGAGCTTTTATCTGCACGGGACAGAGATGAAATGCTTCAGCAAGTAGGTAGCTGCTGTCAAAGCAGCTTTATGCTTGCTGAAGCATTGGCACTACAGGAAAAGCCATAAGGCTTCCCCTGCACTGTCAGGTAGCCCGTAAAGAGCATTTTATTATAAATAGTTAAAAAATATATGAAAGGACCATTGGGAACTCCTGAGGGCTCCTTCGCGGTCCCAGAAAACACATAAAGGGCTAAAAAAACTTTTTAAAAACAAAACCCCCGTAGCTCAGTGTGAAGGTCCCAGACCTTCACACTGAGTATTGGGGGTTTGAGTCCAGGTGGACTCATTGCCATTTTTTTAATCAAATGTTTTACTGCAAATATTACATTTATATTATCAATGATATAATCAAAGATGTCATAAGTGCCATAATTTGTGGGTAATTACCAGTGCATGGCGAAGGCGTGAATTATAGTTGCCTTAGGGCACGAGTTATACTGTAGTTAGTTGAGATAATTCTAACTATAACTGGCAAATTTCGAAAGTTTTGTCTGTTTAAAATGTGAGCCTGACTATAACGTCCCTGTAACCTTCGTTTTTTATATATACATCTATATATATATATAAAAATATATATATATATTAAACACTTATCTGTGAAGTACATACCCTTATCCTCCTTGCCAGGAAGTCCAAAGTTGCCATTGTGAATCTTAATGCATTTTGAGTGCCTTTTTTACTGTTTACACCTGTTTACCATCAGATCCTAGTTGATGGTAATAGCATTTCGTAAAGTGCCTTTTCGCAATTAGGAAATGCTATGGACATGCGGTTAGAAAATTGCATGTAGGAAATCCCTATTTGCGATCTCCTATTTTACATATCACTAAATGCGATTTACCGAAAGGCAATTTAGCGTTTCTTCACGGCCTGAAATAGTGATTCTGATCTTTAAGAAATGCTAAATCCTTTCATACATATGGGCCCTAATTACTAAATAAAACCATCAGCAACTGAAACCAGTTAGACGTTTTGACACCAATAGCCATTTACAAAGGGCCACTGGGATAAATTGAAACATTCTCCATGACAGTTTAGTAGAAGCTCAGAAGCCTTTAGCTAACAAATGGATTAATTAGAAACACTTTCTTTCTGGTCACATTGATTTCTGAACAAAATAAATAGGCATTAACAGTGCACTTTTGAAGCATTTTGCAGTAGTGTTGCAACAATTTTCAGAGTGGGAATGCTACCATTATTGTTACATCACAGACGTCATAGGAATTGTGAAAACTCCAAGCACCACAGAAAGACAAAGGGCCACATTTATACTTTTTGGCCCAAAACTGCGCAAACTCAGTTTTGCATCAAAAAGTTTAGCGCTGACTAGTAGCATTTTAGTGCCACCCGGGCGTCATATTTATACTATAACGCTGGGTGGTGCTAAAAATATGTTAAAGTAAAATTTTTGGATGTTAACCATTGCGCCTTGTGGTAAGGCAAAATGACGTTAACGAAGGAAAAATGACTCTAACATGTTTTACAATGCGTAAACATGTTGCAAAACGGAAATGTACCATTTTTACCCGAAAACAGTGCAAAGTAGAGGCACAATGGAGCCAGAAAGCCAGGAGAGACCAGAGGGTGACCCCAGTCAACCAGGAACCAGCCAGGAGGACACAGACAAGACCCAGGGGAGGGAGAAGTAAAAGAGAAAGTGTTGTTTCAGTGTGGAGGAACATGAAGTACTGGTGAGAGAGGTGATGGAGCATCAACATCAACCCTTCACCACCTCCAAATTGCCAATTGGCAGGAGAGAGGCAATCTGGCAGCAGATAGTAGACAAGATTAACAGTATGGCAGAGGTGAAGAGAACTGTAACAGTGTGAAAGAAATGCTAGCGTGATTTTAAGTGAAGGACAAAGGAAGAAATGGCAAGGAACAGGAAGGCAGCACTGTAAACTGGAGGTGGTAGTCGGGCACCACAAGAGAACTTGGACGAAATGGAGGAGATGTTTGCAGCGGTCATCCCAGAGGAACTGGTCACTGGAATTGCAGGACAGGACAGCGCAGACTACCAGGAAACACCACAAATGCAGGGTAAGTTGCATGGGGGAAATTAATGCTGAATTGTCAAGTGTAAGAAGGAGGAGGCACATAGGACTCATACAATGCATGTCAAAGGAGTGCAGAGGGACACATTGCACATGAAGCAAGTTGCACCATGCTGACGTAAGCTACACATGTACCTAGGCCTTGGTAGTGCAATGCACCACAACACATACACAACATGGACATACATCAATCACCAGGCCTAAATACCTAGATTAACAATTTCAGCACATCATAGATGGCATGTATAATGACTGTGCCTCTGGTTGTGTCATCACAACATCCCTTGCATATAGTCATATTAATCCTACCAACACGACCAAGGCTTCAGAGACTAGTCAGTCAGTACCATTCCTGGGGTTACGTCATGGTGGTGTCTCTTGCAGTAAGACCTTGCAACTGCCTTGCCTCATTGCCCAAAAACATGTGTGCTGCACCTCACAGCACACAATTCATTGCAACTGTCCCAACAGTACCCAGACATGTGCCAGTAGCACCACCACCCCGCACATTAACAAGACATCCACATGAGGCAGCCACCACTCCGTCATGCAGAGAGGATGCAAGGAAAAATAATCTGAGCAGGCGCTGGGAGAATAGCAGGCTGCTCCTGTATCAAGGGAAACATACCACTACCCAGACCAACTAAACTGGTGTAGTGTGGAACCACACATCTTGATGCTGAACAGAAATATGCCATTACAGAAAATATGTACCACAGATAGCAAACTGGAGGTCACTACAGTTACAGGCTGAGCCCATAACTGCTCTGACACAATCATGTGAGACACATAGGAATGAGGAAATAAACACACACATACAACACATGGTGTATGGCTGTCAACAGAATGGTGTATAATTCCACATTTACAGGCGGGTGATGGTGCATGGGCAAGTCTGTTGTTGGTAAGACTGCCAGTGCAGTGTACCCTTTGCCGTTGGCATCATGAGTCACACATTGGGATGGCGGGTGGAAATCTGCACGCTCATGGTAGCTCTGCGGGGCACTTAGCCCAACATGGAGTCAGTGCCAGTCTTGGGGTGCATTGGGTGTGACAGGACACGTTGCACTTAGCCCTGCAAATCAAGCAGTGGAAAGGGCAAAGGGGCAGGTTTGGGACCCCCTGCACTGCCCATGCCAGGTGCATGGGCTGTGCAGGGGCACCCCCGGGCACACCACACCACATCACCACTAACCTTTGCATGGCGGTTTCACCGCCATGCAAAGGCTGGTGGAAAAGCGGGAACAGGCCTGGAGGGGAGAGTTGATCGTAATACTGGTCTGGTGTCACAAGACAGGTGGCATTGCCAGTCTATAAGCTGCTGGAAACCTACAAGTGCCAGGCCATTGGCCCATGGGGCATTCCCCTTTGACAACATGTGCCACTAATACCTGCGCTGTCGGGGGTGGTCATTTAGACAATGGCAGTCAGGTGGTCATAGGACTGCCGCACTTGCAATGAGGGACCAGTATAACTATCTGCAAAATCATCATCAAACAAGTTTGAGGCCCTGACCTAAGTTCAGATCCAGTTAACTTTCTATGTCCATGAACTAAGTTACCACCAGGCACTGTCATATTCAAAATGATGTGCACAGCACAAAATCATACCTGTGCTGGCCATTCCTGGGCCTACCTCTGTGCCTGTGTCAATTTAGCTGCACTGCCACAATGTTGCATCTCTTGCATCATAGTACAAGCATGGGTGCATTGAGGGGGAGATCATAGTTGTGTAGGAAGGCGCACATTCCAGCACAAAGAGAAGGTGAAATGGAAAGCTGCTAGGTCCATGCGTGCTGTGCAATGTAGCACACATACACATTCATGAACATGAGGAGCTATCAAAGGAAATAACAGCATAGTGTCCTGGCAATGCCATCCCTGGGGTGGTGCAAGGTTTCAGTACTGCACGGGTGTATGTGAAACATGTAAGACTGGAACAGGGGCATATTGCCATGTGTGGTGCTGCGACTTGACCACTGCAACACCCATTGCAAGGCCATATCATGCAAATGGATGCATAGGGAGAGTTGATAATAACAAGATGGTGTCAAGCCACAAAAAGGATATACATCACACCTAGTAGATATAACACAGCCAATTGTGCCACCTGAGCTGCCCCTCATGTGACACTCAGGTGGGGCAAAGGGCTGATAGAATACAACCATGATGTACAGGAACAATGTTTGGGAAGTAAGATGACAATGAGCCTCCAATAGCAAGTCAGTGATGTGACATGTCATCTGCCATAACACAGAAATATTGATTTTACACCATCTCATTGCAGAGGATGGTGGCTCTCCTGCTGATCTGCCTGTCCTGGAGTTCCCAGATGACCTGGATGACCAGCTGACAACTATCACCCAAGAGACCCTCCAAGAAGTCCTCGTATCCCTCAAGACACCACCTCCAGTCGCAAGGAGGACAAATGATGTAGCAGCCATCCCAGATGCCCCACCAAACACTTCAATAGTACGATCTGGCAGCACCAACACAGTTGAGGACTCCGAGGACACAGGAACCAGCTTTGAGAGGACAGTGGTAGGAGTCCAGCAGAAGCTGGTCAAGGAGGTGTGGGTGGGGCTGGAGACTGTGGCAGCCAGCCTAGAGAGTATGCACACGTGCCTTGTCACGGCCAATAAAGAGACTGCAGCCAAACAAGGCACACACTCCCCACTGCATGGAATCCAGCAGTGTCTGAGAGACATAGCTGCTGCCATGAGGGAGAGGCCACAACAACTGCCCTCCCAAACTGGCAGCAGTGTGCTTGAAAACAAGATGGACTCCATACACCGGGAACTGGTCTCTCTCAGGGCAGACATAGCTGCCTACCACAGGGATGTTACTGGTATCCTAAAAAATCAACAGTTCCTCCTTGCTATAGTGATGCCATATGTATTGCCACAGGTGGCAGCTGCCGGAAATTGGGACTCCACATCTCCAACCACTGAAGTTGTAGACCACCATTAAGGACAGAGGAGACACCACACACATCGGAGGTTGAAGATGTAGAACAGATCATCTTCACCCGTAAAGTTCCTGGTAGCACCAGCCCATGTCACATGGGCAGAGTTTTCCTTTGTCCTGTGCTTGAATCATGCCAGTGTTAGAACAGTTGGATATGTGCACTCTTCAAAGACACACTGTTGACCTGTCTGCTCTGGGCTGTCATTGTCTCTCACCTACAAATTGGCAAATAATGTTCCTCTGTACTTAACAAAATTTTACCCAAGCATGTCCTATGTCATGTCCCTCAACCCTGGACTTGTGTTGTGTCACAATTATATGGATTTCACAAATGGGGTCACTGACCTGGACATTGTAAATATTGCACTATGACACTTGTAAATAAACACCTCTTACACAAACAGAATGTCTTTGTGTATTGTGACACATTGACTACGCTTGAGAATTGAGATGTGTGTAACCATGTCATTAGTCACAGAGTGTCAGTACAAGAGTGCGGGAATATGGGTGCACATATCTACACACAAGGTTCCTACATGATAAATGTCAATGCTGGTCTTATCCCCTACAAGCAATTCACTGAGTATGTCAAAAATTTAGAACACATGTATGCTTCACTCACTGCATATGACAGGAATGGCTGTGAAACAGTTCTTGGGCAATTTTGTCAACTGGGAGTACCAGTAGAACACATTGGTGTGAAACAGAGGTACTTAACTCCATCTGTAATTACCACTGGTCAGTTTTGAAGGATAGACTTTACATGTAGGCTGTTGACAGATGTGCCACAGTGCCCAACATTCCTACACAGGATCCTAAAACTGACAGCTGAATTACCACACCTACCTGTTCAATACAAAGTAAACATAATCACCTTGACTGGTGGATACACTGGATGGCAGATGCATGGACAAGTAGATGTGTTGTTGCTGCCAATGCGACAGCCCAGTTTTAAACAGGTGATAAACATGTCAAGAGAGGGATTTGGAGGCAGGACAGATTCCCTAGGCCAACACACAATTTTCACTGTGCACTGGAACACAAGCATATGACACAAAAAGTAAAGGAGTACCCAAAAATGTTTATTAAGTATGAAACTAAACTAAAAAAAAATCAAGAAAACCTATCTTAAAGTAAACTAACCATTCTAAGTATACTTAACCAACAACTAAAGCTAACTACCCTATGCGAAGCTTACCTAACACATTTAACACCACACTCTAAACATTGCCCCCACCCCCCCACCCCCTTAAGTTACGGGACCCATGCAGGACAACGTATACTTATACTGCACATATAGCAACTAAATCTAAACAAATTTATATTTTTTTTACACACATATATACCCCAACATGACTGCCCATTAATACGTAAAAAGTATTAAAAAAACACCCCCCCAAATCCACTTATCCTATCTAAAATACATACCTGCACTAACTTAACCCTAACCCCCTAAAACCCACTATAAAACATGAATAAAAATGAGGAGGGAGGGGACAGAACTTGGAGGTGACAGTTCCGATGACACTCAAAGTTTGTCCTTCTTGAGGTTTTTTAAAATATATTTAAGTCTCTTTGTGTTGCCAGCCATCTCTTTCTCCAAACTGTCCAACTGTTGCAACACAAGATAAACATCCCTCAGCAGATCCTGTAGCATTTTAGGGTCCATGGCAGCAGGTGGTGTGGGCTGCTGCACCGAGGTCGAAGCAGTTAAAGTTGTGGGTGTTCACCTGGTGGCAGCTGTGCTCCCCTGCACTGCTGTGGAGCTGGGTCTCTTCTATGTGGCCTCTGCCAGTGTGGGGCTCCCTTGTGTTAATGCCCGCCATTCCCCCATTGACTTCTCAGCACAATAGCGGCGAACCATTCTTCGGAACCCAGATTCCACTGCCAGGATTTGGGGGTACCAGACTGCCCTCTTTTGGAATGCACGCAGTTCCTCATTGGTCATGTTGGCAGCTGTTAAATGGAGATAGGCAACTATCAGTGTCAGAATTGTGTAGATTATGTACAGATTATTAGCTTACACTTCTACATCTAATTACACATGCACTCCAAGTCACATTCCAGAAAAGACAATGGCCCTGATAAATGTAATTACAACGCTGCCTTAGCATCATTTCATTGACACCAAAGCTACGCAAAACAATAATATTAACTAAATACATGGAGGTGTGCATTGCTTTTGCGTAATATGTAACACTTCAAAGGCAGTGCAAACTTCACACAGATCAGGCCCAAACTTTCTCATCATCTGTGTCAATTTTCAACCTCACATCACCAGTAACTTGAACACATTATTGGGAGGATGGGATGCTGTTAGTAACCACAAGGGGTCAGTGCTGATAGGTACACATAGAAGCCTGATCAATATTACTGTCACCTACACTCTGAGCATCACATCTACCTACAAATTTGGTATTCCTCCCCCCTTTGCCTAAGGGGGGGGTGGCCATGTAATCCATCATCTCAACTGTCCTGGTCATCTACCAAGGCATGTCTACTCTTACATGGAGTCAGGGAGTGGACCATATGTTAGGAGGGCTGACAACTAGGTAGCTGGTATCCATAGGTCTATCACATCCACATTCATCTGTCCAGGTGTAGACACCCATCAATACCTGATCTGCCAATACAATTCCTTACACACCCATTTCCATGTCAGCACACATTTGGCCTTGACCTGCATGCACGCCAATTACATTTCACATAAGTGTTACATATATGAAGTGCAACATATGGAGCGCGATGCCTTGGGACACTTACCAGCCCAGTCCTCCATCTTCATGACAATACAGGGATGCACCAAATTGGGTTCAAAATGGTGCATACCTGTGTTGTGAGAACAATGGAGTGCCCCACTGCCAATATTCTCACAGCGTTACATTCTGGCATGTGGCTTGTCATCACCTTGTTTACACCATGCTGGTCATTGAGCACTACGAGCCTCACAAGAAGTGATCCTCTGGTGGTGCATGGGGATCCTTTCAATGGGACACAATGTCAGCATCAAGCCTACTTTTATATCTGATCATTGGACAGCTTATCACATCTAGCACTGAATACAACACACATGACTCACTCACACCAAACCCTGGATTACTTCATGGGACACACATTATCACACCTACTAGATACATCTGGGTCCTCAAATAGTACCACTTCGCAGATCGTGTAGGGGGCAAGTCCGCCTGTAAGATATGAATGGAAAGCCATGCTTAGTGTCATATCACAGTCACTACTAGTGGACAACAAATTTCAGTGTGTACTATTTGAGAGGAGTGAGCTAGTTATCCTAGTGTGAAACAGTGCAACAAACACACCACTATGATCACACGATGACACAGACACTTAGGTGAGTGAGAGACACACATCTGTACACTTACACTGGGACAGAGACTCATGTATTGCTACACCCTGCAACAACCATGTGTGGCCAATTTATAGAAGATGGAACTACATGGTATAAGGGGGAGTTTTGCAATAAATACATGACACTAACCTGGTGCTTTGCAAGACGTTTGACTCAGGTACTCAAGCTTGTCCTGCAAGGCACCCAGAGGCACTTTGTGATAGACATGCGGCTCAATTATAAGGCTGCAGTGATCATGCATTGAGTAATCCATGACTAATATTGCAAAGTTGTCTGATGGTATCAAATGCCCCATTTACAATGCCCCCTAAGGTGGGTAAGCCTCCTTTGCTGACATAATGGCAGGGGCAGGGATCATGTGTGTGAAATGATGACATAGTTGTGCTATACATGCATTGCCCAACTTTGTTGACACAATCCAGGAAAAATGGTAGGCTGGCGGTGCCTTGGTGTCTCATACATGACACTATGCTGGGGGACAGGTGTCGCCATGGCCCTTGAAATGTGTGACTTTGTGATGGTTGTGCTTGACTCACCATACATCTGACCTCATTGGTATCATGGTTGGACATGTGAACTCCATGTCTAGACTGGTGCAGATACACTTCACTCTGGTTGCATGCAACCTGTCCATAGGCATTGCATGCAGCACTCCAATTCATCTGCTACTGTCATACAAGAGCAGTGACCAGTAAATAGTATGCCAATGGGAGACTCACAACAGGTCCGCTGAACTCTACACCAAGATGATCGAGCAGATCCTGCTCCCTGGCCACGAGATCTGTTCAGCTGGTGCTCATTTCTTCTGCTCTCATAGACCCTCTTCAGATGGTGGAGCACCTTGCCCTACCTCAGCCGCTTGGCCTCGGCCCGGTAGCCCTGGATGATCCACCTCCCATCTCCAGCATCATCGGCAGGTAGCGGACAAAATGCCACACAAATCCACCCAAATCATCCCCTCCCATCCTGGTCAACCTCCAGGCATGTTATTAAAGGTAAAGGTTGACCCCAAATACGTAGAAAAAAGAAAAATGTATGGAAACGTAAGCCCTTTAACTAATCCCAACTATCCCAAATGATTAACTACCCCAGACAGACACCCCTCAGTACAAATACAAATATATACCAAAAACACACAAAATCACAACTACTGGGACAAAAAGCAGACAATATTTAACACAACAGGCAGGAAGGACACCACAAGATACTATATGCAACCAAGACACAACCACCAGCTCCAAAACACAACCACACAGTCAAAAAGGCACAGATTGTAAAGAGAGAGTGAAACTACACTCACTGTACCATGCTTGTAGACAGGATTTCCTATTACATCACTTCCTGTCCCTGTGCATCACGTTTTCATTTATGCGTGCATTTGACATTTGGGTGGATTTTTTAGATGCATAACGCACTGCGTTGTTTATATTGACGCATGACCGTTATGCATCGATTTTACTGAAAATCAGCATTGGGAGGAGTGCGAAGGTGGAATTCACGCTAAGGGCCCATGTGTCACTTTCTTTGCGTTCGCAGATGTTTTAGACGCATTTGTGTAATTCTTTTTAACTCAATTCCTGATTGCGTGTTTTTTTCTATTGTCCTTAGATGCACCCTAAATCAACATGCATAAAACATGGGCTGTGCTGCAGTGTGGCATATTGGGTATGGCCAAATGTGGTAGTCCATGCAACAATGTGAAGGGGTGTAATTTGTCTGTTCCACCACTGTGTGTGTTACAGAGTCAACAGCATGCACATAGTTGCACGTCATGCATATATATGCATGTGTAACAACAGTGTATCGACATGTGTTTGGTAGTCAGTACAATGCAATAGCTCTGGTTTGTGATTGTGTATTGTGTTCTTGTATGTGATGAGTGATTTTGTCACACAGAGCATAATATTTAAAACTACATACACAGCTCAAGCATTGTTGATAATGGGTGAACCAATCTACCTAGGAAATGTTACCCGAAAACTGTCTCAGTATTTAGATTTGGAGTTTATGGAGACTTGTGTGTGGCCTACATATATGTCTGACATGTGTACATCTTTGTTGCATACTGTGTATAATCACTCTGCCTACATTCCATCCAGATTATGTTTTGACCACAAAAGTTCAATTCAACTCATTGGATTTACCAATGGTTGTCGGTTTTGTGTGGTGGACCTGCAGCCCTTGCTGCATATGCTCTCATCCATACTGAAGTGCTTTTCACAGATGTGTCCATGCAATGTGTGAGGTCATGTGTACCCTGTGTCAGGATTGGGCCTCATGGCAGTGGCAGGACAGATTACCATGGATGTACTGCGCAGGCCCAACTTCTTCCATTGCTTGTTATACCTGGGCAAATTACATTGTTACCAATGATGTCCCCCCTTTGTCACACATGTTCCATGCAGCCATTGTAACTCTCACACAGAGTTGTGACAGTGTTCTGTTCCAACATGACAAACTTTCTAATTTTGGACATCCACTACCTCATGTGTGGGCCCCTTGCATACTTCCTATTGGGACATGATGTAGTAGTGTGTGATGAGCTATTGATGAACAAATTGGCAATGTGGTTGTACAATATATGTTGTGGTTCATAGATTGTGCCCTTCAGTTGTCACATACCAGTGATGAGGCTATTGGTGATGTGTGTGATGGTGGCAGTACAATCTTACACATTACATATGATGCAACAGTACTTGTCAGATTCATATTTGTAACATGCTCCCTGAGGTTAGACTTACAATCCTATTGTATATATAGTGGAGATTGAAGAGACCAAAGCAGGATTGGTTGTATGAGTGAAGTGTTTATTTACAAAATTGACAAGGTGAATTAAGTGTTTCTTGAGTGAAAAAGTTATCAACTATGTGCTGTCTACTGCGTGTCCCAGCAGCTGTGTTGTGCTGTTCCCTCTCCATTTCTTCACCAGCATCCTCCTCCTCCTATGGCAGGTCATCAACCTGGTCATACATGGGAACGCTCATCTGCACACCTGTTGTGCAGGATAGCACATGTCAGGATGATATTGCAGACAATGTGTGGGGCATATAGGAGGCAGCCTCCTGTGAGGTCCAGACACCTGAATCTTGACTTCAGTATGCCAAATGTCCTCTCCATGATATTCCATGTCTTACGATGTCCCTCATTGTATGCACGCTCTGCTGCTGTGCTTGGGTTTGAAAATGGGGTCATAATCCATGGGTGTATGCCATAACCCTGATCTGCCGCAAAAGATAAAAGGAGTAAGTTGTTGTTAAGGCTTGCAACAGGTTTGTCATGTAGCATGGCAGTTGTTTTTTGAGTTGGTTGTGACTCATATGTGTTTGTGGTATGATGTGAGTTCCTGGCCTTGTGCCAAGTTTTCTTAGGGCTGTGTTGTTGGGCATGACAATCTTGAGTATTGACTCAAGGACCTGGGACATATGATTTGTAATCATAACTGATGGTCAGTATGTATGTACCTTGCGTTGTGTAGTGTACCTTTGTGTCAGTATGCTATCACTAGAGGGGGCATGACACATCCTCACAACACAATGGGGTCAGATGTGGTAGCAACATGGTAGCACTACAGAACCTGAAAATCACAGCCATTTTGACTTGTCATTACAGATGAAGTGTGACACTTAGGCCCATTTAAATGAGTAAGTGACAATGCACAACACAGGTACAACATTGTCAGCACTGTGCTGCAACATTTTGACTATGCGGGAATGCACCATGTGTGACATGTTACTAGGCAACCCTTTGTTGTCTCCTGCGCCAGTGGCTAATATGCAGCCGTGCACCGACACTAACAAACTTGCACCAGGGTGCTTGGCTAGCTGCCCTGTGGAGGTAGATGTATCTGTGCAGGAAGGGACACCTCCCTATACATATGCTGTTTTGATGGACAATTGGCTCTTTTTGTGTGTGCAACAGTATGCATCATGCATTTGATGGCACATTTGTATGAGTTCAAATCAAAGTCTATTTCTTTATTGCAACCTGCAAACAGCACCCCTGGGGTGGTGTTTGATGTTAGCACTGCCTAAGGTTTTAGGTGACACCTACATCTGAGTCGGCATCATCATACTATGTATCTTGTGGTGACGGACCTGCAGCAACACACATTGCACATCCCTCCCACGCTAAGTGCTGCATGGGTGGGTGGCCAATTTACAATGTGGCTTCAAGTCACAAAAGAGTGATCATCCGCAAACTTGTACATACAGTGCAGGCCATGACAATGGCACTGGGGGCTCTTCCATAGGTCCCTTAATGATCCTGAGTGGCAGCTGATGTTTGTGCCAGCCATCAGGTGTCCAAGGGTGTGTTTCCCATTGTTTCAGGATGATCAACATTACTACCAGTGTCTCTCCTATCTTCCAAAACATGATTCAGCATTTATACCGTCAACACATGCACAGTGCAGGCTATGAGATGGAGCTCAGCTACTTAGCAAATGTGTCCCTTGGCATAGTGCATGTAAGGTCAGTGATGTCCTAAATACTCCTACAGGGTCCCACTATGGCATCCATGATCTGCACTGTCTAACAGTGACTCTGCCCCATGGTGGGCCATTTATTGTTTATGGTACTGACATGATGGTGTTGTGGGTCAGTAAGTGGTGCATGTGAGGTAGCACTACAGTAGGTGGGGTGCCACTTCTCACAAATCTGGCACATGGTATGTGATGGGCATTAATTTTGTATTCCTGTGTGTGTGACCCAATGCGTCAGGCAGATGTATTTGCGCACTACAGGTAAGTCAGGTATGTGTTGATGAGATGTAGTTGGTATTGGCACCAGTTGTCTGGCAATTGCTGTTTGTTCTGGCAGTGGCATTTGTGGCATGATTTGAGGGATCTGTGCCTATCTGAGACTTACGTAACATGAGCATAGTGTATGCCATTGACATGGCTGTGCTATCCTTTGTTTGGTGTACTCTGTGTGAACTGTACGTAGTAGGCAACCTGTGGGCACTTGTAGTGGTTTGTGTAGTTCTTCTGTTGGCAAAGGGTACATATCTGCACCTGTCCTTCACGTGGTGTGCCTGTCAAGTTGTGGGCATGTCACATACATGTGGGTGTATGTGTTTGTGGTGTGCACTGATTGTGCTGTAGTGCAGCATGGTGCATATGTGTTGGTACCGGCACATCTGTGTTACCCTGGCCATGTGTTTTTGGAGTGGTGTATGTCTTGTTTGTTCTACAGGGTTGGTGTGTTGTGTGTATATTGCTAGGTTCGTTGACTTACCCACAAGTAGGTCATTTCCATATTGGCCATCCTGGAAGTGTTTGTTGATCCTGGTGTGCCGTAATGTGAAGGCGTCATGGACACTCCCAAAAATGTTTGTGAATAGTCCCTGTTGGTCCACTATGGCCAGCAGATTAATGGAATGTGTGTGCTTGTGATTCCTGTATAAGTACTCTGTTGCTGCAGGTGGCATAAGTTGGACAAAGGTGCAGTCAATTGCACCAAGCACATGCGGGAGGCCAAGAAATTGTTAGAACCCCTGTTTTATCTCCTGCTGCTTGTGCTGGCTGTAGGGAAAACTGATGTGGATGGTGTCAGTTGCGTCTAACACCTTTGGTAGGAACATAGAGAATGACGGCTGTGACACACCAACAACCAGGGCACCCGTTGTTTGAAATAAGCCACTTGTCAGCATGTGCAGGTCAGCTAGCAGCTTTGTCACAGGTGGTATAGTGTGTGGGGTCTGCAGGCTGGCTGTGATTTGTGGCTCAATGTGGTGCAGCAGGTGTAGTATGGCGAGCCGATTGAGTCTGTGTGTCCTTATAATGGCTCGTTCCATGAGGCCAAGGAGGGTTGTCCTATTTCGGAATATCCTCTCCTGCCTTCTGCATTGTCTTTGTGGGCCGTGTTGTGGTGATTGCTGTTGTTGTTGCTGTCTTCTGCGCTGTCTCACAAGATGGTGAAGTAGCTCTTCCATCTTCTCCAGTGGGTTTGTAATGTTGCATCTGTGTGTTTTCCTTAAATAGTGGTGTGTGGACCTCATTTAATGCCTGGTCTTCCCCAGGCGTCAAAATTTTACACAAATCGGAGTTAACATAATTTTTTGGGGCCACCTCCCACCCAGGCCTCATTTTTGTCCGGGTGGATAAATATGGCGCCAGGGGCTTTGAGTCATTTTTTGGACGGGAATGCCTACCTTGCATCTCATTGATGCAAAGAGGTTTCACGCATCCAAAAAATGACGTTAACTCCAATATTTTGACGCTAGATGGGTCTAGCTTTAGAATATAAATTTGAAGTTAATTTTGTGCTGAATTAGCGTAAACAAATGACTCTAATTCAGTGCAAACAGAGTATCAATATGGGCCAAAGTGTAGCTAATGAGCCACACCCATTCAGTAGGAGAGGGATGAAGATGTAACATGTACTTGGCATTGCAGTTTGGAGTACACTGTCAGAAATATATTACTAAAGCATGGTGTGGTAGTCATTTACAGACAGTACACTTTCCATTGAAATGGCCACTAAATTTGCTCAGACTTACAGTTTTACTGATAAAACTATATAAAGCTCAAACAACAATCTGAGAAAAACAGGTTTCAGTGAATATTTACCATTTTTGTATCACGAAGGGGCATATTTATACTCTGTTTGCGCCAAATGTGTGTCAAACATTTTGATGCACAATCGGCGCAAACCTTACACCATATTTATACTATGACGCCCAACCCCGCGAACGTCAAAATTCCTCTGTGTGCGTCATTTTCTGGATGCGGGAAACCGCCATGCGTTAATGACATGCAAGGTAGGCGTTCCTGTCCAAAAGATGACTTTAAGGCCTGTGTGCCTTATTTATACTCCTGCGTCATTTTGACGGACAGGAGGGGGCGGTCCTTAAAAAACAGCACCCAGCCTGATTTGTGCCGTTTTTTAACGCCTTGGTGAGGGCAGGCGTTAAGGGACCTGTGGGCTCATTTCCATGGTCGATGACCATGGAAGCAGTCCACAAGTGCCCTTCCCTGCCCCCAGGGACACCCCTGCCACCCCCATCCAGCCCTGGAGGACACCCATGGATGGGGGGACCCATCCCAGGTAAGTACAGGTAAGTTGAGGTAAGTATTTTGTTTAACTTTTTTTAGTGACATAGAGGGGCCTAACTTGGGCCCCCCTACATGCCACTGTGCCCGATGGCCATGCCCAGGGGACAGAAGTCCCCTGGGCATGGCCATTGGGCAGGGGGGCATGACTCCTGTCTTTTCTAAGAGAAGAGTCATTTCAATGGAGGTTGTGCGTCAAAAAATGGCGCAAGTCCGGTTAGAGCCATGATTTTTTACTCTAACCTGACTTGCACCATTTTTTTATGCACAACCCCCATTTTCCCCTATGCCGGCTAACGTCAATCCATAAATAAGGCGACCGCCTGGCGCGTTGGAATGGCGTTAGCCTGCAGTACATTTTTTTACGCAAACCAGCGACGGCGCTGGTTTGCGTCAAAAAGTATAAATATGGGCTCAAGTGTCTTGATTTGTTTTCATCCTGTTAAAATGTTTGTTTCCATCACACTTCAACATTAAAATGAGCTTCATTTGTGCTTTCCTAACAGCAGATATTGTTGAAATATCTGTACAGTTGATTTACAGGTATTTAAATCTAGCTGTCTGTTAGAAAATTATGATAGCCTACTGCTTTTTCTTTCACACTCCTTGCACCCAGCAACATAGTGACTTTTCAACATCCTCTCACAGTGCAGTCTGAAACAAAGCAAACACCATTCTCCGTGTAAAAAGAATAAGCAACAATTTGTCTGAATCCGTAGCCTTACAGTTGACCTCTGTCTTTGAACCCACAACAGATATGACAAGACAAAAAAACAAAGTGTAAGGCATATCTTTTTGTTATTTACCTTACAAACTCCAGCATGGTTATTTTGGGGGTGCTGCAGCATCCGCCTGCACCTCTATTTCCAGTGCCTATGGATCACAGCTACCTGATCATCTCTCCTTTAACATGACATGCTGACTGGTTTGAGCTGCTAAGCCCAATTTTAGGCAAGAGGCTGTTTGAAGGATCCAGAAGGAGGATCCTTTGGAACTCGTACTTTTGTACTGTCCAAGGAGTATATAGAATTATAAATGGATAACAGTAAATGACAAGGACGTTTTTCACCTAGGGGTTCTGAGTGACATCAAATGGACAAGAGCAAATCTTGAGTTGTCTATGATGTCACTCAAAACCCAGAGGTGGAAAACATCTGTTACTCACTGTTATCCATCTATAATTGTATTTTATGTATGGCACAGCCAAAGCATTTGCCATTGTTTTCAAATGATATGCAATGGTAGAAGGGTCAACTGTGAGCCATACACAAAATGGCCTAACCAGCCTCTGTCACCTGCTTTGTATTACTTCTCCTGTCCTGTCTTTCACTCCAACCACCCTATGGTCATTGTGCCCCTCCTCCTCCTACTGAAAAAGAATACCTGGCATCTTGTCATCTGTCCACACCATCCTCATCATTACTTCCCTAGCAAATATTTAAAAGAAAATGTACTTAGTGTCCTGCACCTACTATCACCACCTTCCTCATTCACCCCCTCACTAAAATTTGAAAAAAAGAAAACCTGGTGTCCTGCCACTTACCAGCAGCACCCTCTCTTGAATCCACCTCACCTGTGCCCAAACATATACCATCCTCAGGGTTTATCATCGATTCACTACTAAAATTTGAAAAAAAGAAAACCTGATGTCCTTTCACTTACCCACACCACTATCTCTTCAATCCACCTCACCCCTGTCCAAATTTATCAAAATGAATACCTGATCTCCTACCTCCCAAAACACCATGCTTCCCTCGCCAGTCCTATCAGAAACATGTGATTTGAGCTTTCCATCAATTGAGAGAACAAGCACCACTGTGGCATTCCTACCGAAAGCCCTGCCAGAGCAGACTGGAAATCCTTTATGACGTTGCAACTGTGGGAAAACAACTTGCAATCACTAAGTAGATTTAATATCTGGTATTCACACCAGTGTCTCTCAGTTATAGCTCTACACTGTATTTTAGATGCAATTTAGTGTGGCTATAACTCACTTAGGGCCAGATATATAAAACATTTTTGCAATTGCAAACGGCCAAACAGGCCGTTTGCAATTGCAAAAGTGCATTTTGGTATGTATCAAGTCCAATATGCGATTTGGTAACTTGTTACCGAATCGCAAATTGGATTTGTGACTACGTACCGATTCGGTATTAGGAAGGGGCATGTCAAGGGCGTCACTACTACAGAATCGCAGAGATATGTATGATTGTTTTGGGACTGTGATTGCGGTCACAAAACAATCGCAGTTACCACCAATTTCAAATTAGTGGTTAACCATTAACCCTTCCCCTTTGTGAATACATGCAAAAATATTTTTTAACAGCAGGCAGAGGTCCCACGGACCACTGCCTACTCTTTGAAAATGAAAAGAAAACTTTTCATTTTTCTTTTTTAAATGTATCAGGAAAACGGACTGCATTTAAAAAAAAAAAGATTGCTTTATTTAAAAGCAATCACAGACATGGTGGACTGCTGAGCCCACCAGGCCACCATCCCTGTGATTGTAGCCATTCGCAAAGGGTCGCAAATTGTGACCTACCTCATGAATATTAATGAGGTAGGTCCATTTGCGAGCCCTTGCGAATGGCTATATGAAACTCCCAGAATTTCATACGTTCCAATAGCGATTACTTAATTGTGATACGCAAAAAAATCACAATTTGCTAATCACTATTGGAATTAATGATACATCTGGCAGTTAGAACTCATTTCATTGGCTTTTGGAAGAATGAAATGTTGATCTGCCTATGTTGTGATATGAACATGTGATCACAGATCTCAAGGTTCTGCTCTTAACTCAGTGATCTTTATTATGCAAGATCTAACAAATCATAGCTACAATCTAAATAACAGTTTGGCTTGTACGAGCATGTTCCTAGCTAGATGACTCGGCAGAACTTTATATAAGTGAATACAGATACACTCTTTTAGGTCTAAGTCAGCCACTCACTTAAAGGCTTACACTATTTAGATTTCCCAACCTCCTCAGAAACAATTGTTTTGATGAAAACTCAGAAATTGAACCTTCCCCATTATTAAAGGTAGGGCTGTGTTTGGGCTACGATGTCAATTCTATGAGGTAACTTCCTGTGACAACATGGCACATTGTATGTGCTAGTGAACCCTCACCTTTTATTGGGACTCCTCTAGTACATGAAGACCAGAATACTATGAAACAATAGGGCCCGAAGAGCTGCTCACTAGTGACTTATGAGACAGCCTAGTCTATGTGATTTGGGCAGTCATCATTTTTGGAGAGTGCCTTGTGTTTTAATGTTGGAGTCCCAAAGCCTTTGACAGAAACCCTAATCTTATATATAAACACAAAATGGTTCAGTAAATATCTCAACCTTGCGAATGAAAAAGAGGTGATGTGCTCAAATTTTCAATAATGGCTGCTGGCTTTTTCAAGACCGGCCTGCTGAGGTACCCCGGTCCTGCAGCCTATCAATCTGATATGTATAATAGAGAACCAAGTGTTTAATGTTTACTGAGGGTTAAAATCCATAGAACGCTGATTAGAGTGTTTTGCGCGAGGGGTCAGAGACGTTAACAAGTTACAAGAGGGTGTGAGCCGTGTCGCAGTGCGTTTAACCTTTCGTTTCCGTAATTGGCGCCACATGTTTGCTGTTCAGCCTGCTTGTCAAACGTGGGCCGCAAAACCCACAGCACTCCCAGAGTGCTAAGGACACTGAGCAGAGCGCCCAGAAATGCCGATTGCTAGCATTAGGCTAGCAACAATTATAGAAAGAATAATGAAAAGACCACACTAGGTAGCGCCCGAGCGGTGTGGCATAAAATCGCGAGAAGCGACTTTAAGCACCAGGACAGACTGAGCTAAATTGAAGAGGACGTTCAGGGGTGATTGGTGAGTAATTCTGTTTTGGGTTCCACAATTTGCAGTGTGATGTGTTTATAAGTGGGGTGAGATGGAATATGTCTTTGGCGGCGTGGCCTCATGGCAAATTGACCCTGACAGCGCGTTTGTTGTACTTGCCACAACGTCACTTATGTTGCACATGCTGAATCCACAAACCGATGATGACGGTGTGAGGCCTTCCAGAAATGGATTTTTACAGAAAAGGATGGGGCGCGCGACGCGTTGCTATGCCAGATTTGGCACCATCGCACACGGTCATTTTCACAACACAGGGATGCGCCATATTAAATAGAATATGGCGCACCCCTGTGTTGCCCCCTGGGGCAGCGCTGAATTTACTGCCATGCACCAACGCAGCAAGCCTTGCACCATTGTGCAGGGATGGCTGCGTTGAGGTTGAGATTGTTTTTGTGCAGGAAGGAACACCTTCCTGCACAAAAACAATCTTAAATGGCGATGGCATCGTTGGCAGAATGCAGCACACATAGAAAGAGCAAAAAACAAGGAGAAACGAAAGCATTTCTCCACATTGAGCCATGTTAACGCCACCCCTGGGGTGGTGGGGTTAGATTTTGGCACTGCTTCAGGTTTACAAAAACATCAACAGCATCAAAATGCAACAGGTTTTGCTGTGGCACGCAGAACAACACTCATTGCATGCCCCTTCCATGCAAAGTGCTGCCTGTGAAGGGGCCATATTTACAAGGTGACGTTAAGCCACAAAAAGTGGCTTATCACCACCTTCTAAATATGGTGCAGTGCTATGCATAGTGCCACCGGAGTGTCACTAAAAGTGACATTCCGGTGGCGCTAGAAGCTCTTGAATATGCCCCCCTAGTGTGTCGCAATTTGACCTGCCTCATAAATATATTAATGTGGTAAATATTTAAATGAGGTAGGTCGCAAATTGTGACCCACTGGGAATCACAGCCTTTAAAGGGCAAGTAAAGCATTTTTAAATGCAGCTTATTTTCCTTGAACGAAAATGGAATGCGTTAAAATTTTTTAAAGTTTGTTTCAATTTTAAGAGTAGGCAATGGTTCCAGTGATTGCCTACACTTAAAAATGTTTGTGACTACTTCTGAAAGTGGAAGAGGACCCTTGTTGACCCTGCCCTTTGCGAACGGACTTCCACCTCCCTTGAGGAGGTGGTAAACGATTGATGGTTTGCGACGGAATTCGATTGCTAAACAATAGCACATACCAATGCAATTCTGTATTTGGAAGGGAAGTCCTAAACACTCCGCTTACAAATACAAATAGGTTCACAAACTTTGTGGTTTGTACATAAGAAAAGGCATTTTGCAATCGCAAACACCTCAATTCTGTGAATTGTGCCATTTGTGACTGCAAAATGTCTTCATACATCTGGTCCTTAGTTACTGCACTGGTGTTCATATAGACCCATGATAAAATAGGGAAACAACACATTGACCTGATTATTGCACATTGTTTTCCCACATTTCCAGATTTGCAAAGAGGCTGGTATTAGTGGTGGGGACTTGCAGCACCATAACCATATAAAACCATGTCACATCACCGTGATTCCTTTCCTCATTGTCATTAGTAATATATTTAAGGTAACTTTGGGGAAGAAAGCACACAAAATAGGATGCAACGCATTTTTTTTAATAAACTAAAAACAAATAGGAGGAGATTCTCAACTGCGACAGTAATCCAACTTCTGGTCATTTTTCTCTGGATTTTGAGCACTACTCTAAAGGATACCCAGTGTTGTTTAATGATGTGGCATTCATGTATAATTTTGATCGCAGTGTTAAATTGGGGTCACTGTTTCGTTTACCTCAAATGAAAGTTTATATTTTAGACTGAGAAATCTAGGACAAATTTCAGAGTCCTTGCTGGAGGCGAGCTCAGTTTGCATTGGTTATCAGTTACTTCCTATATAAAACGAGTGTTGTTGAAAATTATATTCTGCCAGCGGAAATTGGCTGATACTCATAATATTGCATTCTGAATATTACAAAACAACTTCTTTGTCAAATCATGCCGATGAGGACATTCTCCTGATTTTGTTTGAGAAGTCCCATGCAAAAAGCACATTTATTAATTTATTTTTATTTCAACAAAATAAAATCTGCCGCATATGTTTGCAGGTTTTTTTTCACAGCCACTAGTGTTGCGAAAACTGTACTTTTAAGCGAATTATCTGAAATGTTCACCTTAATCTCGCCACACAAAATAGCGTATGATATTTTTAAAAATACAACAATGGAACCCATGATTTACCTTCGCATTGTGCAATGCCAAACATTTGTGTTGTAATTTAAGTTTTGATTTCAATTTTACTGTCAGCAATGTCTTGAGCAAGGAGTTTCGATTTTACCAGAACACCAGAAGCTTTTCTCTAGAGGAGATATTGCCGCAGCAGATCCCCAGGGGTGGCCCCAAAACAGCTTACAACTAAACCCGCCTGTTGTTCAATGAAGTACTGACTATACAGCTTATTTGAAATGTTCACATTATAAGCAACAGTGGAGGCAACTGAGTGCTTTGCACATTGCCTTTTAAAGCCAACCACACACAAAACAGATAGGGCCAATGAGTATATGTCAGTGGGGAAATCAATAAAATATGTTAAAAAAGAACTACAAACGGAGGAAAATAGTTTTCTTTTAACATTTTTCATGTAAACAACACAACCGAGAATAACTCTAACTTTTGACAGAAGAAAATCCGTAAAAGAAATAGTAACCACCGTGAAAGTCTACAGCCTTCGAAAGAAAAAATGAATTATGAGATATTCAGTTAAGCATCAGTATAAGGTGGGGACAATTGAAGGAGTGACATAGATTGTTTGTTATTTATTTTAAGGATATTTATATATTACAGACCTAGCCCAATTGGGAAACCACATCAAATGATTGCAGTAGGGAATATCGAGGCCCGAATATCCTTACAACCCAATTTTGGGACAATATATCGAAAGGTAAACACACAGAGGAAGGTAAGGATTTACTGTTCTTACCTCCACGTGTACCTACCTTGAATATATATTATATATATATATATATATATATATATATATATATAGATATAGATATATATCACCAAGGTACATATATGCGAAGTTGGGTAAAGAAAATGTATAGAAATTTACCTTTCAATAATTTGACACAGATGTGGTATGCTGCACATGGACACATTGTTCTAAACCTGTGCTTTCCTTTATCATTCTGATAAATTCTGGGAGTTGTTGTCTTGGTGTGCAAATCAGACAATAATAATCTCATTTAAACCCAGGCATACAGTCTGGCATGAAATAGTTTTCAATTTATAGTAATGAATTGCGTGTTCTTTTCAGTCTGGAAAATTAGTGCAGCTCTGCTAACTCCAGAATCCCTCTCTAAGATCTTTCAAGTATGAGTCGAGTGATTTGTGTGTTCATATTGTTAAACATATGCAATAAGGGCAAAGGCACTTAGAGTGGACACATTGGGGTCATGGACGTAACACATTTTCTTTGCTGGGTCTGATGGCTTAGTGGACTAATGTCTCTACTCCAGGGATATGGTTTAACCCCAAAAGTCACAATTCGAATTCTGGCAGATACACTCAGCCTTTCATCATTCTGAGGTGGAGAAAATGAGTACCATTCATTCGAGTAACAATAAACCTCGCTTATCTGGCAATAGCACCAAAATACAGCCTTGGCTGTTAATGCTGTCATGATACATTATTGCTATTAACAGAACGTGAATGGGATACAGGGGAACCAACATAAATAATTCAGTAAATAATAAAGAAAGGGCAAAATAAAATTACATCAGAATTAAAAATGTACATAAAACTATCACATTATGTTCATAAATACTTTTACCTTAATATGAATTCAGCTCTCCCTGCAACTTGATAATTTGTATATAAAGGTTTATGAGCAAGTAGTGCTAGTACATATAACTCAAACACATTATGATCAAAGTGACTTTAAACAAGGGCTTTCTTGCAGACTTGGTCACTTACATATATTATCTCCTCTCCGCAGATCCCGTCTAACATTCATTGCCATCAGTGGTCTGATCACTGCCTGGCAGGGGCTGCTCATTGCCTTGCAGCAGTTGATCAGTGTCTCGTTGCCCAGCTCAAATTGCTCATTGCCTGGCAGGGGCTACCTAATACTTAACGGAGGCTATTTATTGCCTCTGACTTTTGTCTTGTTACTTCTCCGTGGAAGTGTGGTTGATAATAGAGATGTACATCAGCGGGTAGCCGATCTGCTAAAGGCATAAGATCCATGCCTTGGGGAACAGCAGATCTCACACCCAGAGGTGCCAACCTCACCTGTCGCTCCCCACTCACCTGCAGTATTCCTTCCTGGCTGCCCGTCCTGCAAGCCATGCCCAACTTCAAGACACGACCAGCTCACACTACTTGGGCACGGAGTTCAACCCACCAGTGCTGACATACAGGGGTAGATGACAAGGTTCCGGTTACAACCGCTTATTTATGCTGGAATCAGGTTCCGAGGTCGTTCCGGTGATTTGGTCAGGTTGTGTCCCAGTGCTGTATTCTGACACTGGGAAACATGCTGTGGTACGTGGTGCAAAAGTACAATTTTCTCGACCTGTGCTTTCTTTTATCATTCTGTTGAATTCTGGGAGTTGTGTAGGTTCTTGTCTACTAAACTGATAGGACTAACACAAATGAAAACAGTGATATGCAGTGGGAGAGTCAGAAGGGTGTGCACCCTGAATATCAAACCCAGAATATCGAAGGATCGCAATTTAGAGGACAAAATATTGAAAAGAATAACAGCAGATATGTGAGTCTAGATGTTCTACACCTGACTACACATGTATGTTGCTATATGGTATATATATCTCTGAGGGATGTAAAGGTGGAGGTAGGAAAAGTAAATCTATAGATCTTTATATCCACTTTGTCACTCAATATCCTGACCTTAATATTCTTGTACTTGGGTATTTTGTAGTTTGATATTCAGTAGTAAAATCCTCAGAAGCCTTCAACTCGACTAGAACTTATAGCCTGGATGGATGTTCCCTCAAAGGGACTCGGACCCGATGTCCATTGAGCGACCATGCATACCCGGACAAGAGCAGTGCAGAGATGGATGTGACTGGCCTAAATCTGTTTACAGGATAAAGTGTATGGAGGGACTGTAACACAAAAGCTGTTCTGCACGTAGTATCTCTAGAGCCATATATTTTAGAGTTGGTAATATACAGGTTTGTGAGCATCAACAGCAAAGCAACTCTAAATCAGTCCACAAACCTGCCCAAAGACTTTAATGCACCACACAGCCCACACTGCAATAGTCAGACTAACTGAGTGGTTAATCTGTCCCTGGTCATATGGGCAACAATGTGGTGTCCTTAATGGCATGGTGTGATTTGGCATGTCCAGCTGCAGACCCCTCACGTCCTAGAGAAGCAGATTTCCTTGCTTGCTGGAGCCTGGTATTTGTGCACTTACTCTGGGCCAAAGCACAGGGAATCAGCGTTTGAGATCTGGTTACAGATAGCTTGAATGATTTGCTAGGGCTCGTGTGAGGAAAAAAACTACACAAAGGGGGGCTTTAGGTCTACCTCTTTCAGGCTTTGCTTGTGTCTGTTCTTTTCAGTTTAAAGGAAGTGTCATTCACATTTTAACCAGCCCACATGAGTATTCCTATTTTATTGAGTATTATATGTAAGAATCTGCATAGGGAGTTCTTCCATTGGGAGGCATAGACAGTGAAGTGCCCATGCACTGCAATGGAATCCCATTGTTGTGGGCATTTGAGCTCATACTTGAGGATGTGAGAAGCACGGCATGGTGCACATCTGGCCTGGCCCTAGTTCTCTTCAGAGTCGTAACTCTTGTTCTTCCCCCAGGCCACCATCTCTGTGAGGGGAAATGCAGTTCATTTTTTTCTTTGGAATGCAGTGATTATCAATTATTCTCATGGTCCGCACATAGGCTGACTTTTGCTCACCTGAGAGCCCAGCTTGAACACTTAAGTTCCCAGATGGCAGTGATCACGTGAGTGGCAAAATATTTCCTCCGGCTCCGATGGGCCATGAGTAAGTTCCTTCATGTAAACGGGATCCATGAGCAGTGCAGGTAGAGTGCCAGTAAGTAAACTTGAATCTCTGAAAACATGGCAAGGCAACTGTGTTGAGTGCTTGAATTTGTGCAAATCTATATGCCAGGTTGAATTGGGCGCATGACCCATGTAGTACAATCATTTTTTTCTCAACCCCTTTGTGGTTTAAAGTTCGTAAACTTTGGAATTGCATATAAACTTCTATTATTTGTTCTTTAATCAGCTTTAACACATAAGACCAGTGAAGCCTCTTGCGCTCAATCTGTAAATTAAAAGCAATTACTGTAGAGGTAAGGAATCGGCAAAAATTATTTTGGCTTGCATTGTTGCCTCCAACTTCCTGCTTTGAGAGTTTCTGGAGGTTTCAGACCACACAGACTCAAACACACAGAGGACTGTGATGTCGCCAACCTAGAAGTCTGAAGCTGGTAATGGCAGTGATCAGTGCTTAATTATAGTCCGTGGTTGCAGGTGGGGCCCACCGGCACTCATTTTTGGACACCAGGACTTATTTTTCAGCGTCAAACCTTGATCCTAAAAAAGGGAGAGAAAGACAGAAAGGGGGGGGGGGGCAGGGGAAGGGAAAGGTGGGAAATCAGTGACAAAGGAAGAAAGAAGGAATAAAAAATAATCTGCAAAAAGGGGATCAAGACACAGGAAGTGTAGGGCAGTGAAAGTAAGAGGCATGAGAGGTTGTACGACGGAACACCGACTTTCAAAACAACTAGTGCCTTAACAACGAGGTCGGAACACCGACCTCGTTCTTACTACTAATGATTTTACCACGAATGCCTTAACAACGATATTTCGTTGTAGCGGCATTCCTGATAAAAGCATTACTAATAGGCACCATTCACCCTACATCCCTCACTCCACCCCCCCAACCCCACCCCAAAACCTAAAGCCTCCTGACCCCCCACCCCCCAAAACAAAAACGCCCCACCCCCTCAACCCCACCCCAAAACCTAAAACCCCCTGACCCCCCCACCCCCTCCCCAAAACCAAAAATGCCCCACCCCCCCAACCCCACCCCAAAACCTAAAACCCCCTGATCCCCACCCCCTCCCCAAAACCAAAAACGCCCCACCCCCCCAACCCCACCCCAAAACCTAAAACCCCCTGACCCCCCACCCCCTCCCCAAAACCAAAAATGCCCCACACCCCAACCCCGCCCCAAAACCTAAAACGCCCTGACCCCCACCCCCTCCCCAAAACCAAAAACGCCCCACCCCCCAACCCCGCCCCAAAACCTAAAACCCCCTAACCCCCCACCCCCTCCCCAAAACCAAAAACACCCCACCCCAAATCCTAAAACCCCCCTGACCCCCCACCCCCTCCCCAAAACCAAAAACGCCCCACCCCCCAAGCCCACCCCAAAACCTAAAACCCCCTGACCCCCCACCCCCTCCCCAAAACCAAAAACGCCCCACCCCCCCAAGCCCACCCCAAAACCTAAAACCCTCTGACCCCCCACCCCCTCCCCAAAACCAAAAACGCCCCACCCCCCAACCCCACCCCAAAACCTAAAACCCCCTGACCCCCCACCCCCTCCCCTCCCCAAAACCAAAAACACCCCACCCCCCCAACCCCACCCCAAAACCTAAAACCCCCTGACCCCCCACCCCCTCCCCAAAACCTAAACCCACCACTTACCTTAGTCGACCCCTTGTCACCTGCGTCGTCCTTCTTCGCCAACTCCCTTCTTTGTACCTTAACCACGCATGTTCGTTGTTCAGAACATACGTAGTTAAGGCACAAAATAACGGAGTTGTGGTTAAAAAAAGCGTTGTGCGCTTTCGTTAACCACGACTTTCGTAAAAAAAAAGTCGTAATAAAGGATGTTTCCCGGCATGAGACGGAATTAGGCCTAAGCAGCCCTTGCTATTCAGCAACCCCAAGATTCAGAGGCACAAATGACAGGCTTCTGAGAAAAAGTTTGGGCCTGGCACTTATTTTTCTACAAATTAAGCACTGGCAATAGGCCATGGTTTCCCGCTGCTTGAATGGCCATACTGTACCAAAGATCCAGACATCTGGAAAGGTAATGGTTGCATGAACCACCACATTCAGACCCTCCAGGATTTAGCAATTTAGCAATTTGCAAAAAAAAAGTTAAATTAATAGTTTTGTATAAAGTCTGAGCTTTCTACAAAAGTGTCGACGAAATTCAAATGATGTGAACCCCATCCTTTTATTGGCCCTACGCTGACCAATGGGCTGAATAAAAGAAGGGCTAGAAGGCAGGCCAGGTGTTTCTCTATTTACTCCTCCTCTGCCTGCCGTATGGCCACATCATCTGGAGAGCCTACCTCGACTACTGGATTGGTCCCCACTGGAGAGGAGCATTGGAGAGAGGAGACTGCACCAAGAAAGCAGGTAAAATGTGTTCTAGCACAGCCTCCCCTGGACAAAGCACCAGCATCAGCCCACGGGCTGTTGTCACCGCCCCCTGCCACCCTCTCTGGACATTTCCAAAATATGTAATTGGGGAGCTGGGGTACAAAAATAGCAATCAGGCCAGCTGCCTTTGGGCATGTGGTGGCCAAGGGGAGATGGGGGTCACAATTAGAAATAACTAGCCCACTGCTTGATGAGGTCACTCATTTTTCATACACATGCCACCCTCCAAAAAGTATGATAAATAAATAATTGTAATACAATAAAGTGCAACAAAAATGCACCAGAATTTACATTTTTGTGTGGAAAAAATAGAATTTTTATTCCACAAAATGTTTGGTTCCTGTCAATGTAGGAAAGGTTTGATAGACAACGCCATCAAACTTTTCATGCCTTTCTTATTTTTAAAAAACAATCTTCCAGATCAGGAGTTTGTTTTTGAAAAATAATCTAATGGTGCCCACATCATGGGAATTTTTACTTCATTGTATAGGGGTCACTGTTTATTTATACTGTCAGGATAAAGCCATCCGACGTCCCACTCTAGGGGCCAGATTTATGCTGGCTTTGCACCATTCCATAGCCACATTAGTATCATTTTTTTGTTGCTAGTTTGGCATTGGAAGGGAAAAACGCTGCACCATATTTACAAAGTGACGCAATGCTTGCATAGAGCCACTTTGTAACCCCTGGCGCCACATTATGCCTGCACCAGGCACAATATATACAAGGGGGGCGTTCTTGCACTGGAGGGGCATCAAAATGGCACAAAGGAATCTGTGAGATTCCTTTGCACCATTGTTATCTGCATTTTTTAACACCTGCTAAGTGTATGCATTTAAAAGAGGCTCCCGTTTATTAAAACGGGCCTCTGGGTGCTTTGTAGGATTAGCGTCATAATTGTTTATGCTAATCCTGCAAAACGCCTAGCTAGTGTCAAATATTATGACTCTAGTCACCCTAACTACCGCCATGGTGCGCCATATTCTAAATATGGTGCTACCATGGTGGCGTTAGGGGGGGCGCTAAGGGGTACAGTAAAAGTGGTACTGCACTATGTGCAGAACCACTTTTCATAAATCTGCCCCTAAATAAGTTAGAAGGTTGGAAGACCTACCACCAGCATCCTCTACTCCCTCAGACCGTCAGAAAAGGGTTATGTTGACAACGTAAATTTTACTCACTTGGTGTAAAACTTGGGGTCCTACAATCTCTAAATTGGGTGGGAGGACCGAGAGTCTGGTGGGCACAGTACTCCCTCAACCTTGCGATGAAGTATCCTGTCCACCAACCACTAAATCAGGGCCTAAGTTACATCAGACACATTTTCCCAGATGACCTGACACTGTAGGTTTTGTAAACTGTCAGAACTTTTTGAAAACTTCAGTTAATGTGGTGTGTACGCATTTTACCTAGTATCTGGCCACCACTGCATTGGAATTGCTTTTTGAAATCAGCACACCTGTTCAGAGGCATCCGTTGATCAAAAGCATGCTAGTGATAGAAGTCATATCACATACCCTTTGACCCCAATAACATCAAAATGAAGTGACATCACACAAAATGTAACCCCCGATAACCAGCCAATGTAAGATTTTCTTTAGCCACTCTTTAATGAAATGTTAATTACGTGTTATTGCCTTGTACTTCAGGAGTTAGAGGCTGCTAAAACTCGTAGTTGAGAATATTAACTGGTGTTAAGTACACACCACACAATTATGGTCCAGAGTGGAAGGCAATTAAAAATAATCAGGGGTCTGACAATTAATTCCTGTTAACGAGTGGGAAATAGAGGACAGAAGTCTGCTAGCTCCTATTCCCATAAACTTGCACCCTACTAGCAAACAAACAAACCGTTGTCTTTTCTTATTTCATGTCCCTCTTTCAGACTTTTACTGAGTTTATAATGTAGTACTATCATTTTCAGAAATCTGGTTGGCCGAACCAATTTGACCTTTCCCAACAGGGCCTATAAAAATGAAAGGCATAGTTTTAACATTTCGCACATTATTATTTGGAATGGTTAAATTGAAGGGTTGGAAAAGGAACCCAGGGGGAGCCGATTGGGACGCAGTGCTTCTCCTATGTGATCCCTTTGGAGGTTTTCTCTTGAAAATGTTGCATTAATTCCAATTAAAGTTTGTACTTTTTGCAGGCTCTTCTGTCTTTCTATACTACTGACAAATATTAAGTATGACAACGTTTTAGGTAGGATTTAAAATTAGAAAAATTTGGCGGATTGTAAAATCGTCAGAGTTTACTCAAATTCCTAATTTACGTTTTTTTGTTTTTTTTTTTCATTTCGCGCAATTGGTCCTTAACTTCTAGGTTTCTGGAGAGGCGAGCGGTCCGATTTACCCCAACCCACACATCACCCGTTGTTATGTTCTGATCAAATCTCAGTTATTTCATCCACGAGAATCATTAAACCCTGGAGACATGTCGTATCTCTTCTTAGGGACGTTTAATTGAAGAAGTCCCCATGAAATCTGAAGTCTGAGGCATGTTGCTGTCTTTTTTTCTCCTCTCATGACTGGCCCATGTCTGCAGTCTATGAAATTGATGTCAAAACGGTATTATATATTTTCGGCGGGAAATGGAAGCCTGCCCTCTCCTATCCTTGTCAAGCTGTCGTGTCCCCTTAATCATACTTTTCATTTCAGTACATTGAAATTTCCGTTGCCAAGGACAACATCATAAATAAGACTGTTTTGCGAAATTTCCACCTGCAGCTCCCTAACTTTGCGCATTAAGCATGTGGCCAGCTGAGAGGTGGTCAGATGTGAAGATTTATAATCATTTATTACGGACGGGCTGAAGCGAGAAAGGGCTGAAAGCGTGAAGGCATACATCTATAAACTGGGGCAGAAAAGCTTAAATGAAAAGTAAAGTGAATTTCTGTGTCTTGTCATGAAGTAATAAAAAGCGAGAGCTTTTTATTCATCGCACCCCAAGATGCATTTACTCTCAATCTGGTTTTTATCAGTAAATGCTTCCCTGATGTATTGCTCTGGATTTACAGAGAAATATTTGTGCGGTGCATTATCGTGTGGTTAGTGGAATTACTGCACGCGCCAGAGGGCTCCACAAAGGTTTATCACTGGCCGAGTACAGTAATTTAATGACAATGTGAGGCTTTAATATCGCGGGTTACTTTTTGTTTAGCATTTTTTTAGTGACTGACAAAGTCTATCACGGCGGCGCTATAAAGAAAGTGCTGGCAGTTGTCCAGGGGGTCGCTGCGGCAACGCAAATTACCTTTTATGAAATTCAAGATGTGAAAACGGATATAGTACCTCTCGGAATACCAACATATATATATACAGGGAGTGCAGAATTATTAGGCAAGTTGTATTTTTGAGGATTAATTTTATTATTGAACAACAACCATGTTCTCAATGAACCCAAAAAACTCATTAATATCAAAGCTGAATATTTTTGGAAGTAGTTTTTAATTTGTTTTTAGTTTTAGCTATGTTAGGGGGATATCTGTGTGTGCAGGTGACTATTACTGTGCATAATTATTAGGCAACTTAACAAAAAAAAATATATACCCATTTCAATTATTTATTATTACCAGTGAAACCAATATAACATCTCAACATTCACAAATATACATTTCTGACATTCAAAAACAAAACAAAAACAAATCAGTGACCAATATAGCCACCTTTCTTTGCAAGGACACTCAAAAGCCTGCCATGCATGGATTCTGTCAGTGTTTTGATCTGTTCACCATCAACATTGCATGCAGCAGCAACCACTGCCTCCCAGACACTGTTCAGAGAGGTGTACTGTTTTCCCTCCTTGTAAATCTCACATTTGATGATGGACCACAGGTTCTCAATGGGGTTCAGATCAGGTGAACAAGGAGGCCATGTCATTAGATTTCCTTCTTTTATACCCTTTCTTGCCAGCCACGCTGTGGAGTACTTGGACGCGTGTGATGGAGCATTGTCCTGCATGAAAACCATGTTTTTCTTGAAGGATGCAGACTTCTTCCTGTACCACTGCTTGAAGAAGGTGTCTTCCAGGAACTGGCAGTAGGACTGGGAGTTGAGCTTGACTCCATCCTCAACCCGAAAAGGCCCCACAAGCTCATCTTTGATGATACCAGCCCAAACCAGTACTCCACCTCCACCTTGCTGGCGTCTGAGTCGGATTGGAGCTCTCTGCCCTTTACCAATCCAGCCACGGGCCCATCCATCTGGCCCATCAAGACTCACTCTCATTTCATCAGTCCATAAAACCTTAGAAAAATCAGTCTTGAGATATTTCTTGGCCCAGTCTTGACGTTTCAGCTTGTGTGTCTTGATCAGTGGTGGTCGTATTTCAGCCTTTCTTACCTTGGCCATGTCTCTGAGTATTGCACACCTTGTGCTTTTGGGCACTCCAGTGATGTTGCAGCTCTGAAATATGGCCAAACTGGTGGCAAGTGGCATCGTGGCAGCTGCACGCTTGACTTTTCTCAGTTCATGGGCAGTTATTTTGCGCCTTGGTTTTTCCACACGCTTCTTGCGACCCTGTTGACTATTTTGAATGAAACGCTTGATTGTTCGATGATCACGCTTCAGAAGCTTTGCAATTTTAAGAGTGCTGCATCCCTCTGCAAGATATCTCACTATTTTTGACTTTTCTGAGCCTGTCAAGTCCTTCTTTTGACCCATTTTGCCAAAGGAAAGGAAGTTGCCTAATAATTATGCACACCTGATATAGGGTGTTGATGTCATTAGACCACACCCCTTCTCATTACAGAGATGCACATCACCTAATATGCTTAATTGGTAGTAGGCTTTCGAGCCTATACAGCTTGGAGTAAGACAACATGCATAAAGAGAATGATGTGGTCAAAATACTCATTTGCCTAATAATTCTGCACTCCCTGTATATATATATATATATGCATTTATACATATATATTTTTTATATATATATATGTATTTATTCATATGTATGTATATATATATATATAGACATAAAGAACACTGGAAGATGCAGGATCACAAGAAAACAACAGCCAACCAGGGCAAAAATCTGGATCCCAAAGGATACAAAGAGCCTCAAGAAAATGTAATATCCAAGAAAGAAGTGACTCAAACAGATGATCTCATTAAAGAACAAAAATATATTTCTACTACAACGTTTCAGCTTCCGCCTTCCTCAGGTAGTACAAGATGGTTTGCTCAGTGGCTGCACAGCTGACACTGGTGGATTTTCAAAAAGCATCATGAGTGAAGATTCCAATTGGAATGTGGAATCAATGCAGTCCTGAGAACTCTTCAGATATGCAGAAATCAAGTGGTATTGTCAGTGATGTTCAGTCCATCTGGATGCAGAGATTTTAAACGGTACATCCAGAAATTTTCTCTTTAATTTTCTTTTAAAGGAAGAACTACTGGACATCAGAGAAAATTTCTGGATGTACCGTTTAAAATCTCTGCATCCAGATGGACTGAACATCACTGACAATACCACTTGATTTCTGCATATCTGAAGAGTTCTCAGGACTGCATTGATTCCACATTCCAATTGGAATCTTCACTCATGATGCTTTTTGAAAATCCACCAGTGTCAGCTGTGCAGCCACTGAGCAAACCATCTTGTACTACCTGAGGAAGGCGGAAGCTGAAACGTTGTAGTAGAAATATATTTTTGTTCTTTAATGAGATCATCTGTTTGAGTCACTTCTTTCTTGGATATATATACACATAGGTATATTTATATTTATATATATACATATATACATATGTATATATATATATATATATATATATATATATATATATATATATATAGAGAGAGAGAGAGAGAGAGAGAGAGAGAGAGAGTTTTCTTCACAAAAAAAACCTAAGGTTAAAGTAACATTATAGATAGGGGAAAATGCCCGTGACAAAGTAACGTTTTAAACTGAAAAAGTACTCTTACAAGGCCCATGGTGCAGAGTGGAGTAGCAAGTGCCTTGTTGCGCCGCCCTGCACCACTGCTAATGGGGATAAATGCGCAGTAGCTACATGATATGGTGCATTTCTGCCCTCTTCCCCTGCACTGGTGCACAAATTGCTGTCAACGCAGGCACCCTAGCACCATAGTGCAAGGGTGCCCGCGTTGTGGGGATGATTATTTTTGTGCAGAAAGGGACACCTTCCTGCACAAAAGCAATCACAAGAGATGTTTTTCTCTTTCTATGTGTGCTGCAGAAAGCAGCACACATACAAAGAGCAAAATAGGGAAAAATAAAGATATTTCTCCCTGTTTCGTCACTCTTACACCATCCCTGAGGTGGCATTGGAATCTGATGCACTCCTAGACTTGTAAATTCAAGGGTGTTGCGTGGGACACTCCAAGCAACACTCATGGAATGCCCTTTTCATGCAGTGTTATGTGTGAAAGGGGTCCATATTTACAAGCCCATGAAAAGCCACGTAAGGTGGCTTTGAGTGGCCTTGTAAATATGGGCTGGCACACTGTGCCACCCAAGCATAAAAAAATTACACTCTGGTGGCGCAGTGTGCCTCAAGGGCTTCGTAAATGAGCCCTTAATTTCTCTAGGCATAGTTGCCTCAAGTAGCTACAACCCGTGCAATACACAGTGTTGTCATCAATTATGCAATTTTACATGTTGTAGTGATATTACCATACATGAAGCCAACCTCATGCTGTGCATAGCCTTTGACTGTGTGCTGTGTTGGGTTGGCCACAGGGCCTGGCATGTGGCCAGACCCAGCATTCAACCCACTGTGCGTAGCCAAACCCCTGCCGCACACAGTCAAAGCGTTTGCATTCAAACCCTTACAGGCATGCACCCCCAGGCCGCACACAGCCTTTAGCAGTGCGTAATGTGGGGTTGGCCACAGGGCCTGGCCTGCGTCCAACCCCCAGTGGACAGCCAACCCACTTGCCATGCAAGGTGAGGATTGTAGTTATTTTTAAGAGCTCCAGCCACAATCAGTATCAGTGATTAAGGGTTTGTAGCAAGCAGCTGAAGTTGCATTCGTTTATAATAAAAGAGATAGAAATAGGGCTGGAATAAAGAGTGCTAAAGGGCAGATATGGTGGTCCCAATCAACAAGAAAGCAAAATGCTGATGTGTAGGAAGAAAAGCAAAGACACATGGTGGTGTTAGTGGTGTAAGGTGGAAATATATTTTACATTTAGGAAAATCAGAAGTCATTATTAGTGGTAAAGACCGGTAATGCATGTTTCAGAGTGACCAGGAAGTAATTTTCCTTCTACGAGCAGAGGAAACCAGGTCATTTGTAAGACATAACTTAAGGTTTAACAGGGATGTTCAAAAGGGGCCCCGTACGCAGGAGCCGTGGCAGATGTCCAGAATAGCCACATAAGAAAGAGTTCCGTACAATTCATCTTAGTGGTGCTCATGTACATAGGCCCATATTTAATAAGATTTTGTATCATGGTAGCATCACATTGTTGGTGCAGCCCGATGCAAAACCTATTTTGGGATTTAGAAACCCAGGCAAATTCGAATTTGCCTCGCTGTTCATGGGTTTGTAAAAAGAACAAAAATAATGCAGAGCATAGTGCTGACTTGTGTTACCTTGCATCAGGTAGGCGATATGTGGGTGGTGCATGGGTCTTCCTGTGCATCCACCTATGTATTTACAAAAACTTGTAAACATGAGTTTGCACCACAATGGTGCCCCTACTTGAGGCTAGTAAAACAAGGAGCAATATCTTCATTTCTCCTCCCTAGTTCCTCTTTGCATGAAAGCCTGATACAGAAGAACGAACCCAACCGCAACGCAGGCACACTTGCAGCAAGGCACAAGAGTCCCTGCATTGGCTCTGGTCAGCCACAAGTGTGCCAGCACTAGTAGAGAGAAAAATTGTGCATATCTTTAAAAATATGGCACTGTTTTGCTCTCTCCTTTTCATGCAACACAGCACAGCAACTGCACTTTCTGTGCTACGTTGCATGAAATGAGTAGTAAATATGCCCGTAGTGTTTACCTGAAAATCTGTCATGGACTTTGCACCATAGAACTTTGTTAACCATCACTTAGCTAGGCAGGATTGGCAAACTCTTATTAGGGATTAGAAATGTTTATTAAGATAAATGTTTCTTAATAAAAAGGGGGTTGGACCATGTTCTGTGTTTTATCTCAGCAGATCAAACAAAGTAATTCATGCCATATTACCAAGTGCTGATCCTCGATAAAGACACAGACACGACATTTAATTCCTGAGACTATTTCAACTTAGTGATGTCCTGAAGCAGTAGAGTTTTCTATCATTCTTGCTCATTTTAAAAAGCGCAACAGCTTGATTGCCATTGATTATTCTGCATAAGGATTCTGTCCCAGATCACTCTTCTTTCCAATCAATGTTTCCAATAGGGTGGAAAATACGTGCTCAACAAGCACAGAAAAGGCGACAGTTGGGTGCCTCAAAAGATGCCGTAAAGAAAGTGGTGACCATGGATTACTTGCAACTGTAATCTCTAGTTAAAAAGAAGAAGGCAAGCACTGATGTGTTGAAGTTCATACTGTTCACAATTACTATGGGAATGCACCCAGGGTGGGCACACTTACACTAACATGATTCTATTAAAATCTCAACGGTTTCTTTTGTTAATATTCTAAAAAGACATTGACAGATTGGCCCTCATTTGCAAATAAAATGGAACAATACATAACTCATTTTAATCAATATATTGCTAGATGTATCTGAAATTGAAATCAGAAGGTGGCTTTGGTAGTTTGTTGTTGTGATTCACACATAATCTTAACCAGAGCAAATAGAAGTACCCAGTTCAATAACTGTTGTGATGGCAACAGGTTTTTCAAAGTGAAGCAAGAAGCATAATCTTGGCCTGCTCAAATGAGAATATTAAAGTGATAATTTTCTGAGCCATTCATTGAGGTAGAGTGGGAGAGTGTTAAAAGGAGACGGGCAACAGACAATAGCTGGCATTAAAAAAGGACCACATGAGGTAATATGCAAGATTCTTAATGGTGGTGGTAGCTACTATGGGTTTGCTCCACAAACTGTCATGTTTTCTCTAAGGGTAATGGGTTCACAGTTGTCAGAGGAAGCTGCTGAATAGCATGCAGAAGATACATCAGCCAGTTACCTTATTTTGCAGCGTGATGGTATCCACTTGAAATTAGTCATGGGTAACACACGCAAATAGTCCAATGATCTGTAATTACATTTATTCAACATACTTGACTCACAAGATCACAGAAGGCATATCTGTAAGACATTTCTCGTTATCCCTAACTGCCTGTGAATTTGTAATTTGCAATTTTCCTATTAGAGTTCATCTTGAATAAATAGTTTTCCTAATGAGACTCAGCATCGAAATAGCTTTCCCAATGAGACTCAGCATCGGAAGAGCTGAGTGGGGTAGGCCAAGCTCAGTCTAAGCAGAACGGTCAAGGATATGGCACCAGGACCATCTTCTTCTTGTGATGCAACGATTTACAGGGCATGTCAATCATGGTGGAGCCAAGCATAATCTTAGTATGAATGTTCAGTTGGCCATCTTCATTCCTCTGCTCCAAATGTGGAGTATTTGTGAGGAATTCAGTTGTAATATTGACCAATTACATTGATAGGGTATTATTTACTTAGTAGTCATGAGAGAAACATCTAGAACTACAAATAGGTACCAGGGGAATACATCCCTTACCCCTCATGGTCCAATAAGCCACATATTCCTTGAAAATGGAGTGGACCAGTGCAGTCACCCATAGGTTCCTTGCGCTCCATGACATCTTGAGCATTCCCGGCATGAGCACGTATGCAAAACAAAATAATGACTACCCACCGCAAAACAGGATTAGAGAATTGATAATGTTCCTGCCTCTTGACGTGTAAGTACCAGAAATGAGCTTCTACTCTGTTGACTAAGACATATAATTAGGCTTTGGACCAGGACAGCCAAAGTAGTACTCAACAGTTAGGCAGTTGCATAGTGAAAGGGCTTTGGGAGCCTACATTGTGTCCATGGTTTGGTGCAAATTTCAACTAAAAGTGCTTCCCAGATTCATTCATTCAGTAGGGATTATAATCCATGCTTGGATGCCATGATGGATTATGCGGAAAATTAAGATTCACACATATAGGTTGTTTGCTCAAAGACACTGTCCATTTCAAGGATCACACAGGTATCCATAGCGAAATAAGTGCATAGCTCGAAAGCACACAATGGACCAGATTTACAAGAAACTGGTGCATCAGTACTGAAGCGCCAGTTTGCTGCCCCAAATAACGACACCATGTGTGCGCCTTATTTATAATACGGCGCACCCTGGCAGTCGTTAGGCCAATCGTGTCAGAATTGTTGACGCTATTATGGTGCTTTGCTCCACTAGCATCAAAGATTTCGAAACTAGTGGAGCACAGTGCAAGGATGTCACAGGTTAATATGAGTGCGTCATTTTAAAGCCTGCTGTGAGCAGGTGTTAAAAATGAGGCCAAATATAACGCAGTGAAATCTTGCGCCATTTTTGTGGGCCTCCTAATGCCGGAACTCTCCCCTTGCATACATTATGCCTGATACAGGCATAATGTGGCACAAGGGGTTGGAAACTGTGTAAAGAAGGCTCAGCAAAAATTGCCTCCTGGAGCCATATTAGCATCAAAAAAATGACGCTAGTGTGGTGCAAGGAGGTGCTAGGGCCTTGTAAATCTGGCCCAATGTGTACTAAGGAGACACAACAGCTGCCCTCTTCTTGAATCAGACGCATATATGGAAAAACCTCTTTGCCAAGGCATGCCAAGTTATTTTTGCTAGTTCTAAACAGAAGCATGTAGTAGTAGAAAAGCCATGTCAGCAGTACAAAGGTTCAATCACAGAGGTCAGGCATGTAGATCTAAAGCTAGAGGACAGAAGAAGGATATATTAACTTAATGCTGCAATTCGTAGATATCACTATCTAGACAATGGTACTAAACGCTAGAGGACAGAAGAAGGATTTATTAACTTAATGCTGCAATTCGTTGATATCACTATCTAGACAATGGTACTAAATGCCAAAAAGCAAGGTAACCCCATGTTTCTCAAAGTGAAGCAGTCTTCCTGATCTCATTTGATCAAGAATCTGATTACCTGATCGACAATTAAAGATGGGGGTGGACTTGGAGTAGGGAGGGTTTAGCAGCGTTCCCAGTGTGGGGGGATGAAGGGTAGATTCACAGGCATGTAGGAGGAAAGAAGAATATGGGATAACAGCTGAGATCCCTAATGCCATTATGGACCACTGTAATAAGATGAAAAGGCTTCACTTATCAAAGGCATGGAGCTGAAATGGTAAAAGACATAGGCTCTGTTTACGTGGTTGGCAGACGGGAACTCCCATTTGCCAAACTCCCAACAGGGTGGCCGCCACTGTAGTGATGACCTCACCACCGGCCCAATTATGACTTTCCCGCTGGGCTGATGGGTGGAGATCCAGACGCTGGTCAGGCCAATGGGAAAGTGGCGGCAGCATTGTCGCTGGCTCGCAATCGAGCAGGGGGCAATGCTGCCGCCCACAGGGGGCACCAGCACCCTCGTAATGCATACTGTTTGCACAACAGACAGTGCGCATTACGAGGGTGCTGGGCAGAGGGACCCCTGCACTGCCCATGCCACAGGCATGAGAAGTGCAGCCCCCCCGTGGTCCCCTGCACATGTTCACTGACAGCCTTTTCATGGCGAGGAAACAACCTGCACCCGCTTTTAGCCCGTCCTGATCACCGATCTTGGCAAAGACGGCGCTACCGTGGGGGTCGTGGCAGTCGGACACTGCCACAGCAGTGGTGGTCCAGACCGCCAGACTCATAATTAGGCCCTTAGACTCTTAATGGTGCTGGCAATTTTCTTTGAAACTGACTTTCTCATGGGAATTGTAGATCTCTTTTAAGTGTGCTGTGAAGACCAGTAAAGTGAGACAGTGTTGGCTATTTGCATAGCAGACCATACATGTTCGCCAATCTGCTGTTATTAAATCACTCTTTAATCCTTTATCCTCCCAAACTTCATGTTGTTGTTCTTTCATATGTTTCCATATTTCTAACTGGAGCACCTATGCCAGGCTTCATTACAAGATTCTTATTATGAACCCTGGTAACTGTATAACCCCGGAGTAACTGGTACGAGGGGCCTCTGTGGTGCTTCATTTGAGCTGGTGATTGCTGGTAGGGACAACTTGTCACTATTTTTAGGGGACTGGCACTTATTTTTCCTCATCAAACATTTACAGAGATCCAGAGAGAGAAAAACACACCAAGGGGAAAGAGGAAGAGAAAGACAAAAAAAACGTCAAAGGGAAAAAGCAGGAGCCTGCAAGAATGTCATAAAGGGGCAAATAATGAATTAAAGGGATATGAAATGAATTCAAGACTACGCAGCCTTCCTATTCAGCGTGCTCACGTTTATTAGAGCTGGCAGTGGGCTTCTGAGGAGAGCTCTGGACACCAGCGCTCATTCTTTTACAAATTAAGCACTGGGCAGCTGTAACTCTGGGAGGAAAAAATATTGGGGGTTACAAGCGGGACCATGAGCCGCCTTAGAAATGAGGAACTACCAAGGGAACCTGTACTTTCAGGCTCGATTACCCAGTGGTTTCTCCCTTTTCCTCCGCCTTTCAGCCAGACTCCAGCTGCTTTTAGCCTACAGCAGGTGGTGTATCCAGATAAAACACCGCAGATCCACTGAGTTACCACAGTCTCCGTTTTCCGATGAGGCCTGTAACTCTTGTAACCAGCCTGATCAGAATTAAAGGGGATCTAACAATAAGGCCCTTAGTAGATAGGTTCTCTCTAGAAGCTAGAAGAGATTGTGCGACCTACTGAAAATCGCATTATAACAGTTTAATTCTGGCGAAAAAACCCTAAATGAAAACGGTGGACATTTACTGTTACAAATCCATCTCAGTGAACCCGCCAATGAAGTTGCTACGTTTGTCGTTCTGCACCTGACTCTATTTCAGTCCGTGGTGACACTTTCACCCCATTTGACACACATTGCCCTGACCTGTCTAAAGCATGACCTCAGCTCATATACTTTCTCAGTGGCAGCACACCACAGGCAATGGCGATCACACCAGCCCTGCACTTTTGACCCAAGTGGCACCCGCTCCGTCCCTTTCTTGGCCTGCACACAGATTTCATTTCTCACTGTCTCGTAATCGCACTCCAATTACAATTAAGCTATCTCTGGGGACGTCAGTATTAATCAAAAACGAGCAATTTGAGTGCTGTAGCCGTTGGTGATTGGCGGCTGTGCGATATCATTCCATGGACTTCTCCAGCCTTGTCGCACAGCGAGAATAACCCCTTTAAAGTGCTCACTTGAAATCAAGGCCAGGGTCATGGTGTCAACATCCCACTTTAGGCAAAGGAAAAGGACTCTGTTTTCTTGGGAGACACAATGTTGCGCAAACACGCACTCTGGCTCATTGAATTTCTTTCTTTTTTATGTTCTTTTTTCAGATTTCACTTTGCTTCCAAATTCATCCTATGCCTGAAAGTGTATTTTTCTTTTTTTCTCACCCATATGCACTTTTTTCTCTGTGCAAGAAATTTATTTTCACATTTACAAACAAAACTCACACATTTGTTTAATTTTGTTGTGTTTATGTATTAGAGCAAACTTGGCTTCAAAACGCAAAGGAAGATTTAGAAAATATTTTAAAAGTAGGAAAACGATCCAAGTGTAGTCATAGTTATCTAATATTTGCTCTTCCCCCGACAAAGACACGCTAAGTAATTAATTTTGAAGATCAACCCGTGCCCATCTTTGCAGCCGAAGGCTCGACTTGTCAGTTATTCTGCTTTTACATTAAGAAAGCACTTAATGAAGTTATATGTGATATTCGCGATAAACCTGTAGCTTAGTCAGGGTGCAATGGGGCCTAATACAATGAAGGAAATGAGCGCCCTGACTCCTGTTTGACATATAAAGCAGTAATCAAGGTTCAGCGTGCTGGTCACGCCTTTCGGCCCCAGTGTGCCACTCTACCCGCCGCACCATCTCTGAGACAAAGCGGAATACAGAACACTTCTATGAGCAAGGGAACCAATTGCCTCTATTTTAATCAAGTACTTCAATGTATTTTAAGAAAGTACATTGAGAAATGTCACCTACACCCATCCTTCTATGAAAAGTACAATCTGTAATAGATTTCAGATATTCAAAGCTCAATTATACCACAACCCTTTCATGTCTCCAAAACACAACAACACTAATACACACATATCAGGCTCTTCCAAAAGCCACAATCCTCGACATGAAACCACAATTACAAAAACACAACCAACACAGCTGTTTCAAAATTTCACCTTTATATTAATCACATCTTATCCAAACTATTTCAGTGTCAGAACAGCCTCCAGAGAGCCATGCAGGGGTTACTAGCCCTGTGAGGCTTTTCACTCCAGATACACCAGGCCCAACCAATTATGGATCCCGAGCAACTGGGCCAAGTACCCTTTCTTCGCTTCACTCTGAATGGTAACTGTGGTCGAGCAGTCAAGGCTCCCTTGGTGGGAGGTGTACACACAGGTCAGTGAACAAGGCTCATGACTTAAAGTGCAAACAATAACTCAATGCCCAGCCAAATACATGCTTTTATAAGAAAAAATAGCATTTTATTTCTAACTCTACGCATCCAAAGGAATACGACATTCAGAAGCAAGAACACAATCCCTTTAAGGTTGGGGCTTTAGTAGTTGTCAGAAAAATCCCTGTGCCACCCTCATTTTGGTAACATGCTCAGGGTTATTCCCCATTTACTGGTGGCCGCATCCATGGAATGCTCACTATTATTCTGTACTCAAGAGTCTCCTTTTGAGTCTTCAGGATTTAGTTAAAAATGTTTATGTTGCTGCAGTATCGTTAGGAGCAAGTGCCCCGGGGCACAACAGGCCCAGTTCACATCTTACCCAGTCTTGCAGCAAGGAAGAGTTCAGTGGTGCAGCGGGTGCCCTGTGCTCTGCTTGAAGAAGTCAAGCTACTGCAGTCCAACAGGCAGCGCCCGGTGGCACTGTCTCTCTCTCTAAGCGGTGCAGCCGGTGTTCCCTTAGTTGTCGGAGCAGATTCCAGCTTGTGAAGATGTAGCAAGTTGGTTGGGGGGATTCCTTTCTTCAGCTCCTGACTCCAGCCAGTGATGGTGTGATATTGTCCACAGTGTCCTTGGCAGTCCTCAGTGGTTATGACTCAGAGGCAGTTCCCTTACACTGCGGGTCCAACTCGCCAGACGTAGTCTCATTCTCTCCTTCAGGTGGCAACCTTAGTCCTTTGGAAATGTTGGTACCGGCAGACCCACCAGGAATACAAGGTTGCCATAGTATGGGATAATACGGGTGCGGGCTCCTCTAGCACAAGTGCCCCTCCCCATGTGATCACACGTCTTTGCGTTTCGCAAAGTAGCAACTTTACTGGGGCCCACCACTGGTATATGGTGTCACAGGAGTGCAGCAGTACAAGTCTAACAAGACCAGCATGACGCTGAACATACGGCACATTGTACAGCAGTGTTCTCCTGGCATATGAGGGGGGTCTCTGAGCCTACACTGCACATGGGCAACAACCTAATTGATATGAATGCACAGCCGAATCCTTTCACCTCACACAGGGCATCTCCACTGTAGGCCTCCCCACTGGACCTTGCTTGCTCCAACGCTCTCCTTTTCCTCAGGGGACACACAGGTATTGCCAATCAGGCAGGCCTGGTGCTCCAGGCTTGAGGACAGGGGGTCTTGTTTTCCATGGGAGATGTCTTCTCATCTAGCAGGGGGACTAGCAGGCCTTTTCTAACCAGTCCTGGTCACAGGCAGAAGTCTTGTAGTGCTTCTCCTTCTCACAAAGCCTGTCTTGCTGCTTGGCAGATGACACAATTTAGGGTCTCAACCTCAACTTTTTATAGTTTATTTCCAGACACCAAACTGTTATTTACAGTCTGAGTCTTTGAAGTTTTATGTTGGGAATCTGCTTCTTTTGAAGTTGCCACTTCTCTTTTCCTTCTTTCCTCATGAAAGACAGCCTCTTACTGCAGGCAAGACTCCGAAGCTGATTGTCCCACAACACAATTCATGGGAGTGACCAGAGTTCATGCCTGCACCCGAGCCTACACTTTATGATTCCCTTATCAACCCCATCTCCTTTTATGAGATTTGTTCAGGCCCCTTCCATGTGATTGAGCACTGAATCAAAGAACAGTCTTTTGTAGTGTAAATGGAGTCTATTTCTTTTTCCCCTCCTTTATGTGTTCCGCCCAGCTCACAGGAATGCAGCAATACACAAATCTCTCTGGAAGGATTCCTCTCCTCTTCGTGTCTTCACCAGGCAGGCATGGACTTCCCAAAATGGAATCCATGGTCCTCCATGTAACGTACCACTGCAGACACACTAAGCCAGTGTACATTCACCGCCCACGTACTGTCCAGCATTATTTTCTCCAGGCATTGTGCCCTTACATGTACAAATGCATTCAGCACACACACACTCTGCACCATTGTTCAGCACTAAAGCTTTTCTATATTTAATTGGGTGTGCTGTTTACAAACACACACAATGCTACCACACACACTCACCATGTGAGCACTGCACAACCCTACACTCTTCATGTATTGTATTTCATGAAAGCACACATACACCTAGCACATGCTTTTATTGCCTGCGCACTGCATGTCACTACATGTCATGTAATGTATTCCTCACAGGCATATGTATAATCAGTAGTACATACATTATCCAACATACACCACACAGTACTACTCTACCCCTGTACTGTACCACTCCCAGGCACACATGCATCCAGTGCAGCCACTACTCCTGTGCTGTGCCGCACTCCACATCTAAATGATGTAGTCCAAGGGTGAGTTAAGCACACAGCATTCAAACTTTTAAAAAGGTAAGTGAGCCTGTAGGCCTCACTCCAGAGACACAGGATAAAAAGGTCCTGTTCACTACTACTGATCAGTATGCAGTATGCTGTCACTTGTGCTGCTTAACTCCTGGTGAAGGCGGTAGCCTTCCACCATTATGAAGGTAGACCATTGGGAGCCCCTCCTGATCTAACATGATTGTAATCTGCGAGACAGCTCTATGTGATCTCACACACACACACACGTTCTTTGTTTGCCTATGACAAAAAGTCAGCTCTGTGCATCCAGGTAACTGTACAATATGGCATTGCGAGCAGGGGTACACATCTTTACCATGCAGAAGACGTTTCCGTCCCAAAACCTTGCCTTCTAGAGCTTACAACAATGCTAATTACAGTAAAAGGATGATTGAAAGAATACACTCAACTGAACAGCTAAACATGTTTTACTAAATAGCATGGCTGTCATAGACATTACATTTTTGTCAGAACAACAAAAGCCATAGCATTAAACATCCACTACCATCAATGGGAGCATTCTTGCAATTTGCACGATCACAGAGCTTATTGCCGCATGTCTAACAAAAAAGGACTGAATAAGGTAGTGGAAGATCTAAGATTTTGTCGCCTTGCCCATGTTGATCTTTTGGCAGATATTGCCTACCATCACCTTTGAGTGCCCTTTAATTTTCTACTCCATACATATCATATTGCAATTGCTGTTCACTCCTTATCCTGAATTGTTGAATAATTGGTAAGGTATACCTAGAACACTCTGACATTCTTACTTTGGGAATGTAATATATATCTATTCTCCATGCCCCATCTAACACATATTTAATTTGGCATCCTCTCCTCCTGTGGTCTGCTCACTCACACACACCCATTCTTACATTCCTTCAGCCTACCATTATTAAATAATTGTAATAGCAACTACATTTCTGGACTTTTGGTAGAGGTTCTCCACAAATAACTCCATTTTTGATGGAGTATTGTGCATACTATTTTCCTAATGTTGTCTGCTATGACATGCTTCCCTAACGCATTGTGCTTAAAACTTTCCTAAATATTTTGTCCTGGTGAGCTTCCCTATCACCCACTCACCTCCTCCTGACCCCCTCCTCCTGTGCTCCATCATGAAACTGGTGCACACGTGATCCTATCTTTGCTGAAACGTCAGATCTATAGTGAATATCAATTGCTTCATTTTTTGACTTCCCTGTCCAACCTCATAACATTTGCCTGTCCTTTCCCTATGCACCAACTGACCAAAGCCTAGACTTATAGAATATGACTTAAGAAACCTTGCATAATCCACAAAGGTCATTGTGGGACAGATTTATGAAAGAATTGCCCTTCTACTACGTCAAGCAAGGTGTTAGAAATGGGGCCTCTGGTTGGCAGTCAGTTTGCACTCTGTCCATGCAGGAACCCTCACTCTAGTCAGGGTAAGGGAGATACACAGCTCAGATAACTCCTGCTCACCCCCTTGGTTGGCACAAACAGTCAGGTTTATCTCAGAGGCAATATGTAAAGTATTTGCACAATCACACACAGTAACACAGTGAAAACACCTCAACAGGACCCAACACCAGTTTAGAAAAATAGCCAATATTTAACTGAGTAAAAGAAGACCAAAACAACAAAAATCCAACATACACAAGCAAAGTGATGAATTTTCAAAGATTAAACTTCAATATAGCGCTTAGAAACACAAATGCTTCAATTTGGTGTTATCACGGTGTCATGACAGAGTCGTTCCTAAGAACCTGACGCCAATGGCGCCGGTCATGGAATCGCACGAGCCCCCAGGTTCAGTACCTTTTGAAAGTGATGCAACAAGCAGGTGCACAGAGTCAGGGAAGCAAGGCGTAGCTGGATCCAGTGTGGCGTTGGTTCTGGTCCTACGGAGAAGTGGAGATGAGGTGTAAGTCCTTGCTGCGGAGCAGGGTAGATGAGGCAGTGTTGGTGCGAAGCGCCGGGTCCTTATGCTCCTGCAGGGTCGATGTCTGGTGGGTCAAGACATGGTGGGGCGACCTCACAGGGTCATGCCAAGGGGCTGCAGGTGCCGAATCAGAGTTGGGTGTCACGGATGTCGGTGACACGGCACTCGGGACTCACAAAGTCACGAGACGTCAGCGGGGCTGTGGCAGCATCAGGTCTGCGATGTCAGCTGGGGTAGTCACACTCCAGCAGAGACCACAGCTTTAGTTGCAGGCGGTGTCACGGGGTCAGGCAGCAGCATCAGTCCAGGCATCGTCTGGCATTGGTGCCCTTGGTTTTTCTTGGTCTTCAACCAGCTTTCACTCCCAAGGGTCCAGAAACTGGAATAGATACCACCTGGCGAGTTAGGATCCACAGCAAGTGAACCCAGAGGCTGGTAGGTGAAGACTTTGCTGTCCCTGAGACTTCTGAACAGGAGGCAAGCTCAGTCCAAGCCCCTGGAGAACCCTCACAAGCAGGATACACAGCAAAGTCAGTCTTTGTCCTCAGTAGGGCAGAAGCAACAATTGCAGGCCAACCCAGCAAAGCACACACACACAGCAGAGGGCAGTACTCATCCTCCAACTCTTCAGCTCTTCTCCTTGGCAGATGTTACTCTTGATAAAGAAGTATTCCAAAATTTTGAGATTTGGGTCTACTATTTATACTCATTTCTGCCTTTGAGGTAGGCAAACTTAAAAGGAAAGTCTCTGTTGTTGACAAGATCCTGCCTTGCCCAGGCCTGGCCCCAGACACACACCAGGGGGTTGGAGACTGCATTGTGTGAGGACAGGCACAGCCCTTTCAGGTGTAAGTGTCAGACCCTCCCTCCCCACTCTAGTCCAGGAGACTTATCAGGATATGCAGGACACTCCTCAGCACCCTCACTGTCTAGAGGGAATTCACAAACAACTCAACTGTCAGTTTGACTCAGACGTGCATTCCACAGGCAGGCAGAGAATGGTAAAGCAAGAAAATGCCCACTTTCTAAATGTGGCATTTTCAAACTGACAATCTGAAAAATAACTCTACCAAACAATGTATTTTTAAATTGTGAGTTGAGAGATCCCAAACTCCACATATCTACCTGCTCCCAATGAGAAACTGGACTTAAAGGACATTTAAAGACAGTCCCCATGTTACCGTATCTGAGAGATAGCCCTTGCAATAGTGAAAACCAAATTTAAGAGTATTTCACTATCAGGACGAGTAAAACACACCAGTACATGTCCTACCTTTTAAATACACTGCACCCTGCCTACCTAGGGCCTACCTTAGGGGTGACTTACATGTAGTAAAAGAGAAGGGTTGGGCCTGGCAATTGGGTACCTTGCCAGGTCGACTTGGCAGTGCAAAACTGCACACAGAGACACTGCAGTGACAGGTCTGAGATATGTTTACAGGGCTAGTCATGTAGATGGCACAATCAGTGCTGCAGACCCACTAGAAGAATTTGATTTACAGGCCCTGGGCACCTCCAATGCACTTTAATAGGGGCTTGCTAGTAAATCAAATATACCAAACATGGATAAACCAATCACCAATACAATTTCGACAGAGAGCATATGCACTTTATCACTGGTTAGCATTGGTAAACTGCCCAGAGTCCAAGTCCAAAAGCCAACAAAAACTGGTCAGAAATAAATAGGAGGAAGAAGGCAAAAAGTTTGGGGATGACCCTGCAAAAGGGGTCAGGTCCAACACAAGGTGGTGCAAAGGCAGCGCTGTTGTGTAGCCATTTTAGTTATAGATCCATTCACGTTATTTTAACACACTAGGCATGCCGCTGTGCACTTTAATCTAGATATATTTTATTTGGCTTTGCTTTATTATTGTTACAGTAGCCGCTTTTACGGTCTTGTTTTATTTTCTATATATCCATCTGGTTTTACCTAGGCCAGCACTCTGTTCTCAAACAAGACATTCTTGCTCACTCTGTGATTCTTACAAGGCTGCAGCAAGATAGGTTCCCGGTGAACGTGGTATAAGTTTAGTCTCTGACATTCGTAGAAAGCCCAAAGTGAGATTTACTATGCCATGCAAAGCCACCTTAAGTTTCTTTATGTGGCATAAAGGGGGTGGAACCCTACTCAAGCAGCAACCACAACCCTTGTCAGGGTAAAATCAGAGGTTAACCCCAAATTAATCTGTGCTTAACCCTATGGTAGCTTGGCAAAAAAGCAGTCCGACTTAACTGAGAGGCAATATGTAAAGTATTTTATGCAGTACTTTATAACTTTGGGGCACAATTTAATAATATGATACATCTGGCCCATAGCTTATCAACCTAAGTATAAGTATAACTGGTAATTTCTATGGTTTTGTATCCCCACACATCAAGCAGACCACGTATTGGACCAGATATTTTTAATGTGACACTGGAAGTCGGCATTCCCTTTCCGCAAGTCTGGTCTGACCGCTACTTGATTTGATTTAAATGGGTGATTGTAGGAAAAGTTCAATTGCAGGCTGCAATAGCTTTTCACATTTCTAGAGCCTTTCATAAAATCCAGCAAAAGTAGTTTATTAGAGCACTGGAGGAGAGCGCTCCCTCTCTTTCGAATAATGACGCCAGCGTTCTGGACAGCTGGATTGGGCCACTGCCCATGAACTGGTGCCAACACTTCTGCTGTCCTCATTCAGAGTGAAGCCATCTCGCCCCTGGTAAACAGACACCTTTAAAGAGGGCAAGTAACAGTGTAAGATTTCAGAAAGACAGTGGAGGAAATTATATAACCCAGCCTGAAAGCCAACTTGGAATGTAAAAGTGAAAGGGCTGGGAACAAATCGAGAGAGATTTGATAAATTGTGCAAAACTTTATGTCCCCTGAGGCCAGCTCTAGGTGTCAGGAATCTTCGACTGAATGTTGTCAATAGCTGGACTATTTACAGGATAAGATGAATATTCAGGCCAGTCTTTCCCCCATTATGCAGCATGCGGAGACTACGTTCAAAAGCGGCTTTACACATAATTCTACAGTGACTCTTTCCAGACTCGAACCCATTTTGCTGGAAGGATCATCTATAGCCATATGCGGCCTTAAGTCCAACTCTCTAGCGGACCCTTGCCCTCTAAATATGCTGGCGATAGGGACAAGTGTGATCAACCCCTTGGCCAACAAACTCCTGAATGAATCTTTATCATCAGCAATAGTGCCTTACGACTGAAAGCAGGCCACAATGTGTCGTTGTTGAAGAATCCCCAGGCAGAACCAGGCACGCAATTCAACTACAGACCCATATCTTTCCTTCCAGTTTTATCTAAAGTACTGGAGAAGCATGTTAACCATCAGTTCTCCTAGTACCTGGAGAGCAATAATTTATTACATCCGAGTCATTCTGGCATTCGTTCCATTTTCAGCACTGAGACAGTGCTAGTGGAGGTGGCAGATTACATGAGGAGTATGTTAGATGTCAGCAGCCTTTGATATGGTACCCCATGCCACACCCCTGGCCCATCTTCAATCTATTGGAATTGTGGGTCAAGCTTTGGATTGCCTGGCCTCATTCCATGAGGGGCGAGGACAAGAGGTCTGGACTCCTACTTTCTCGTCTGGGTCAAGTGAATTGTGATTAGGAGTACCATAGGGTTCCACTCTGAGCCCTACTTTACTTAATATCTAAACCACACTACTTGCCCTACTGGCCGAGGACTTAGGAGCAAAAATAATTTCCAATGCTGATGACACCCAGTTATTGTTTTCCTGGGTTAAGGATGCAGGGTTCCCTGGTGAAAATATTAAAACCTGCCTGTCAGCCGTCTTCCAGTGACTCACACACCACCAGCTCAATTGCAGCACAGAAAAGATTGAGATGCTTTTCTTTGGCGTGAAGGCCCCTGAAACATAGCAGTCATTTTTGCCTGTGAATACCCCCCACCTGGGTGGCGAGATAATTCAGTGAAGTATTTACGCATCAAATTTGATGACTGTCTGTGTTTTCTACCTTAGGTTAATATGGTGGTAGTAATTCCTTTGGACTGCTGCACATTTTAAAAAAGTTCTTACACTTTCATTCTTTCACAGCCTGGAAAAATGTCATGTAGGCTTTCATAACATCTATGCTTGATTATGGTAATGCCTTGTATTTGGGTCTTCCTGATTATCTCACTAATAAATTGCAGGTGGCCCAAAACTCAGCAACTCGCACTCTTTTGGGCTTGCCTCTGCAGCACACGTGTCCCCGCATCTGAGGGCTTTGCATTAGCTCCCTATAAAGAAGAAGAATCTATTTCAGACCCTTGTCCTGGTGCATAAGGCCCTCCATCAGACTGACGTAGGGTACCTCAAGGTAGTGATTAGTTTGTATGCTCCTTCTAGGTGCCTTTGTTCAGCTAATTCTTTTTTGGTTAAAACTCCCAAGATCTGGCTTTCTAAAGGCTGGAGGCAGGCCCATCTTCTTTTTAGGGCCACTATCATGGAACAAATTGCCTTTTGAGTTACGGACCATTGCAGCCATGTCTCAGTTTAGAAAGAAACTGAAAATGTGTCTCTTTAATCAGGATTAAGGGCCAGATGTATCAAGCTTTTTTGCACTTGCAAACAGTGCGAATTGCAAAAATCGGCCATTTGTGAATGCAAAAATGGTCCCTGTGATGTATGAAAGGCATTTGCAGTGTGAAAATACAGAATCGCAAAAATTGCGAATTTTTGCGAATATGAAATGGTTTTGCGTGTCGCAATCAGCGTATCGCATATAGCGACTTGAAATACCGAATCGCTATTTGCTGAGATGCATACTGTGACACAGTTTAGCGAATCGCAGATAGCGATCAGCAAAATCATGTCGCAATTTGCGATACGCTGATTGTGACATGCTAAACCATGTCGCAATGGGATGCATTAAAAAGTCACAAATTGCCAAAATTCACAGAATGGCCTTTTGCACATGCAATTTACCACAAACTGAAATTAGGTGTTAACCAGGTGCAACCTATATAAAGAGGCCCAGAATGCCTCAGCCGCTCTTCCACAATAGCTGCACTCTACATGATGGCAAGGAGGATGAGGATCTTGGCAGGTTTAAGGAGAGGGAGGAGGAGACAGGAGCGCATTTTCAGAGTGCGGATCACATTGTTTGACCAAACAGAGGAGGAGATATATGATAAGTACAGGTTAAACTCAGCCATGATACTTGACCTGATACCTGATCTACAACCCCTACTGCAGCGCACGACACACAGGACCAATAGCATACCTACCCATGTGCAGGTATTATGCTCTCTGAACCTGTTAGCCTCAAGGAGCTATCAAGGAGTCATAGCAGCAGCAGGAGGGGTCTCACAGAGTGCTTCCTCACGATTCTTCAAAGCATTTCTAAATGCCATGTTGAAAAAAATACAAGAGCACATAAGATTCCCCAACACCCCACATGAATTACAACAAACGAAAATAAATTTTTATCAGATTGCACAATTTCCTCATGTCATAGGTGCCATTGATGGGACACATGTAGCTATCTGTTCACCATCGGCCACCGAGTATGTTTATCGGAACTGTAAAAACCATAATTCCATGAACATACAGGTGATTAGCATTGCCTCTAACCTCATCACCGATCTTGTGGCCAGATACCCAGGAAGCACACATAACTCCTATGTCTTTCGCCACAGCAAGATTCATACAAGACTTCTAGCTGGGGAGTTTGGCGAAGGATACCTACTGGGTAAAGCAATGGATGACTATGTTGCATTGAAGTAATAGTGACGTCAGATTCCAACAGTACTCATTTTACCCTCTGTTCATTCCAGGAGACAGTGCCTATGCAGTGTGCATCTACATACTGACGCCCTACCTGAACCCTGCAACGCCTGCAGAGCGGAGGTACAATGCTGCACACAGGGCAACCCGCAGTGTGGTGGAGCGGACTTTTGGTCTCCTGAAGAGCCGCTTCAGGTGTATCCATAATAGTGGCCGCATGTGCAATGTTGCACAACATAGCAACAAGAAGGGGCATACCGGTTGAACCAATGGAGCCGGACTCACATGAAGATGGTGATCCCTTACCACCCCATCATCCAGTAGACAGGACCAGTGCAGCAGAGGGCAGGCAAAGACATGCTGACATCACCCACAACCATTTCTAATGTAAGTAATGACAACACCACTGCAATTTTATATCTGCAGTTAGCAACTTTATTACCTTGACTTCAGGTAACGTATGTGTCAATAGGACATAGCCATGAACCATAGGCTACCATGTGCAAATAACAGTGTCACACTATTAGCATCATAGTATAACTGTACATGTTACGGTAGTCCCCTGTAGGCCTTAACATTACTTCCAATGTCCACGCACTCCACTTGAGTGCTCAGTGGCCTCACTGGCACCTCTTGTAGCGGGTTCATTGTCAACACTGTATCTGGTACTGCGATGCCTAGGATCCATCACAGGGGCTGTAAGACTTCTGATGCTAGAGAACTCCTCACTATCTCCACCACCCAGTTCGCTGTTGTAGCACTGCGTACTGTCTGCATTGCATCCAGGACATAGGTTATTTCCACCAAGCCCTATGTAATGTCCCGACTACAGTGTGCCATCTCCACCTGTATACCCACAGCACGTCGTGACATCATGGCAGTTGAGCTAGCAAGCCGATTGACCGATTTGCAGAACCCATCAAACCTTCTCATGAATTGCTAATGGCGCCTACGGTGGCTGACACGCTCCTGCTGAATCTCAGTGCAGAGGTCTCTTATGGCATTTGTCAAGTCCTTTGTGTTTTCGGCTGCTGTTTGCTGTCCTTCATGCAGTGACCCCAATTGCTTGTTCATTGTGCCCATGTTCTGATTGAATGACACCAACTGCCTGTGCATTGACCTCATGTGTTTGCTTTGCAGGTGCTGCACTTTCAGCATGGAAGCTTCAAGTCTGCCAAAAATTGATGGGCTCTCTCTTTCCTCAGTGCACTGTTGCCTGCATCATGATGCCTCCTGAGGGGAGTTGACTGACACTGGGGCAGGGCCTGCTGTGTTCCTGTGGATCTATCCTCTGGGGGTGGTGTGGGAAGTTCATCCGGCATCTCATCTGAGTCCAGGTTGTACTCTGGGAGAGGTAACACCCTTGCCCTGTGTCTGGGTAGTGCAATACTGAGAGGCTCACTTCTGTTGGAGTTGGACTGTGGCTGTGTTTCAACATCCCCCACATTTCCACTTTCTGCTGCAGAAGGGCCCGGGACATCTGCAACGACAATGTGCAGCATGTCAAAAATGTAAATATCACAATAAGTAGCACAAAAGCAAATTTTCTACTCTGGCATCGTATCACTGTGAGGTGTGTGTGTTATTTCTCTATGTGGCTTAACACCATGTTGTTTTGAATGTGATTTATTGACCCTCGGATTGTGGCCTATCACTCCCATAAGGCATTGTTGTGTTGTATGTAAGATGTGGCATGGACTACTTATCATGCTGCATCAAGCTAATAGCTATTTCAGGGGGGCATTTGTACATGCACATATGGGGATACGCATCATTTCTGCCCTTACCTTTGCTGGTGCTGGGTGTCCCTGAGGTGTCAATGTCAGTGACACCACTGATGGCTTCCGGAAGCAGGGTGGACTCCACCATGTCTTCCATTGGTGTGGACGGTGTCTGGATGGGTGGTCCTCCTACGGTGCTCCTTGCCTCCTTTGGCCTGGTGGCTACCCCTTCTTTGGCACGGGAACGCAGGTCATACCATCTCTTGCGAATTTCCTCTACAGAGAGCTGCGCAACACCCACTGCACAGATTTTTGTCTGGATTTCCAACCAGACTTTCCTTTTCTCACTTTCAGGGACCTGTAGTGAGTTCTTCCCAAAGCATTTGTCATGGTTCCTAACAACCTCCTCAGTGAGTACCTCCAGTTCCTGCTCACTAAATTTGAGCTTGTCTCCCATGTCCTTCACCTTCCCATCAGTGGCCATGTTGCAATTTGGTCCTGGCTGGATCACAAGGCTGGCTCCCTGGTGCTGGGCTGAGTCTCCTTGCCTGCTCCTGTGGGTGTGGCACCCGGAAACAGCATGGGCAGACTCACTTCCTGGTTGTGATGTCATCAGGCTGTAAATATTAGCATAATGTACAAATAAGTTAATATACATCTTTATTTAAGGAAACCGTAACTTGTCCATGCTGTCTGTCGGCTTAGCCATTGTCATGGAATTCATGAAGGACAGCATGGAGAGTCAAATGTTCTATATTTTTCTGCTTTAAAAATAAAAACAAACATGTTGTTTTCTGTCTGTATTTATCTGTAAGGAATCAGTGAAAACAGAAAATTGGGAACCCTAGTTATAAGTGATGTCATAGATCATGTCATGAGTGATGTAACAAGTGGGGTAATTAGCAGTGCATTACTAGGGTGCAAGTTAAAGTTACTTTTGGCCACAAGTTATTGTTACTTGGGATAACTATAACTGTTGAATTTCAGAGGTTTTAAAATGGTAAGCTTTAAGTGACGTTTTCACCTAACTATAATGTCCCTTTTATCTATGTTTTTTTCTGTGAATTTCTAAGGCTTTTTATGCAAAGTAAGATAATGTACTATAACGTCACTTTAACTTTGTGTTTTTACAGTGAATTTCTAGTTTTCTTGTGTAATGTATAGTAATATTTTATTACCATATGTAACACCAGCCCCACATGACATGGGGCTGGCTGCGGGGCCTGGCCTGTGGTCATGCCCTGCATTCAACTCCTCATCAGCAGGCAACCACATGCTATGCATGGCCTTTGGTCATACCTGGCTTGGGACTGGTCACAGGGCCTGTGGCCACTTTGTCGCCAGCAGCCAACCCCACGCTGGGCACTGCCTTTGGACTTGCACAGCATGGAGTTGGCCTCAGGCCAAGCCCTCCGGGCAGCTTCCACTGGAAGCCAGCCCCCGAGACATGCACAGCAGGATGTTGGGCGCAGGGCCTGGGTGTCATCTTAAGTAAAGCAGGCCTACTGACTTTGTCGAAGGGTCAGAACACCTAAGTATAAAGAGTGGGTCTATTAGCTTCATGAAGGGGTCAGGATATCAACAGATGTAAAGGACATGTATTATTGTCTTTGTCGAGAAATGACCAATAAGTATAATGAAATGTACATTTTATAAATTCACACTGTACAATGTTTAGATAAAGTAATTGTCATGAAAATGTAATAAAGTTTTAGTTAAAAAAAGCAACAACATGTCTTTCAGTTGTTTTTTTAACAGTTTTCAAGCTGCAAAGTGCAGTTGCAGGACCCATCATAAGGGGGTTCTGCACTCTAGCTGAAGAGCATAGAGCTCGAACTAGGAGTGCTTTACAACATTGTAAGCTCTCTTGGGGTCATGGATTTAATGACCCAGGAGATTTTTTTAATGTTGATGGGGTCTGCTGCACTCCACATTAAAATGTATGCTTTGCTTTGTCCCTGCGCCTTTATCACCAAGCAGTGAAAAATAAATGAGCTGCTCCTGCTGCTCATTTCTTCCAGGGCCAGGGACCAAGCAGCTCCTCTGGCTCCCTGCAGGTGGCCTGATGAGCTAATCAGCCGGTAATGTTTCCTTTTTTATTTGAAAGTGGGGCTGGTGCAATGCCTATTTAAGGCACTTACCAGCATTAGTCACATTGAGGGCTGCGAGGGGAGCCCCAAAGACCCTCAGTACCCCGGTCCCCCTGCTTTTACCCACACCCATCCTGGATGCAGCAGGAGCCAGCATTGCTCTTGGGAGCAGCTTTTCTTCTTCTTCCGCCAGGTGGGATCAGTTCTGGGTTTTTCAGCACAGGCTTGGACAGGGAAAATCCAAAATAAGTAATACACTGTTCCAACCATGTAAAACAGAAAGTAGTGACCGGGGTCCTAAATTCTAGGAGCAAGAGGCCTCACACACCCATAGGGTGTCATGCTTCATCATAGGCACTGCTCCTCGTCAGACCGGCGCTGCAATGTCTGACGGGCACCACCCCGTGAGGGGGGGGCTCTTTGCCGGAGATCTTTTTATGTGGTGGTGCCGTGACCCCAAAGGTAATTGAAGTGTCAACGGAGATCAAAAAAGAATGTGATTTAAAATTGACTACCAAAACCGCCATTGGACAGGGAAAAGACAATGTCCCGGGATCAGGGGTCCCTGGGACACCATACTCGAGCTGGCCCTGGTGTCCCAGAGGTCATATAATGGCATATGGAGGAGGGCCATGCACCTCCTCCCCATTTTCAAAGTTCCAGAACACTTTCTGGTCCAAGATCCAGCTTTGTGCTGAATTTAGTATAATTTTGTTCAGCTGGTTGGGGTGCGGCTGTGCAACACACAAAGAGATGATAGGCGGAGTGCTGAAAATTTACAAACACTCACCCTGAGTCACAGATCTGGGTTTAGTCCATCATTATTTTGCTCGTCATCCCAGTTTGGACCCAGCCATGTGCAAATCAGTCTTGAACTTGCTCCCCATGGGAACAGTCCAGCTCGAACTGCCAAGTGCAAATAAACACACATACCCAAATGTATATTGAAGGGCATCATCTGCATGGCCTTTTGTCCACATTTATAATGTGGTACATATTTTATGCTTACAAATATCAGTAATTAAACTTATATATGCACTTGATACTTATTGTAGATATTGGTAGCATGTGTAACTCTCTCTATAGGCACCTATCTGTACATAAAAGTAAGCAGTTTTGACATGGTCTGCCATACACATGTAGCCTGTGGTGCAATATAGAATTGTCCCCTTATAAAATGTATCTGCTTATGACTGGAGGCTTAGCTCACAGTACAGTAATGTATAGTTGCATAACTACAGCTCTTATCTTTACCACGAGGGGAGTAGTTTGTCATTTCTAAGTTTACTGTTGTGGTACATAACTGGTTTGTAAGTATAGTTATCATGTGGGAAGAGGCAACTTTTGACTAATCTGCTTAGTCAAAGATGATTGTCTGTGAATCTTATGTAAGAGTATGGAATTCCACAGATTGGCTGCTTTAACAGAGAAAGATGTTTCTACCCGTGCTTTTTTCTTGTATGTAGGAGTTATGCAGAGGAGGGCCAATATTGAGTAGGTTCATTTGTTGCATGCATTTGTTTACTTTCTTCTTGATAAAGAATGGTCCTTTACCATGTATTGTTATGTGTGGGTGTGATACAAAGCAGCCTGAAGGAGGATCTTCTGGAAACTGGTAACCAGTGTAGCACCCTTAATGTGGGAGAGATGTGTGCTTGTGGATTTACATGAAAGAAGAGTTTAGCAGCAGTGTTACAAATTCTTTGTAGTATTCTCATAGCCGACAAAGTTGAGCCATGATACAGACCATTAGCGTAGTCCAATTTTGATAGGACAAGAGAGATGGTAGCTTGAACCTTGTGTGGGATACCTAGGTGTGGACAGATGCATTGCAGTGTTTACATTGTGAGAAAGCTTGTTTTGGCTACCTTATCCACTTGTGGATTCATTGATAGTTATGCATCCATGGTACATCCAGGGTTTTTTACCTCCTTAGATATTTTTGGTGGTGGACCAAGATCATCAGCCCAGGCACAGATAGGATTGTAAGGTTTCGAGTCCCCACGATCTTGGAGCATTTAATTTGAGGGGGCCCCATGCCATCCATTGGTTAACAGCCCAGAGGCAATTGAAGAGTTTTTATGTTTTAATACTTTTTGGGCTCTCCATTTTCAGAAGTATCTGCGTGTCATCTAAGTAGTTATAGCAGGTAATGCCAAACCCTGTGGTCAGAACTGGCGGTGATTTCAGGTAGATGTTGAAAAGCATGGGCAAGACGATTGAGCCTTGAGGGACTCCTGCTTTAGTGTTGTATGGTTTGGAAGAGAAAGGGGGTTATGAATAATGTTTGTTTGGTAGTGTAAGTAGAAGGTGAGCTAAATGAGATCAATGCCCTGTATTCCGGCTTCCTCAAGTCTTTGGATGAATGTATAATGATCCACTGCATAAAAGCTGTTGAAAGGTCCAAGAGAAGAAAGGAAACAACATTGTTCTGGTCCACTGTGTTTATAAGGTAATCTCAGGTAGAGATTAGGGCCGATTCAGTGCCTCTTCCTGGATGAAACCCAGTTTGGGAGTCGGAAAGTATTGAACTGTCTAGAATGAATTGTGATATCAGGGAGAAAGCTGCTCTTTCTATGAGTTTGCCCAGGAATGGTCTGTTTGTTATAGTTCTGTAGTTGGTGGGGTCTTGATTGTCTACGTAGGTTTTTTTAAAAAAATAGGGTGTATGTATGCCTTTTGTAAGTCTTCTGGGAAAACTCCTGTTGCTTTCAGTGACCTGTCAAGTCAACACTGTCTCATCAGCCTGCTTCCAAATGCTGCGTCTCCTTCGGAAGTTCTTCAAGTGGATCCACACCGAGACTAGAAGGACGGTCGCCCACGCTCTGGTAAGCAGCAAATTGGACTACAGCAATGCACTCTATGCCGGCATCACAAAGAAGCTGCAAGGAAGAGAATCCAGAATGCAGCAGCCAGACACCCTGCCACAGCCTCATCTCTACCCACTGCAGAGACCTCCACTGTCTCCCGATCAACAAACGCATCAGCTTCAAGCTACTGACTTCCACCTACAAGGCACTTCACAACATCAGACCAGACTACCTCAACCACCACCTGACCTTCTACACCCCTCCAGGCAACTCCGATCCTCCCAACTGTCCGCCATCCCCAGAATCAGGAAAAGCACAGCGGAAGGCAGATCCTTCCTCTACCTCGCAGCCCGGACATGGAATACTCTGCCACTCAACCTCAGACAGACTGCATCACTGAAGCAATTCAGGAAGGAGCTCAAGACCTGGTTATTCAAGTGATCAGCATGCCCACAACAGCTCCTTGAGACTCCACGCGTGATAAGCCACACTCTACAAGTACTAATTGATTCATGGTTAAGGAGTTGTTGACAAGTGTTCTTACTGGTATGGAAGCTCAAGTTGATAGTAGGATGTTGTAGAAGATTGAGGCGCACAAGAGTCAGAGTAGCACCCAAATGGTTTATTTGGTTTGACATAGTCCCAAGATTTAGTTGGTGATAGTTCTTTGAAGGAGCGTAGTTGCAGTGTTTACCTTCGGCTGGAGGGAATTGTCGAAAACGTTTTGGGGGTATTTTTTGTTGTTGTTTAAGTAGCTATCCAATGTTTTTGTTTGAATTTATAATGGTTATTCAGTTTGTCTAAAAAATCTTGAGAACTGGAATTTGAAGCTTTTATGCATTTCTGTTTCCAGAATTTGGTGAGTAATATACAGAATTCTTTATTGGCACACCTTAAATTGTGGATTCAGTTGAATAGTATAGTTTTGTCTTCTTTTTCTGATTGCTGACTTGCATATTCTGTTGTATTTGTGTAGGGATATCTTGTCTTCAGTGTTGTTTATTTTGAACCAGTTGCTTTGAAGCTTAGCATTTTGTTGTTTGATTTTTTTTAATTCTGCATTTATATAAGGAGGCGGTTACCTTTTGTTATGTTTCCATGTCTTCAGCGGAATTAGAAAATCTAAAGCTCTTTCTTGAGCCATCCGTAGAGTGTTTGTATAGAATTGATGGTGACTTGATATGTGTTGGAGGTAAGCATATTTTTTAGTACCTCCAGATTCAGCTTATTCCGCGGTCCGTATGTGGTTAAAGGAAGGTAGTATTAGTTGTAGTGGGTTTTGGTGTCTTGTGGTTAACATAATAAGGGAGTGGTCTGACCACATGACATGGTGTTAACTGTTGGGAGAGCGAGGGAGTCCCTGAGTCATAAAAAGGCTGCCAAAACATCTTTGTGATGATGTGGCAGCCAATCAGATCCACAAATCCTCTGCAGATTTAAATATACATATACATATATTTTAAACCTTATTGTCTCATAAAATACTGAACAAAGATGCACCAAATCACAACCAACACACTTTCTGGGTAAAGATCCATCTTTCTGGCAAAGTTGGTGGAATTCTGTTCAGCCATTTTGGATGTAGCAGTGTCAAATTTTCCCTTGGGAAATGACATCTTATGACCACCCCTTTTTCTCAGCCTCCGCTTCACAAACACCCTGAAACTTTCCAGGGAGGCACTGAGGTGGATGAGACGTTCTTTGGAAAGTTTTGTGAAGATTTGTCAAACGGCGCTAAAGTTATAAGTAAACCAAAGGCTAAAGGACGATTGTAGTTAGGTTATATCAAGTAACTATAACTCGTACTCCAAAGTAACTATAACTTGCATCCCCGTCATACAGTGTTATCAATGATGTAATTTCAGATTTTTAAGTGATTTTATCAATGATGTTGTGAGTGATGTAATATGGGAGGTAATTAGTATTGCGAGTTATAGTTACTTTCCAGCGCTAGGTGTATAGGAGGACACCCAAGGCCCCTGCGGCCTTGGCAGCTCTCCACTCAGCACCCATACTAGGTGCATGTGGGAGCTGGTAACAGTAAATGTGCTCATACCAGGTGGGAGCTTAATTTCTGCTCCATCTTCAGGCACACAATAACTGTTTATGTCCTGCCCATGCAGGGGTCTTGTTTTTTGCACCTGTTCAAGGTGGAAACATTATTCATTGTCAATTTCCTGTGGGATGGTGTATCCAGGGCCTATAGGTATCTCAGAGAGGGGGCTGCAAACAGACACCACTCCCCAATTTATTTAATGAAAAAATGCATATATATGGTAAGGCTCCAGGGATGCGGTCCCTGGGACAAATAAGTGTCTTGGGTTGGAGGCATGCATGTCTCCTTCTTGTATATTTATTAAAAATGAAATGCAGCAATCTCCCCCAGGCCCTGGCCCACCCAGGGGGGGTTCTTATTGGAGCCATTTAACAAATCTTCATAGAACTTTTAAAAAAACAGGTTAATCCAATACAGCTCCTTCCTGGAAAGTTTTGGGATGATCAGTTGAGTGGGGCAGAGAAAGAAGGTATCTGAAAAACACATTTTACCCATGCATTTTGTGTTGTGAAAAATTTAGAAAGCTACATCAAAACAGCTGAACAGAATTACAACAAAGATGGCAGAAAGTCCCTGAGTCCTAGAAAAAAAACCATTTAGATGGGCAGGGGTATCTGCCCCTAGGCCTCATGCAGGAGGAGGTGGCTGGCTAAATTTATTGTTTTTATGGTACTGTGTTACTAAAACAAATGTAAAAAAGAGGTGGGCTGCCTCTTTCTACTGGACCTACATTTTTTAAAATTTAAGATGGGAGGGGAGCTTGTATCGCCCCTCTGCCCCAGGCCAGGTTCTGGCCCTGGGTACCCCATCCTCAGGGCTGAGAAGATTGAGAAGCATGATTGCTCCCACCTATGGCAGAACCATAAAGGCTCCTGCAGTGCGGGATCAGAAATTTCCTTCCTTGCTCAATAGAGCAAGGGCAGGGAACATTGCATTGCTCCTTCCATAGGAGCAGAAATTTAGGCTGCACCCTTAGAGTGGAAAAGTCACTGTTGCCGACTCCTGCTGGCACTCAGGATGGGTGCTGGCTGGGAAGCCGCTGGGGCCTCTGGGGCCTTGATTCTCCCCCTACATCCCCCAATGGGAGGCTATGTTATGTGCACCTGGGTGGGATCAGGGCACCCACCGAAAAAACATCGCTGGCACTTAAAATTAAAGAATGAGTTGAGAGGCTGCAAAACACAATAATAAATGAGCAGCCAGAGTCACGTTGCTCATTTATTATTCATTGCTCCTGAAGAGAAGCATCCTTTAATGCCCTTTATGGGCTAATGTGCATATTGTTTTGTGCTTTGTGGTGCGAGGACAGGGGCACCACCTACATGTTTTCGGAGCATTGCATATTTTAAAGTAACCATATATTTCTTGGAACCCACAGAACATGACCCCAGATGCTGTTTGTAAGCAGTTCTAGAACTGGAGCTTTTGGTATTCATTTGGGAGTTGCAGGGACCCCTTGTGGTTGGTTTTTATAGCTGTATTATGTGGCCTGATGAGTGTAAATGAAAGACTCTGACATGTTTAATGTTGTGTGGTATGCAAATGCTTTATTTAAAGGTTTATTAGCACATATTGCAGTGTGTGTTACTAATAATAAATATCATTGAATATGGTTTTGATTTTGTTAGTTTTAATATTTAATCATACCGTCATTACTGTTTTACTAAGGTTGTAATTTCTTGGCACAGCCAATAGACTTATTTTTATATATTGATGTGTTGACCCTTGACAAAGCCAATATGCTTGCCTTGTATATTGATGTAATGACACCTTGAAAAAGCCATTAGACCTGTCTTTAATTATTGATGTGGTCAGCCCTTCACAAAGCCAATAGGCCTGCCTTTTATATATTGATTTGGTGACCCCTTCAAAATTCAGTAAACAGGCCTTATTTAAAATGATACCCCTTTATATTCTGATGAGTTCTCACATTGGTTGGCCATGCTGAGGGGCAATGGCCCCTCCTGGTGGGGTTAGGTCTAGGGCCTGACAGTTGAAGGCAAGTGGAGTTATAGTTAGGTATCGTAGTAAGTTCATACTTTGGATAAAAAAAAACTAGTAATTCACTGAAAAAACTAAGATTATAGTGATGTTATAGTTAAGTCCAGTAATATTATTTACTTTACATTAAACAAACCTTAGAACCTGCTCCCCATCATGCACTGCTTATGACCTCACATATTACATCACTCATGACATGTACAATAACATCACTGATGATATCTCAGATAACATAATCCAATGAGTGTAACAGTTTACTAAACATTTCTGACACTGAAAGGTATTTAATAAGTCTCCTAATAATGTACAGATGTGAAGCTGTTCACTTAATAATTAGTGATAAATTAGATATTTAGTAGGCACTTTTTATGAAGGTAAAAAATAATCAAACACAATTTTTTAATGGTATTCAAGGTTTAATACGTTGCTGATTTCATTAATGTCTACAGAGCCATTACTTTTCTAATGAACCTCATCACCAGTCAAAAAAGAGCATAATATATACTGGGCCCAGATTTATGGGGATTTGACGCAGGGCAGCACAGCAAGTCACTTAGCTGTGCTGCCCTGCGTCAAAGTGAAAGGGTAGGTATATGTCTTATCTGTGGCATACGGCACATCCCTGTCCTTTCCCCTGTACTGGTGCTGTTCCGGAAGCCTAGCGCCAACATAGGCACCATGGTGCAATGATGTCTGCGCTGCATGCAGGATTGTTTTTATGCAGGAAGGGGCACCTTCTTGCACAAAAACAATCCTGGGAGGCCTTTTCCTCTTTCTATATGTGCTGCAGAATGAATCAACACTCAAGCTCTAGTCTCCAGCTGGCAGAACTACGGCAACACACTCTATGTAGGAATCACCTTGCACCTCCTAAGAGGCCAATCAGAATTCAGCGGCCAGACTCATCCTCGACCTCCCCAAACAGACCTCACCACCTCAAGAAGTTCCACTGGCTCCCCGTTCAGAAGAGATGTCAATTTAAGATGCTGATCCACACCTAGGAGGCCCTTCACAATCAAGGACCAGCATACATCAAGCTCCTCCTGAACTTCCACCAACACTCCAGGCACCTGCGCTCTGCTTCCCTCTCCCTCCTTCCCCGCATCCACAATGCAACAGGGGATGACCTCCCCCTTCATGTACAGACCTCATCCTCTCTTCTAGAATTGAGAAAAGAGCTCAAGACTTGGCTGTTCAAGTGAATCCCATAGCAGCTATGTTTTCAACTCCTGAATACTCTTGTGGGTGATGAGCTGCACTCTATAAACCATGTTTGATTGTTTGAGAAACTAAATCATCATCTCAGTGAGCACCCAAGTTAATGAAGCATAAGTAGCCGGTATTTAAAGTTAATATACAAAATAAATAGGAGAAAAATAACACTTTAAACCAGGTTTGTCTCTGAAGAGAAAGTAACCATTTAAATAGAACGTGAATAATGTGACGGGCTTTGTGCAGTTACTTGACGCAAAAGTAGCCAGTGGGTAAAGTGTTCTCACCCATTTCCTCAAGCTTATGCTGTTGGTGATGGGAGCCAATGACAATTTAAAAGACCAATAAATGTAACCCTCTGACCAAAAGCCCCTCTAAGTATCTATATTATGTATAATGTATTCGGATAAACAATTGTCTAGTGAGATAGCTAAAGATGTTTCAAAGAGCAGACCTATAAAGGCCAAATGGGTGCTCTTTCATCACAAAGCACGTGTGTGCTTTTGTTGTGACACATACTTGTGCATGTACCAGGATGCATACAAGCACATGCACCACATCACATGCACATGCATGTGTGCACAAATGGCGGCCTTATTGGAATTGTAAGAAATACCATTCCAAATTGGTCATTGTGTGCGCTCATACATTCACATTGTGCCATTATTCATCCACACATATATGTTGTGACACATACTTTCTGTTGCACTGGCAGCCATTTTGCCTGTTTTTACTTTACCATTCCAACATGGCGATGGCTTTCTCAGACAAAAAAAAAGTAAAAGTATTAAGTGCTTGTAACGATTGGCCCAATACCAGTTTACAGCTGCCAAACAATTGAAAAAAAGAAATAAAATGAAAATGAAAAAAAAATAACAGGATGGGATTGGTTGCAGAGCACCAGGGAGCAATGAGTAACCAAGCAGTATGAAGAATGGGTAAGCACCTAGAACATAGAGTGGAGTACTTGGGATAAAAAAAAAAAAAAACAATGTAAACATTTTTATATGTTTGTAGACGACTTTTTAATGGTTATCATCAAAATGCTGTGCTCTGACAGGCAAATGGTGAACCTGTCAGCCAATGCCTAAAGCCAGCTGCATCACAGTAGTCAAAGGCTGAACATGACTTTCTAAAAGCCCCTTATTGTCTCTGTATGTATGTTCATGTGTATTTTATGTGATGTGTTTTGTGTGCTGTGTGAGGACATAAAAATAAAGATAACCAAAAACCTGAGTAAAGAGGGACAAGAGCTTTCTGAATCCACTGAATGCATCTTCTCTGCACTATTGATTAGGAATCTAGGAAGAGGGCTACTTGGCAAAGGCCTTCATAAGCAATGCTGTAATGTTTCGGAAACAGATTGCCTTAATTGTGTACCCGGGCAAACAAATTGCACTATTGACAGCTACACCCCTAGCTGTCACCATACAATCTCGACAGCCAAGAACTTCATTTCTTAATGGTCAATAATTAAATCAAAGGTCTGTACAGGTTGATAATAGTTTTATATATATATATATATATATATATATATATATATATATACACACATATACATGTACATACACTTTAAAAAACAAAGGTTACAGGGACATTATAGTTAGGCTCACTTTTTAAATTTACAAAACCATAGAACTTCACCTGTTATAGTTAGAGTTATTTCAAGTAACTATAACTAGCGCCCTATTGTAACTATAACTCGCGCCCCTGCCATGCACAGTTATGTGAGCAATAATTTTACTGCAGATGTTACTGTGACATTATCAATTGTGTTATCAAAGATGTCATCAGTGCTGTAATTTGTGGGGAAATTAGGACTGCATGGTGTGGGCGTGAGTTATAGCTGCTTGAAATAACTAACTATAACAGGTTAATTTATATGGTTTTGTACATTTATAAGCTGAACCTAACTATAATATCCCTATAACCTTTGTTTTTTTTAAGTGAATTTCTATGCTTGTTTTAGTTCTATTTCCTAACACTCCAGATTTGCTCACCTCAAATGACTGCTTTTCTAGCAACGTTTTAAAGCATAGGATTAGGATAGAGCCATCCACACTAAGCTGGAAAGGGACAAAGTCTTCTGCCATTTGTGCAGCAAAACCTTTAATCATAGGATTGGCACAGTGCCATCCTTGCCGAGCTGTTAAATGACAAAAGCCATTAACCATTCCAGGCACAGTATTACACCTCTGGCATGTGTTTCCCTATCATTATAGTTGATCAGAGATGTTTAGAGTTGTCCAGACTTAAGGGAGCACCCAGTATAAGTCAAAACAAAACCATTTAGGGTTACAGTGACACATAAATTATACAAAAAAGAAGAGAGCACTCTGGGTAGTTCCCAAGTTTAGGTGGAAAGTAGCTCCAGTAAGGAGTACCCTGTAACACCAGTGAAACTCTAAATTTGCTCACCTCGTCTGCTTTTCTAGCAATGTGCCATCCACAAAAAGCTAGATAGGGACAAAGTATTTGCCATTTGTACAGCAAAATCATTAAGCATAGGAGTGGCACATTGCCATGCTCGCTAAGCTGTAAAATGTCATACCTCTTTCACCACTCCAGGTACAGTATTACACTTTGGATTGGTAAAATATCATCCAAGCCAGCCACAAATGAGCAAAGACAACCCATGACATGTTTTTCACTATCATTACAGCTTATCAGAGAGATATAGCTTTGTATAAGGCACAAGGGAGCACCCAGAATAAGTCAACCAAAACCCTTTCAGGGTTAGAGTAACGCATAAATTATGCAAAAAAGATGAGAGAACTCCGGGTAGTTCCCAAGTTTAGGTGGAGATCAGCTCCAGTAAGAAGCACTCTGCAACACCAGCAATACTCTAGATTTGCTCACCTCAAATGTCTTCTTTTCAAGCAAAGCTTTAAAGCATAGGATTAGTATAGTGCCATCCACGCTGAACTAGAAAGGGACACAGTATTTTGCCATTTGTACAGCAAAATCTTTAAGTATAGGTTTGACACAGCGCCATCCTTGCCGAGTCAAAACAAACCCTTTCAGGGTTAGAGTGTCACATAAATTATGCAAAAAAGAAGAGAGAACTTTGAGTAGTTCCCAAGTTTAGGTGGTGAGCAGCTCTAGTAAGGAGTGAAGCTTGCCGTATGAGGCTCTTTCAATCCTGCGAGCGTTTCGTGAGACCTGTATGGAAAATGACTGAGACTACCACAAGGTGTTTTACAATCCTGCAAGAGTCTTGTGAGATCCTAGAGGGATAAGTACAAAAAAGGGTCAGGTTATATTAACAAATAGTTAACATTGTCATTACATGGCTCAAGAAATAATGTGATGTGATTGGCTGCAGTCAGACACAGCTAGGATTGTGCTTGGTAGTTTGGAGGGGAAGGAAGTCTCTTTGAGTTGTGTTCAGCAGATATGACTTAGTTTGGAACGGAAAGAGACTGGTGTTTTCAGCTGCATTTAAGAAACAGCTCCAAGTTCAGGTAATTAATAATATACTTAATAAACTTTGTTGAGAAGTTTTAGTAAATGCCCTACTGTTGATAAACTTAGTCCACACCATGTTAACTGAGTGAAAAGGTGTTTTCTGGATATGTACATTTCTCAGTATAGTTTAGAATGTAGAGAGATATTACCAAGGATTGCATGTTTTGTTAAAAATGTAAGGGCTTTATTTAGATCTTGGCAGTATTACTGCAAATCTGCTGCGGCAGTGGACCCAAAAACACCATCCAGTCGACAGTGTTCCACCCCTGTGTATCACAGACTGCCACGACGGAGTGCTCTTCATAGTCATCAGGTCAGCTGGTTCCCACTGATCATATTTAGATGTTAAAGTCCTGCAGGCGGTGTACTGGCGGCGGCTTGCTGACAGAGGGAGCCCCTTCGCTGGACCCAATGGACATCGTACAATGCCAGTGCCAATGGAATAGAGGTAAGTCACACACATACACTGAACCTTATACATATGTGTCCCTCTGCACTACACAACATACCACACACACACAATAATCCATTGCCATTACACCACACAACACGTACATGCCAAAAACACACTTTGCCATACATCAATGACACAACACACACACACATTATTGACACTGCACCCACACACAACACAACCACGACAACTGACACAACTACACACTCAGCTATACAAACAAACTCATACACAAGCACAACTACACACATCACAAAAACGACCACCACACAACACTCACCTGAATGTTGCACACAGCAACACAACATTAACCCAAAAATATACAACAACATCGAACCCATATGCAAGTGTCAGACATAAAGACACAGCCACATCAACCACTCCAGCTCCCTCTGTCTCAACCAGATAATCAAATCGCACACACACACATAGATGCACTGACTCACATACACAACTGGAAGCACAACATCACAGATACAGACCCCCTTGCAATGTGCACACATGGACATAGTTGATGGGTGTGAATGTAACATCACTCTGGTGCCAGCATTCATTTGGCAATGAATTCTTATACCAAAATGACAGTTGTGTATGTGTGCGATATGTGTCATGTACCAGTGTGTCCCCATCCATGTCCTACACAAATGTGGTCCCGACACAAGCATGGCACAGTAATTCAAAAAATTACTGTGACATGTCTATGACTGCATTGGTCACGAGCTCATATGCATTGTCCACACAGCATACACAGCCTATGTGGGTATCCTACCTTTAAGTCTGCGATGGGAGGGGAGTTGTTTTCTCCATGGTTCAGTGGTAGCAGCGATGGAAGGTCATGTCCAGTCGAAAACGGAAGTGGAATGAGGAAAAAGGTAGATTTGTACCCATTGCTCCTCCAAACTGCCAACTCTGGTATGGAGGTCGGACTGCCACAGTTGGCTTGGTGGAAAGGCACATTCAAATCTGCTCAGCGGGAAAGGTGGCTGGAGTTCCACCATCAAGCCCTATTTCCCAATGCTACCTTCGAGATGGCTGGAGATTCTTGACAGAGTCTGCAGGACTTGGGTGCTCTTTCACCTATGGGACCACCAACATCTAAATTGGGCGATTGGAGTACAAAGGCGGCAGACGTGTTTTCCGTCAAAAAAGTGTTCAGCCTGCAATCAGTGTAATTAAAGGAGGCAATATTTCCCAAAATATAAAACAAAGAATCTGGAGTGTGGTAATAAAGGCTCAGTATCTTCATGAACTGTAGTATAGACATAAATCATCCTTATCAGAGGTTTTAATGGCGAGATTGCTTCTTCTAAAGTGAAACACCCTCTCACTGTTAGCAAAGGTGTGTCAAGAGGAATGTGTTACTGTATAAGCCGTCATGGAACCAGCTTTTCCCTTGTATAGAGGTGTTAATAGTTAAAGTTTATGTTATGCAATGTAGGTGTATTCATTTGTTTTGTTACCTTGACCTGTGTTTAGTGTGAGTTTCTCAGGGCACCTAATTTAAGCATGGCAAGTATGAATTATAAAACTCCTGGTTAATATATTGTATTGATCTTGCAAATGTTTGGAGATAGTTCAATCACAGATTTGATGAAATGCTTAAATTTATCTGTTTAAAAAGAAAGTATGGTCTGGTTCAGGCTGTGGACTTTTTTCAGGGGAAAGGAATAACAAGTTAGTGGTATACTAAATGCAAATATGTGACTGTGGGTGAAAAATGTAGTCAGGTTTGAAGAACATAATGATGAATCACTGTTATAATTTATTGACCATTATGTAACTTTTAATTTGTCTTGTGTGGGAGTAAAGTGGAACCCAGATATTGTGAAAAAGAAAACGTCTATAGTACAAAATATATCCAGGAGAAAGAAAAACATGTTCATTTTGAAGAAACCGGAAACAATGACTTTGTGGAAAGTCAGGAACAAACTATTAATTGGAGAAGTGATTATATTTCTATTGCCTAGGGAGGCATTTCTAGTCTTGTACAAGTTTGTCCTATGCAGGTCTACTTGTCTCTGATGAAAAAATGGTCTGCATACATGAGCTTCATAAAAGAGCCTTCTCAAGGTAAGCAGGAATATTTTCTTGTTTGTTCAGGAGTAAGGCCTGACCAGGCATAGAGCCTCCAGGTTGCAAAGATGTCAAAGCACCTGAAGAGCTCTTCTGTTCAGCAACATGGGGTAGCTCTGCTCAATGTAGCCTTTGTGGTTCTTGATACCCCAAAGCTGAATCTTTTTTACAAAGTTTGCATAAGAAAAACTTTGCTGAGACCGTTTTGCCACCTACACTCATATCAAAAAACTGCTAAACCAAAGTTTGTCTGGCAGGCTAGTTTAGCTGAGGTGCTGCACGTGCACCAGGCTGCTCATCAGAATCTGATGAAGACATTCCACCTTTGCAAAAAAGAAAATAATTGCTAAAGGGAAACTGAGCAAGCCAAGGTCTACCCACATCAAAATCCAATACACAACTGATACAAAAAAGATGGAGTCTTTGATGCCACCTCATCACAGTCAGAAGAAAACATTATAAATAAGTGAAGTTCGTTGTTTTGTTTACTTTACAGTTGTTGATGTTAAATATAGTTGTTGTAGTTGTGTAATGTTGTTAAATTATTTTATTGCAATTTTTTTTAATTACTAGTGATTATTTTGCTTACTAATTATTATAGATTTCAATATTACAATAGTATTGCAATGTTGACTAAAACTGGCAGTTCTATTTACAAGGACTGCAGAAGTGCTCCTGCATATATAAGCATCTATGTGGTACAATGCACATCTTTTATGCTATAGAGACTTTTTAATGGAGAAGCCAATTATTTGAATACTCAACTATGGTTAACTGTCATGCAACAGTGAGGTCTCAGTTGAGAGATCACTCCTTGTCTCAACTGTAGTATAGACCTCTCATAAAAGAGAGAGGTTTTGGCACACTGGCCAGTGCATCCTCTTACTCTACTATGCGCTGCTATCAGCTGGTGGAGATGTGATAGTGGAGAAGGCAGCTCTTTTGCACATATTATTATAAATGCTTGTGACTCTGGAGAGAAGGTTCAGTGGAGAGGTCTGTCTCTGTGTACACCTTACAACACATGCCTGTTTTCATAAGGAGATGTTTGACGGAGAGGTGAGTGTGTTCTCACATTTGACTATCCACACCAGTTAACCAAGAGACTCTCCCCTCAGGAGAGAGGATACTCCATTTCTATACTGTAATGTGCACATTCCTCACCACGAAGAAATGTATGAGCGGCAAGAGCAGTCTCTACGTAAGTTTACTTTGCACATGTGTTACTCTGGGGTGAGGTCTGAGCTTACAGGGCATTCTATCTTCATACCCAAAGCTCTATGGTTGTTATCCAAGACAGACTGCTCAGTATAGAGGCAATTTCCTCCCCACACTCCACTTGCACATCTGCCATACAGGAGAGAATTGTGATCGTAGAGTTAAGTCCCTTTTCACACCCTAATTTGCACACCCATCTTCCTAGAAACAAGTCACAGGAGAGGGGTCAATGTCCCACCACATTCTACTCTGCACGCTTATCATACAGGAGGGTTGTGTCGGCATAAAGGGCAGTTCCTTACCACAGCCTTCTGTGCATACCTGTCAGCATGGGAAGTGGTATGAGCAGAAAGATCCTTTTTTTCTAAAATTCTAGTAAAGACACATGTCACCTTAGGGAGATATGTTAGCGGACAGGCCACTGCCTTTCCAGGCACTACTGCATATCTCTACGGAGAGATCTCAGTAGAGAGAACACTCCTTGCCCACACCATACTGTACACCCAAGTTGCCCTGGAGATAGGTTTTAGCAGACAGGGTAATGCTTCCGTACACACTACTACATATGTCTGCCATCCTGAGAGTTGTCAGTGGACAGGCTAATCCCTTTCCATACCCTAATATACATGGTTATGTCCTGGGGAGAGGTGTTAGTGGAGAGGCTAGTACCTCTCAAACTTGCTATGCAATAGAGAGGGCTCACATGTGAGGTGAGTACTTTCCACCCCTACTATGCTTAATGGTCCACCTGGGGAAAGGTGTGAGTGGAAAGGTAGTCTCCTTTTAATCCCTACTCCACACACTGGTCACCTTGGTGCAAGGTGTCAGTGGAGAGGTGAGTTCTTCTGCATATCCTATTATACACAGTTATTACCCTGGGGAGAGGTGTCAGTGAAGGACCTAGTCTGTCTTTACACCCTATCATGCACTCCTGTCATACAGTAGAATGGTCTTAGTGGAGAGGACACTTTCTCTATATAACCTACTAGTGGTGTCAGTGGAGTGGCTACTAGTGCGGACTATGACAGGAGGTGTGAACAGTGAAGACACTGTCTTTTTACATCCTACTGTGCACACCTGATCTCTTGGGAAATGGTCTCAATAGAGAGGTGTCTCATTTACCATGCTTTAATATGTATTCTTCCTCACACTCATTATGCACACTTTTCACTTTAAGGAGAGATCTCAGTGGAGAAAGACATCCCTCTCCACATGGTAATGTGCATACTTGTCTCAATGGGAGAGGTTTCAGTTAGAGACCAGTCTCTTGGCATATTCAAGTATGGAAACCTATCACCCAAGTCAGAGTTCTTAGCACAGAGGTAATTTCATCCCTACACCTTACTTCTAGATCTGTGACTCTGGGGTGAGCAATGAGTGGAGATGTGAGCCCCACCTGACACTCTAACTTAGAACGGTCAATACCTTGTCACACCCACCATGAAATAGAAAGGCCTCAGCTGTGAGCTCAATCTCTCCCTATACCCTAATATGCATACTCTTCTCCCTGGGGAGAGGTGTCAGGGAAGGGGAAGTCTCTGTTTGCACCTGACTATGGAACTTGGTCACCTTGATGTACGGGGTCAGTGGAGAGGTGCTAGTGAAGAACTCAGTCTCTCATCACACCCTACTATGTACTCCTGCCATATTGTGAAAAGGTCTCTGTTTAGGAGACCACTTTCTCCCCACACCCTACAGGTGGAGACTATAAGCCTTAAGTACTGTAATGAAAGAAAGTGTAAATTCTTCCCCAACAAATGTTTCCGATCTCACGAGACTCTCACAGGACAATAAAACGTAGGGTGGTAGAGAAAATCTGTCTCAATAGAGAGTTTTCGGTGCAAAGATGTGTTTGCACACACTAGTACACACACCCTATAATGCACAGCTGTTATGCATGAAATATAGGTTGAATGTTTGAGCTTGTGAGACTCTCTTGAGAGTGGGACACATATACAAATGGAGGCAGACATTTGGGTGCTCCCACTGTCATGAGAAGTGTGTAGTGTTCAGTTACGCACACAACTGGATACATTCCTTGATGTTATTAAGGAAGATCCTGTTCCCTTTTGCAGTGAGGTGCACTTCATCTCGGCTATAGACACCTGGCATATCAAACCAGATACTTTTGTGATATATAGAGCTCATGCTATGATCACAAAGAAATGCATATATTTTTTTATAATCATGCATCTGGAATCTCTCAATCGTAGGACAAAACTCTTTTGACCATTGTCATTTTTGCCTTTGACAAATATTAGGATTGACAAAGTATGTGTGATGAAAGAGTGACATCAGTTGTGAAAATCTCACCTCCATTTGGATTTTAACCCCTGTGATTGCACCTAGGTAATTTATACCATAGTGCACTATCATGAGGACAGGATGTTCAGTATCTAAAATCATCTCAACGATTGGTAACAATTGATGCAATTTCATACTTCTATCCAATCCAAGTTATACCCAAGCTTGAGTATGGAGATCTCAGTCACAGAAGGAGTGCTCAGCAGAATGAATAAGCTTCAGGAGCAATACAGAGTTATAAGAGTCAAGAAAAAATGGGAGGATGGCAAAATTATAAAATAATTGGTAGATGTTTGTTAGTTAAAAAAGTAGGGTAGACTGTGACAAACTGCTGTTTGTATGGTGCACAGTTACGTGATCAAAAATATGAGCTTTTCTATTGTGTGGTTTTCAGATTTTGCCACAATCCCACAAGAGTCTTGCAAGAGTCATTTGCAAGCTTTCACAGGTGAAGCTTGCTGGGTGGCCTTATACAATCCTGTGAGACTCTCACGAGAGTCTCATTGAAATTTACCGAATGACCATGCCATGAGGTCTTTGTACGATTCCACAAGTCTTGTGAGCTTGATTGTACAGGGAGAGAAAAGAGTGTGCATTACCACAGTACAAGTGCCATTAAGTGGTTAAAACAACCATTGAGTAATACAAATAAAACACAGGTTGTCAATATCAATTGAGGCATTCACTCTGTATAGAATTGCATTACAAACCTCTGCTTTTACATCAAACTTTACTATTCTCCATCTCTCCTCTGGTAAAATGTAGCAGCACATGGGCTAGTGTTAGTCCGAGTTCTTGCACACACACCCTTTACATTGTTCAGAGATAGCAGTAGAGAGCTTGCTGTTTGTAAAGCCATAAAGACAGGAGGTACTAGTTCTGTAAGGTGTTCTACACAAAACATCATTTTTCTGTGGAGCTATCACTTACAGGAACTGCTGTTACAGGGTAGTTTTTTAAAGCTATGTAAGGCTGTAGGATGTAGTTCTCTAAGTTCTACTGAGCTCATTACCTCTCTGCTAAGGTGTCATTAGAGGGGGTGCTGTTGCAAGGTAGTTTGAGATAGGATTGCTGTTTTATATGACTGTACCATACAGAGTATATACCATGCTGAAAGGGACTAGCAAAGGAACTCATTTTTATCTTAATACTTTTACATACACTGCGATTTTAGTAATGAATGTGTGAGAAGCATATATAAATATCATATGCCTTTTATTTTCTTTGTAGGGCTTTACGACAATTAAAGATGCCAACAACAGACCAGCAAAATAATAGAAATCAGCAGTACGACAAAGAAGTCTTCAAAAATGAAACACAGCAACAGAAAGGAAATGTTGGTAAAAAAAGATTGGAATAAAGTAAGATCACCCAGTATGTGGTACAAACATAGGTGCAGAACGTAAATATTCTTCATTCAGTGGCTGAGGGGAGAAGGACAAGAAATTTAAGGCACACTACCAGATTTGAGTGTGGCTGATCAATGAGCTTTAAATGAATACAAAATATGCATTCTTAAGCTTGATCGTCATTATCTACCAAAAGCCAGCACCATTATGGAAAGATACTGGGCCATATTTATACTTTTTGACGCAAAACTGCGCTAACGCAGTTTTGCGCCAAAACAATTAGCACCGGCTAACGCCATTCTGAAGCGCCATGCGGGCGCCGTATTTATTGAATGGCGTTAGCCGGCGTTAGCCGACCGGCGCTGCCTGGTGTGCGTGAAAAAAAAACACGTACACCAGGCAGCGCCGGCGTAGGGAAAATTGGCGTTTGGGCGTCCTAAAATGGGGCAAGTCAGGCTGAGGCAAAAAAAACTTCTTAACCCGATTTGCGCCATTTTTTTTTGGCGCCCAACCCCCATTAACATGACTCCTGTCTTAGCAAAGACAGGAGTCATGCCCCCTTGCCCAATGGCCATGCCCAGGGGACTTCTGTCCCCTGGGCATGGTCATTGGGCATAGTGGCATGTAGGGGGGCACAAATCAGGCCCCCCTATGCCACAAAAAAAAATACTTACCACAACTTACCTTTTCTTCCCTGGGGTGGGTCCCTCCATCCTTGGGTGTCCTCCTGGGGTGGGCAAGGGTGGCAGGGGGTGTCCCTGGGGGCTTGGGAGGGCACCTCTGGGCTCATTCTGAGCCCACAGGTCCCTTAACGCCTGCCCTGACCCAGGCGCTAAAATCCGGCGCAAATGCGGGTTTTTTAGTCCCGCCCACTCCCGGGCGTCATTTTTGCCCGGGAGTATAAATCCGACGCAATAGCATCGCAGTCATTTTTTTAGAAGGGAACGCCTACCTTGCATATCATTAACGCAAGGAAGGTGTTCAAGCAAAAAAATTACGCTAACTCCATGAACTTTGGCGCTAGACGCGTCTAACGTCAAAGTATAAATATGGAGTTAGTTTAGCGTCGAATTTGCGTCGAAAAAAACGACGCAAATTCGGCGCAAACGGAGTATAAATATGCCCCACTATTTTGGAATGAGAAAACAAGAGACAATGAGTCATTGGAGGACTTTGTAACAAGCCTCAGAAAACTAGCCTCAAGTTGCAAATTGGGTGGTTTGACTGAAGAGAAAATTAGAGACCAATTTGTTTTAAAGTCCTCTATTGATAAGATTAGAGGAAAGCTTTGGTTAAAAGATGAACCACCATTGGAAGAAGTGATTGCAACAGCAAAGCGAGTTGAACATATGGTCAAGTGTGTGAGTGATTTAAGTAAATAGAACAAACTAAGTGTACGTACAGACAAGGTGGAAGAAATAGTATGTCAAGTTAAACACAAACCAAATGCTAATGACACTAAAGGAAAAACTGATTGAATCAAAGGTGGCAACAGATTTTTAAGGTACATGTTTTAGGTGTGGTTGGTTTGGGCATAGGGCAAATGCTCTAATGTGTCTGGCTATTTATGTGTAATTCTTGAGTGAAAAAGGTAATTTTTCAAAGTGTTGCAGGAGTCAAAACAGGAAGGAGCAAAAGCAGGAAGTGAAGGAAATTGTATTTCAAGTTAATGAGTGTAAAAGTCATCATTCAACTGAATGGGTGAACACTGATAATGTAAAAATCGTGATGAGATTAGATTTGTGTTCACATCTTACCATGGTTTCACAAATTATTTATAAAAACACTTCAAAGGGAAGGTAAAAATGTGCAAGATTAATAAGAGACTGACTGAGTATGGTGGATCACAATTAAAATAAGTGGATATTTTCTTTTTTGTTTTTTTAGCCCTTATTTATAGCAAAAGACAGACAGAAGGAGCCACATCATATCCCGGTTTTGGTCAGAACCCTGGCCCACTGACTGACACTAGAAGAGAGAATGCTCTCCATCAGCCTTAGGAGGGGGGTCAGAACAAGTCCACCCCCACCCTCCTTACTGTTTCACCTTAGTGTTTAATCATTGGACTCACACCAAATTGAATCTCAGATGTTAAAACAGATTAAATCTCACTGCACTATTGCCACGAGAAGATTTTTCTATAGAAGGCCATGAAAGGTTCCCACATTCTAAGGCACTTATCCAAACCACTACTCCAATTTAAGTCAGGGATTCTCTTAACTGACAGTAGCTAGTCCATGTGGGTAGGGGTAGGCTCGAGATCCACTTAATGCAGATTTCCCGTCTTGCTATCAGGACCAAATAGAAGAAGAGGTGCGCCAAGGGTCTCTCCAAACTATCGATCGGGGCCCTCATATAACCCAAATACGATCATTGGTAGAGGTAACTCGTCACACCTGTTTATGATAGATAAGATCGTCTTGCCTACATGTTCCCAGAATATAGGGATCCCCAGACATTGCCAACAAAAATGGATATCATCTGCTCCTTCTAGATCACACTTCATGCAGTTGCTCTTCCTCGGAAATTCAATCCTATCGAGCCTCCTGGGTGTCCAGTAAGCCCGATATACAGTAAACAGGTGGTTCCTCCACAAATGAGCAGATTTTACCACTGATCAAAGTATATTCATAGAGGCCTGCCAGAGATGCGGAACGTCTAGATCCGGAAAAACAGGATCCCACATCTCTGTGGGTAATGGGCAAAAGGCATCTTCAGCTTGTACTAAAGCCCAGTACCACTTTGAAACTTTTTTTTAAATCTCTGTGAACCAGCTATTTCCTTTTCCCAATCCATAGATCACCCGGCCACAGATTCTCCTTGTGCCCAACTTTTAATATGCATGTATTTAAACCTAGACAATTTAGTATTGGTTGCATCAGATAGGGATTCCCAAGAGCTTACTGAGCCCCCACTGACTATCTGTCCCCAACACAGAACTCCTCTTTCTATCAGTGGCGCAGCTGGTGCATCCTGAAGACATAGTGGTGTGCCCGGAGAATTCCAAATTGGGCTAGCTCACTGTAATACAGGAGGCCCAGCCTTGATCTTACTGCATACCAAATCCTGCAAGCGTTATTGAGAACTTTTAGTCTAACTTTTTTGTTAAACCTGGGATGGCCAAATTTATAAAGAAACTGTGTGGCCTGATCCTGGAAACTCTCTGTCAATGCCTGGAGTTGAACAGGTACAGATTCCTTGGAGAGTAGTACTCTAATATTTTTCAGCTGGAATGCCCAGAAGTAAAGCTGGAAATCTGAGAATGCAATTACTCCTTCCAGCTTCTTCTTTCTTATTTTTTTCATGCAATCTTGGGATTTTTATAGGACCAGATAAAGCTAACTAATTCCCCCTGTAGATTCCTTAACCAGTCGGTTTTAAGGAATTAGGGAATGGCTTTAAAAATGAAAGTAAATTTGGGCAGTACCACCATTTTTATTAAATTTGTTTTACGTAATATAAAGCTATTAGTGTGACCATTGAGAGAGTAGCTTTTTTGTTCCCCTAAAGAGGTGCGCAAAATTCACCTGGGCCATCTCTGCCAGCTTCTTAACCACTTTTACCCCTAAATAACAAATTTCATTCTTCTCTAATGGGCCATCCTGTGGGCCATTCCAGGTCATTACTTCAAATGTATCCATTTTAACTAGGTAGCCTGAAATTTCCCCAAAACTAGCAATGATTTCAAAGAGTGCCAGAAAGGTACTTTGGGGGGTCTGTGTATAAATCAAAAAGTCATCTGTATAAAGAGCTTCCTTCAGGACCCAGTCATGGTGCTGGAAGGGTATAATCCTGTGGTCTAATCTGATTCTCCTGGCCAAAGTTTCAATATATAAATTAAAAAGAAGATGAGAGAGGGGACAACCCTGTCGTGCCCCCCTTTCAACTTTAAAATGTGAGGATAAGATACCATTAACCAGGACCCAAGCAGAAGGTGCCTTATAAATAGCTTTAATTACTTTGAGAAAATTATCTCCCAAGTTATTATGTTCCATTACTGCCTGCAGAAAGAGCCAGCTTACTCTGTCAAAAGCCTTTGCAGCGTCAATTGTTGATATAGTGAGAGGCCTATTCATGGTTGTTGCAATGTCAATTGAGGAGACTAGATCCTGCGTCAGGTCCCTTAGGTGTTGATGTCTCATAAAATCTTTCTGGTTTTTGTGCACTAAGTCGCTGATCACATCATCCAACCTCCTAGCAAGTATTTGTGAAAAGATTTTATAATCGTTATTAGCAAATAAATGGGTCTATAAGACTCGCATTTCCTAGGATTGTTCTGCGGTTTTAATATTAGGGTTATGATAGCTTCAATCCAGGTGGTCGGAAACGGGGAAGACTCATTAAAAATCGAGTTCATCAAATGAGTCAAAACTGGCACGAGCTCTTCCCTCTGGAGTTTATGCACTTTGGCTGGTATTCGATCTGGAACCGGAGCCTTTCTGTTTTTCAAGCCAGCAATAACCTTATCTACTTCACTAAAGTGGAAACATTGATTAATACTCTGATTTTTATCTGGTCCTAACCTGGAAAGAGTATCTCCTTTCAGCCAATTTTCAATTGCCTCTATTGAAACCACAAAATAATCTCTATATAACTCCGCAAAAAACTTAACAAATTCTCCTGCAATATCTTGATCCTCTGAGGAGATTCTGCCCGTTTCGCCTATCAATATGCCTTTAATGCTATTTCTAACATTGTCAGACCTAGTCTTCCAGGCTAATAACTTGCCGCAGCCTTTGCCATACTCAAAATGCACCAGTTTACTAGCTTCCCATTCACAATTGATTCCAGGAAGACCTCAAGTGAATTTTTAACTTCCTGAATTTGGTGCTGTAAAAGTACATGCGTTGTTGCACTATGGGGAGTAATCCTCTGAGCTTGTAAGATACGAAGTTTAGCCTAGAGAGTCTCTATTGTGGCCTTAGTTCTCTTGGCTCTGAAAGAGCACAACTAATCAATTTTCCACAAATTAAAGCCTCATACGTCTCCCAGACCGTGGAAATCGATGCAGAACCTAAATTAATCTCGAAGAAATCTTAGAGTCCCTTTTCAACTTTAAAACTATCTCTTCTTGCCCCAAGAGAGATCGATCCAAAGTCCATCTGGGACATGCACAAGGGTCAGAAAGAGTTATGACCAGCTGAACGGCTGAATGATCCGAGTGATGACATGGCTGGTGAGAGATTTCCACTAAGTTATTTCGAAGTCTCACATCCATCAGAAAAAAGTCAATTCTAGAAGCGTGGCCATGTTTTTTATTCCAGAAGGTAAACTCCTTGGACTGTCCCATTCTGCTTTGCCAGGGATCAATCAGACCAACATTTTCCATTATATCATGCACGCAGGTTCTCATATTGGTTGTGCTAACAACCGGTCTACGGGTAGACCTATCTAGGCTAGGATTAAGCAAAACATGAAAGTCTCCACCAGCTATTATCAAATTCTGAGCTCTTCCCAGCAGTTGCTCGTATAGGTTCCTTAGTGGGCCTGGGTCATCCACGTTAGGACCATAATAAGACACCAGAGTATATTTGGCCCCTTCTAGCTGAATATTTGCCAGGACCCATCTTCCCCCAGGATCAGCACTGACATCTGTCAGACAACTTCAAGCCTTATTCTTTACAATGATCGTTACCCCTTTCACATTGCAAGATTGATTAGTACAAGCAAAATAAGTAATCCACCTTTGCGTCTTGAGGCTACTCCTCCACTCCTCACATCTTAGATGGGTCTCCTGCAGGAGAATGATTTGACTATCAGATAATCATAAAAACTCAAGAATTCTCCTTCTTCTGCCACTTACTCTAAGACGGTTCACATTCCAGGAGAGGATTTTAAGTTTAAATATGGCGCCGGCCCGTCACCATATTCTTATCCAGTTAGCTATCTCTTGTCTAACCCCAAAAGCTGTGCAACCGTGTGAGAACTCATTTTTTTCATTTTTCCCCCATCTGCTCCCCACCCAGTGTGACATTAGCCAGATCATTGTAAAACGTGACACACTACCCTTTCCCAAACCCTCCCTGGGGAAACCTCCTCAAAACCAAAATAGGTGGTTCATACTACCCTTAGGCCCCAGCCCTCTGCCGCCTGCTAACTCTGCCCTTTTATCTGTTCGATCAAAACCTTGGCTTCTTGGGGATCTCAGAAATTATGCATTTTATTTTTACACATTACCCTCAGGGTGGCGGGGAACCTCAGCTGTGGAGTGCCACCCGGCATCCTAAATTCCTGCATGAGCTTCCCCGGCTCCTAACGATGATTAAGCGTTGCCCTAGACATGTCAGATCTTATTAGGAAAGTCCATCCCTCATGCCGATAGCCCTGGACTTTGAGCGTTTCTGTAAGGATCAGTTCTTTCACCCGATATGAGGCAAAATTAACCAGCACCTTCCGGGGTTTTTCCTTCTTAGGGTTTCTCCTAAAAGGGTCTCGTGAACTCTCTGGATTTTCGAGTCCAGATCAAAGGAAGTCGCAGTCGGGATATGTTCTTTAATCAAGGATATTATGAGGCCTTTAATATTGTCACCTTTCACGCCTTCTGGGATATTAAAAAATCTGAGATTATTCCACCTACATTGATTTTCCAGGGATTCTAATTTCTCTCTCAGGTCTTTCTCACTTCGTTTCAAAGTTTGGACCTCATGACTGTTCAATTCCACTTCTGTCTGTAATGCGCAATAGAGGACTCCATGGTGCCTAATCTTTCCGTTAAAGTAGTAATTTTCACATCAAGGCCAGCGCAAAGCCCCTGGATTTTAGCTTGGTTAGATCCAGAAACAGCAAACTTGTCTCTCATCTCTTGCAATAATGACTGAAGGAGAGAATCCGTGAAAGTTACACTAATGATGCAGCCTCCCCAACTGCACCTTGTCCTACTTCCTGTATGGCAGGACTGTGTGATAAAACGAGCAGAGTAGGTGTAGGTGTAACTCCTGCCATATTGGCCATTTTTTCAGACGCATTTACCGGGGGGGTAGCCACAATCTGTGAAACACAGGACTGGTCTAACACCTTGAAAAAAGACCTGAGAGAGGGGGTAATTTTGACTCTCCTAGTGTCAAGACTTGTTGTAGTTTTAGACAATGTGGCATGATTATTTTGAAGAGGACCCCCTTCCGCACATGCTGAAAGTGTTGGCAAAAATATTTCTAGGGATTTACCTTTAGTGGCGCGCTTGTTCCTTACCCCTGTGCCCGGTGGTTGCGGTAGTGGTAATTATGTGGAGGCTGATGAAGAACCCGGGTAGTCCAAACCGGGCTTAAATAATGGCAACTTCTGCCCCAGAAGGACGCCTGGGGGTCATGCAGGAAAGCTGGCGGTGAGATGCCAGGGGCATGGAAAAACGCTGCCAAACAAGTTTGCCAGAGTTGCAGGCACACAGGAGTTCTGAGGTTAACTCCCCTCGAACAGCCTGCTTCAGCCAGAGCAGAGCCAGGGACCAGCCTGTGCTGCCTCTGCCTCGGCTGCCCTGTAAACACAGCCTGTCTGCGGCCCCTCTAAGCCGGCGAAGTGGCCAAGCTGCCTGGAAACAGCATGGAGGAAGCGGTGAGGCAGGAGACGACAGGGAGCAACCTGGCAAAGCGTCAGCCCGCTCAGGTGGAGCTACTTGACTCAGGCACCCATCCGACGTGGGCAGCAGGCAAAAAATGAAAAGCGCCAGGCAAAAAATCATCCTCACAGTAGGGGAGCCAGCGGGAAGCGGAGCGGAGGGCGGAGGCCATGGACTAAGCGTCTAGTGGCCTGCTATGTTCCCTGTCGTGTTAATAAGTGGATATTTTCATGTATGTTTGGAGTACAAAGGGAGGTTTGTGGATGAAGATATATATATGTCGAACAAAGAGGATGAGTTAATAGGATGGCCTCATCAGAGACTTTTAGGGATCATACTAAATTCCAATGAAGATCCACAGGATCAGGTGCAAGACATTGGAAAGGATGTAGGTGATTATAAAGTGAAGTTTGGCAAAGTATTTCAGGATGAGCTGGGGTGTTTGTTAGGTTACAAACATCACATAAAATTGAAATATAATGCACTACATAAGTGTTCGAGAAGGGGTGTAGCAAGAATTAGCACAACTGATTGGCTCCTTTTGTAGTGGCGAGGAAAGCAAACAATGAGATATGGTTGTATGTTGATCACAGAGCACTCAATAAGGAAGTGATAGTAAATAAGTTTCTTCTACCGAAAATCAATGAAATGGTGACGTTGGCTGGTGCAAACTCTCGATTTAGCATCAGCCCACCATCAAACTGAATTGGACAAAACATCTCAGGACTTGACAGCATCTAGTACTCCCATGGGAGCTTATACATTTCTCAGGATGCCGTGCTGGTTAATTTTAGCTGCCTCAGTGTTTCAGAGAGTGATGATGACTATATTGAAAGGTATGCAAGGAGTACATTGCTATCAGGATGACGTGTTGATATTTGGTCAAACAAAAAAGGATCATGATGAGAGAGTCAGTGAGGTGTTGGAGTGATTATTAAAAGCAGGTCTCATATTGCGTGAAGATAAATGCAAGTTTGTTGTAGATGCAGTAAATGATTTAGCATATCATATCTCTGGGAAAGGGATAAAACCTAAAAAAGAACTAGATGAGACAATTGTTGGAATAAAAGAGCCATATTCCAAGGAAGAACTAGTGTATTTTCTTAGAATGGTGGAATATTATAGTAAATTCATCAAATGTTTCACAGACAGAAAAGTTAATTTGCGAGCTTTGCAAGGGAAAGCTTTAAAGTTTGAGAAGTAGTTATCAGAAAGAATTTGAGGAATTTAAGAAGGATCTTGGAACTACACCCAATTTGCAGACATTTGTTCCAGGGGAAGAAACTTGCATAATTAGGGATGCAAGTGATAAAGGTATTGGTGCGGTTATTTTTCAAAGGAGAAGAGGTACTGCACAACTTAATGTGTGTGCTTCTCGATGCTTGAAAGGTTCGAAGTTAAATTATTCAATGATTGAAAAGGAGGTTTTTGAAATCTGATGGGCATTAGGGAAGTTCAGAAATCTGATATAGGGGACCTCTTTTAGTGTAAGAGCAGACCATACACCATTAAAAGAAAAGTTTAAAAAAAAAAAGTCTTGATTCAATTCCCTAAAGAATAAGAAGATGGGTTATTTCTCTTCATGAATATGATTTCTTGGTTGAGTATATCCCAGGTGTGAAAAATGTCACAGCTGACTGTTTTTCACGTTTGGTTGAAACAGAGAGTTCACATGAAGTGCAAGATGATGTTGATGAGTTTCTGGAACAAGAAGTAAATGTGTGTGAGGTTCCCTTGAGGGCAATAGAAAAATATGAATGGAAAGTTGAGGTTGGTAAAGATGCAGTCTTATCTATGGTAATGGAATTAATCTTGGTGGGCAATATGAACACGTTGGAGAAACCTTGGGCAATGGTTCAGGAGGCATTGGCTGTTGCTGGTGGAGTTTTAGAGTAGTTCCACCTGAGTGGTTCAGAAGCAAATTGATGTCAATGGCACATAAAGGCCACATGGGCATAGTCAAAACAAAAGAACAACTACATCTTAATTTCTGGTGGCCTGGAATAGACATAGTGGTAGAACGTGCAGTGAGAGACTGGGTTCAATGTATCATTAGTAGCAATCGACATTGCAGGTCCCCTACATACTGAACATCCGACACCCTATTTAGTAGTGTTGCTTGATTTGTATTCACATTGGATTGAAGTATAATATTAATGTAATCAGATTTTTGGAAGAAGTTTTCAAAGGGAAAGTTATCCTAATTGTTTCATGTCAGACAATGGTCCACAATTTTCTTCACAGGAAATGGAAAACTACCGGAAAAGGTGTGGTGATGCCATAAAAAAACTCTCTGTATCACCCTGAGACAAATGGTGCAATCAAGAGGTTAAATACAACCCTCAAAGAGAGCATACAATTTGCCAGGGTAAATAAATTAGGGCCTGATTTAGAGTTTGGCAGATGGATTATTCTGTCACAAACATGACGGTTATCCGTTCTGCCGTATTATGATTCCCATAGGATATACTGGGATCATAACATGACAGACTGGATACCCTTCATGTTTGTGACGGAGTAACCCCATCTGTCAAACTCTAAATCAGGCCCTGAGATTGGAAACGGATGTTTCAAGAAAGAATTACAGCTTACGGGCTGTCTCCACTTGCTGCCACCTGTAAAACACCATTTGAGTTTTTTAAGGGAAGATCAGCAAACACAAAACTATGTCCGGATTGGATGCCTTTAGAGAAAGGTTTAAAGTTAAATGGAATTAGTGAATGGAGAGAAAGAGAATTTAAGCTGCAACGAAAAATGAAAAAAGTACTTTGATGTCCGTAAATGTGTTAAAAACATAGAATTTCATATTGTCGACTGGGTAAAAGTTAGATCACCAGTCGGGTGTCCCAAATGGTCTAAATTTTCAAATATGAAACAGGTAGTCAAACTGTTTAAGAATGCCATAAAAACTGTTAATGGTAGGATATGGAACCTAAATTGAGTGGTATTAGCTAATCACTGGTCTCATGGTGACCATACTAAATGTGATCAGTCAAGAGACAGAAGACCAAAGGAACATGGGAGCTCTGAACAAGGAGACCATAGCAGGAAATTGAGAAAAGGCATAAATTGCCTCTTTACTTGAAAGATTATATAAGGAGCTAGAAGATGTATGTGGTATCTGTAATCTAATACTTTACTGTCATATCTGGACATGTTATTTCTATTGTAAGTTTGTAAATGTAGGAAAGGTGATGGGTATTAATGTGTTGTGGGATAACTCTTTGTTCATAAAGGTGTGGGATGGTTGAGTTCTTATTTGGAATCCTCCGTATTCTGATTTAAGAGAGTGAATGTTGACTGTTGAAATGTAAAGTCGGT